>NC_056733.1:1795378271-1795423271 GCF_019279795.1 Protopterus annectens | reverse complement strand
CCGAGACATGCTTCTCAGTAGCGGTACCAATGTTGCCTTGGCCAGTCTGGAGCTATCAGAATTACCTTTGGCTGTTCCTCTCTGATCTTCAGTAGAACTTTGTGCATCAAAGGAAGAGGTGGAAAGGCATATACTGTCAGGTCCTTCCAGCTGAAGGAGTCCACCTCCAGGCAAGTGGGTGGTATACTCTTGAGCAGAATTTCTTCAGTTGGTGGTTGTGTGGGAGGCAAACAGGTCTATCTCTGGCATTCCCCATTTCTTTGTTATGGTTTTGAAAATATCTGGATGCAGCATCCATTCGTGAGCATCCGTGGTAGTTCTGCTTAAGCTGTCTGCTAGTGAATTCTCTTTTCCTGGTACAAATCTGGCCTGCAGTTGGATGTTGAGATTCAGGCAGCCAAGTTCCACAGGTCCATTGCCATCCGCAGGGTATGAATGTGTGCCTCCCTGTTTGTTGATGTACCACATGACTGTGGTATTGTCCGTCCTTATCAGCAGGTGTCCTTGCTGGATGAATGGTCTGAATGCCTCGATTGCATGTTTCACTGCCAGCATCTCCTTTAGATTTATGTGTAGATTCAGCTGGTCTTGTGACCATAGGCCTTGGATACACTTGTCTTCCATGTGTGCCCCAGCCTAGGTCTGCCGTGGTGATGGTTTGCCTTGGATGTGGTTTGTGGAAAGGCAATCCTCTGTTTATCTGACATGCCTGAGCCCACCACAGGAATTCTTTTTTCAGACATGGAATGATTGGTATCTGGGCTTCTAGACTGTGTCTGTGTTGAGACCATACATTCCTTAGGTACCATTGTAACTTTCTCATATGCAGCCTGGCATGTGGGATCAATATTATGCAGGATGCCATGTAACCCAGGGCCTGCAGGACTTTCCTTGCAGTAAGCTGAGTTTGTCTTGTTAATGCCATGAAATAGACTGGTAGTTGCTTTTGTTTTCCTCTGTGATTGTGTCCAGTTCTGCAAAATGTTATCCTTTGGGATGGCACTAGTCTTGACTTTTGTATGTTGACTGTGTATCCCAAGGCTTGCAGCAGTTGTATGACATTGGCCAAATCCTTTATTAATTTTGTCTTGTTGTCCCAGGTATGGGTAGATTTGCCTGCAATGGGCAATTACTGATGCCAGGCATTTCGTGAATACCAGTAGATAAGCCAAAGGGCAATGCTGAGAATTGATAATGCTCTGATCCTGCAAGAAATCTGAGGTGTCTTCTGCAATCTGGTCATATAGGGACATGCAGGTATGCCTCCTTGATATCTAGAGTCACCAGCCAAGACTCCTTGCCCAACATGGGAAGAAGTTGCTGTAGGGTCAGCATTTTGAATTTTGGAACATGAGATATGTGTTCAGTGCGGACAAATCGAGAATAGGCCTCCATTGATTTTCTTTTCTTGGTACAAGGAATAGTCTGGAGTAAAATCCTTGGCCTTGTTCCATAGATGGTACCTTTTCTATTGCTCTCATCCTTAGTAAACTGATGATTTGTTTTAGAGCCTCTGATTTCTGGCTTGGTGGGAGGTTTGGCCTCTCTTTTGGTAGAGTGTGGAAGTGAAACCTATAGCCCTTGTCTATTGTTTGTAAAGTCCATTTGTCTCCTGTATTGCAATGCCAATTTCTTGAGAATAAAGTTTTTCCAAGGGTGCTTCCAGTTGTTCCCTGGTAGGCGGAATCAGAGCCAAGTCATTGTGTCTGTCCTGTAGAAGTGGTTGCAGTCGCAGCTGTGGTGGCACTTCTTTGGTTGGCAGGTTGCCACTAGGCACCTCTAGATTGACCTCTGCCTCTTGGGCGCCTATTTCTGCCTCTCTGTGCTCTGGAGGTGTCTGGAAAGGACCAATTCTTTGAAGGCCAATTTCTGCTAAACCTCGGAGGTTGGACCTGCAAAAATCCTTGACTGTTTGGACAGATTTTGCTTTTTCTTCCACTTTCTTTAGAACCTCCTGTGCAGAGCCAAACAAACTTTGTTTCTCCATAGGGGCATCCAGGAGTTTAGACTTAACATGGTCTGGTAAGGATTGTTCTTTTAACCAGGCATGCAATCACTGCTCCAGTCATAGCTGATCTAAATGAAGCCTCCAGTGCATCATAGCCACATTTTAAGAAATGATTACTGACCTGCTGAGAGTTGTGTACCAAATCCTGAAGGGACTTACGGTCTAAAGGTTCAGGAGAGGCCAGCTTTTTATTCAGCTGATCTAACAAAAATTCCTGGCACTGTATCATGTGAAATTGACAGTTTAAAGCCCTGGCAGAAAGAGTAGCAGATGTATAAACCTTTTTACCCCATCTCTAATGCTCTAGATTCTCTTTCAGATGGTAGTGGGTTTTTGGCAGAGGCAGCTGCAACACCTTTAGGGCCCTGAGAAATGGTTTCTGGGTCTGCAGCATGAGCCTTATACAAGTGGTAGTGAGAATTCGGGACCCTGTAGTATCTGTCAGGCTTTGCAGGGGCCGGGGGAAGAGAATCAGGGGCAGTACTGGCATCGTATGCATCATCAACAACTGATAGTACAGGTGGAATGGCTAAAGGCCTATGCTGTGGTAAGTGTAAAAAAGTCCTTAGCCTTTTCCTAGAATCAGAAAAATCCTGACCCTGCCATTGGAAGTGTTCCCCAAAAGAAAATTCTTCTGGAGGTGAGGCAGAAGGAATGGAGTCTTCTGCATCAGAATCCTCATAAGGTGAGTACGGGCCTTCTTGATGGTCCGATACATCTGAACCATCCGAGGAGTAGTCAGAGGAGACAGGTTCAGGGGGTTCAGTCCTAGGCCTCTTTTCAGGAGGCCATGTCTGGGTGAGGTTGGGTTCCCCTGATCAGAGAAATAAGGTCCTCAGCAAGGCTGAGAATCTGGGAACTTGAGGTAGGCCTGTGAGAGGGAGCTTTTGTAGGTAAGGCCTTGGAAAGCTTGGCTGCTTTAGCCCTGGAAAAGGCCTTGATAGACATAGAAGCAGGGGGTCTAGCTGCCCCACGTGCAGGAGTAGAGATGTCCAACGGAATAGTGTCAGACAACTCGTGCCTGCTACTTCAGCAGGAATTTCTGTAGCCGACTCAGCCGTGGCCTGTGTGGCCTCGGTTATCGGAGGCAAACCGAGACACTAGGCCTAACCGCGGTTTCAGCTGAAACATGTCCTTTCTTTATTTTTTTAGCTAATGTGCAGTCGGGCTCCGGACGGCGCCGAAATGTCAGGTGTCCTTTTCTTTGCTTTTTTTTAGCTAAATGTAGTCGGAGTCTCCGACGGCATTTTATATGCAAAAGTGGAGCCAAAAACCCGACCGACGCCTGAGAGTCCGTCGGTTGAAGGAAGCACAGGCTAAACAAGCTGATACGTCTGGGCCTAAGCAAGGAAGGCAGTAAGAGGAAATCCTTATGAGGTATTTGTTTCCCACAAGTTAAACAATTATTTACTTTGTCTGACATCGGCTGAGGCAAGAAAGAGTCCCCAACAGGGTACTTAGCTTTTTAGAAGTCTTCGGTACGTTGAAATCTCTGGATCTGACCAACCGGCACTTGTAACAGCTTCTGCGCAAGAAAGACCGAGGAAAATGGCATCGGCTGATGCCTTTATACCCCAGCAGCTATGACGTCGGGTGAAGTGAGACATCAGCCGAGGCCAGACCCAGACTTTGGAATCCGGCCGACCGAAGGGCTGCCTGAGGCAGGACAACCCATTTGTTATGACTGCAGATGCATCCTTGAAGGACATATAAAAATCACACGTGTGAATTCTGTGGTGTAGACTCCTTGAAAGCATGGCTGAGTATCAGAGATAGTAGTCTGAGGTTATGTTTGTATATTTTAAGTGAGACATTACAATCATCAGACCTAGATTTCGCATATTCCTATGTTTGACTTCCACGGCTTGTATCTGCCCCATGGGTAACTGATTTACATTATATGTAGTCAATGTCAGTCACCGCTGAAAGGTGGGTATTGTCCATGTGTCATGTAGCGAACTGAGGAGCATTTCAGCAGAAATTTGGTTGCACAGACTATCAAACCTGGAGAAGAAAAGCTATGTAGATCTGTGGGATGGTTGTGTCCTATGTAAGCAGCAGTTTATTGACAGCATGTTTCTGGGTGCTGGAGATAGCAACTTGTCCAGCTTACCACACAAATACGAACTGAATTCAAATACTGAGGTACAGAGAGATCCAGGCATACCAGAGTACTTGGGATGGTAAGAAAGGCAGATCTGCTGCTGTGTTTCACCTTTTCTTGTTAAAAGTGGCACTGTACTCTAGGAAGTGGTGGGAGAGCTTTTTCTCAGACAGAAACTTTGGTTATTGGTTCATTTGCACTGTGGTCCTTTTTAGAGGGTGTATATAATGAATCTTACATACGCAGATGGTTCCTCTTCTTGACACACTGTTATATACATTCATCAATCAGTAACAGTCTTCCTATCTTTCAGGAAACTGCTGATTTCTTGGCATAGTGGTATGTTGCTCTGGCTGTAGTGCACAGGGTCCTGGGTTCAAGAGTTCAAGACTTGGCAGTGAAATGCATGGTGGCAACACATTTTATTCGAGCAATTTTCCAAAATTAAACAAGCAGTGTTTAAAATGCGTCCCTGGTTTTTGGCCTTTTGCCCCCCCCCCCCCACCAAAAAAATGAAACTGAAAATAAGTGCAAGATGCTGTGCAAGATGTCTATGGTTTACACTACTCTCATTCTAGTTTTATATATGTATTGTGTGGGTGTGGAAGTAGACTTTTAATGATGGAAATGTTCTGAGTTGGGCAGTTTTGTCATTATTGGTTCATGCATTTTGTTTCATTGCCTACTGGAAAAATGTTCAAACAATAAATAACAAGTGTGCTGCAGTATTATACAAGGAATACAATTTAATAAAGTCAGGAAAGTGTATCAAAGAACACATGTATGTTTCTTGTTTTGTGTGCAAGGGGCCAATGATTTGAAAACAGCCCAAAGGTAATCTTTATCCACCACTGGCTAGATGCATTTTCTTTGGATGTGGTGTAGGTTTCAATGCTGTTTCAATGAATGTGAGTTTCAAGGGCATAGAAGTTTTAATGCCAAGTCTATTTTCATTGTGAGACAGTACTGCTTTGTTTAGCAGATGTCTATTAGTGTTTGTGCATTGTGCTGTAAAATGTAAAAATAAAATCCAAATAAGATTGTAGAAGTAAATCAGTATGCACACATTAGTGTTTATGGTAAATGCGGCAAATGAGCCAGATAATGGGACATTGGAATGGCTGCAGGGGGACTTTGGTGCCATATTTTAGTTGTCTGTTCTTCAGTTTGCCTTTGAAATTTGGTATCCCACAATTCCACTGGAGTGGGTGGGGTTATGTAATTATGTTTTTAGTTAATCAGCATACAGATTTGTACCTATTTTTCATGGGCCTTGTCCAGATTTGTGATGTTTCCAAGTTGAGGGGTATGTTTAGGAGGCATCCTGGGATGTTATCTGGGCCCATCAAAGCTGTATTTCTGGCCTTACAGAGTGCATCTATGACCTGCTCTGAAAGTTGGAAGGGTTATTTTGATGGTATTTTGTGGGGAATGGCTGGGGGTGAGGGTGGTAACACTGGAATTGAATTTGTCAGACAGAAGATTTGCTATACCTCCCAGTTTAATGAATGCAGCTCCATTTACCAATAGTTTGTTGCACTGTTGTGTACTGCCATTGAGGTTTCAAACATAGTTAAAGAAGACCTAATGGTTGTCCTTGGCCATGGATGCTATCTTTACCTCAAAATGTGCTTTATTGGACTTAATTAGTCCTCTTAGTTGTCTATTTAGTTTGATGTGAATTTTTATATTTTTTGATGTTATACTTCCTAATTTTAGCTATAACTTATTTTCTTTTGTTGCACAACCTGTTTAAGTTTGGATTCCACCAGGGTGGTTTGTTTTTTTAGTTAGCTTTAGGCTTACGTCTGTTAGGCATAGCCTCTATGCAGTCACTGCCATGGTTGTATAGAGCTCCTATGAATAATTCCACATGAGCTGCTGTGTTGTCTGATTTTGCAGGGGCTTGAAATTCTGACAGGCCATCACATAAAAAAGGTACTTTGCCTTGAAGTAGTTTCTGTTACAGAGTTTACTCAGGTTTCAAAATGTATTCTTACTTCGAAGGAGACTACTCTGCGGTCTGACCTTAACAGAGAGGACACAACACCAGGATATATGCAGCATTCTCCCATATTTGTGAGTACCAGGTCCAATATGTTTATACCTCTAGTAGGGGCATGGACTAACTGGTCCAAGGTGTTTGTGTTTCCAAAATCTAGGAATCTAGGAGCCTGCAAATTTGGTCATGTAGGATTCCCAGTTTATACAGGGATAAGGTCCCCCATGAGGATGGTGTTTGGTTGAATAGTGACTGTCTTCAGCAGTTCTAAGTATGAGCTATGGGTTTCTTTTTTTTTTCAAAATATACGTTTTATTGCTTTTGTTTTTCAGCCAAAATATTCAAACATTACACCAAAAAGCAAATAAGAATAACAACTTTCTACAATAATCACATAAAAACATACAGAAACTAAAACGAATAGTTTCACTATTCCTGAGGGTACAGGGAAAAAGAAATTCACTTTTGGTTCTTTTAGAAGTGACAATAATACCCCATAATTCAGAAAAAAGTAAAGCTATTTCCATGGTGAGGAAAAGTGAAATAAAAAGATTGTTTTATATCATTTATATGTCGCTTGATTTGTATAGGTAGGATAACCTTACTTGTTGAAGGGTTTGTGAAACTCTGAACTATGTACAACTTACACTATTTACAATGTTAGATGCCATCTATTTAATGCTAACCTTAAAGCACATTATTTTTGAGCAATATGCTTATTCTGTTTAGTTTATAAAAGTTTATGTGGACCAGCTGAATTGTAATTAAATTTAGGGATTTTGTTTGCTTGCTAGGATTGTGTCTAGAAGAGAGTTCCAATATGTTTGAAAATGTTCTTTTTTTGTGCTTTTTGTAGCTAATTTGTGAGAGGTGATATACTTAATTGCCATGTCTTTAAAGTGTATCCATGAGATTTTGTTATCTACCCAATTTTTAGTTACATAAAATTTAAGTAGGGCACATAATGCAACTAAAATATGTTTACAAATTCCATTGAATGAATTAGGGAATATGCTAAGAGGGTGATTAAGGTGTCTAATGTGAGGGTGTTGTCACATAATTGTCTTTTTTTCAAAAAACCCAGTTGTTCTCGCGAGAAAATTTTATCCAGGGTATTTTGTAATCTATTCGCTAATAATGAAGTCAGAATTGTTATATCAAGGTTGATAAGAGCTATAGGCCTGTAGTTGAGAGGGTTTAGTTTGTCAGAGTTTGGCTTTGGTATTAAAATTGTCTGAGTTGTTTAAATATTTGTCAGTGAACCCATGCTTTATGATATGATTATAAAGTCTTAACAGGACTGGAGCTAGTATGTGACTACATTTGTTGTAAAATATTGCCGTAAATCCTTTAGGGCTTGGGGATTTGTTGATCTTTAGTTTTTTATAGCTATTTTGATTTCACTGGTTGATAGGGGGCTATATAATAAGTTATACTGTTCTTCTTCAACGCTTGGGAATTCTAAGTTGTTTAAGAAGTTCGACATATGGTGTTGTTTTGCAGGGTTATACATATTGCTATATATGTCCCAGAAAGAATTGATTATATCAACTTTACTATATAAAGTTCTCTCTTTATAGTGTATTTCTGGTATATTTTGGAGGGTTCTCTTTATCATATTTGCTAGTACTTTAAAAGGTGTTTGGGGCCCATTCAGAGTATTTATAAATGAGTTTTAACTCATTTAATGAGTGTTTATGTAGTTGTATTGAGTATAGTTCTTTTTTGATTTCATATAGTTTCCTTTCTAGTTCTTGGGAGTATTGAGATTGAAGTTGTTGTTCGATACTGTTGTACTGCGTTTCAAGCAAGCTAGTTTGCTTTTGCTCTTGCTTTTTGTATAGTGAAGCCTTCTGCATTAAGATTCCCCTTAGTACTGTCTTAGTGGCATGCCCATTGAATATCTAGTGGAATTTGGGTTTGCAATGTATCCTGATCTAGTTGTGATATTGTTCTTCCTATTTCCTCGACTACGTCTCTATGATTTAAAAGCTTATTTAAATATCAGTCATAAGGATCACCACGTTGAGAAGTTTGACAGGTTGTAATTGTTACTGTGGTTCTGGAGTGGTCAGAGATTATTCTTTTATTAATATCATATTTTTGACATTTCTTGGAGAGATTAGAGGAGATCAGAAAATAATCTATTTTAGATCAGACTTTATGTGGAGGGGAAAAGAAAGTGTACTTGTTCATTGATCTGTTTGATCTGTCATGATCTATAGTTAGATAAGGGCGACAGGATTGAGACTTTGTATGAGGTTGTTTAGGGCAGAAGCGATCTGGGCTGGTTGTTTTTTTGTTTTTGTTAGAGCTGTCACTTAGTGGGTCAGTTAGACAATTCCAGTCCCCCATATAATGATGGAATGTCTGGGGAAATTTAGGAATAAGTTATATATTTCATATATAAAGAATTGCTGGTTTGAACAGGGACCATAGCTATTCAAAAAGAGAGCATTATTTTTTTGTTTGTGGATGTGTACTAGTGAAGAGACACCATCTGCCATTCATGTCATATTTGCTGTTGGTTATGTTCTCATGGAAGGATTCTTCAATTATAATGGCTGCTCCTTTTGAGGCAGAGCTGTCATCTGATGAAATGATTTGTTTGATCGATTTTCTTGAACTAATTTTAACCATTGATCATTACTTAGTTGTGGTTCTTGTAAGAATATGACATTGAATTTGCTTTGATAAATTAAATGCAAGATTAGATTCAACTTTCTTTTATCACCTAGACCATTTACATTCCATGTATCGACTATAAACATGAATAACTTATGTCTGTTGTAAATGTGTTAATGTGTGGCCTTAAATTATATTTATATTTATATGTATGCTTGCGCAAAATGTGGAATTTTTTTTTAATGACATGAATTTATTTAAGATGGCATCCAACTTATCATCACCTACCTTAGTGCTTGCCCACTTATCTCCCTTTCTTTGTATGATGGTATATTTTATATTTGGCTTGTTGCATATGCAACTTCTAGAAAACTTATTATAGTGTGGGTATAGGGAGATAAAAAAAAAACTATGCTCCGTTCCAATTATCACTAAGCATTCCTGACATACACTGCTTGCTCCTTAATGAAGTAATCACACTGGAGCATGTTTTCAATTTTTGTAAATTTATCCACAAGTGTTAAGCATTGCAAGTTTATAGAGTGTTGTGGATTTTGAATTGGTGTATTATGCTCTCAATTTTGGATTAAGATGCTCATTTTCAGTTGAATAGAATAGCTATATTTTTGTTACATCAGTTAGATATATTATCTTCTACTACCCAAGAGCTTGAGCCTATTATGTCTAAGACCAAGGGGGTGTGCACATATTCAAATCTTGGTATCTTGTAGTTGTCGTTTTCCTTCAAAAAATATTTGCACATGCACATATTGACATTTGTGTTTTAAATTTTGTGCACATCCCTAATATGTAGTGTACTTATAATTGGTGTTTACATGTGTTAGTTGCCAATCCAAAGTCCAGCTTCCCTTTGAATTTATTTAGGAAATAACCTTGCAAAGTTTGTTTCCCCTTTTGTAATTAGTTTTGTTCTGTTCTGTTCTATTGATAATAAGAATCTAAATACAGCATTAAGTTTTAAACTGTAAGGAGTTATGTTAAAGCTATCCAACTTGCTTGTTTATACAGTTATATATTTATGCCCAACACATGCGAACAGTTCACAGGATCATAGGTAGGTACTAGGCTATCGGCCCAAGAGCCTAAGTAAGCCTAGTCAACAAGGTTCCCTGGCTTACGCCACCCAAGGAAGTTAATTTCCTGTGCCCTTGTCGAGAAGAGCCACAGAAGTGATCCCCGGGGTATATTTCCTATTTCCCATCCACTCATCAAGATTTTTCTTGAAGAGTGCTAATGAGGAACTTTGCTTGACATAGATGGGTAGCTTGTTCCAGAGTATAGGAAGTCTCTGTGACAGGAATCTATCCCTCCAGCATATCCTGTTTATTGTGGTGACAAGGTTTAGGTCCCTGGAGCGAGTAGCTAGGAGGGATTGGGATTTCTTTAGGTGTAGCATGTCCAACAGCTCTGGGTTTAACATAGCTTTATATGTTAGGCAGAGATCTCCTCAGAGCAGGCAATATGTTACAGAGTAAAGATGAAGTTTTTTGAGACGGTCAGTGTACGGCATCTGTTTGAGGCCAGTAATCCTCTTTGTGAGGTACTTCCGTGGCCTTTCCAGCTGCTGCAGAAGTCTTGAGAGGTACATTCCAAAAGGGGTGTTGCACTCTATAATGGGTCTAATGAGTGCCGAATAGAGGGGGACAATGACCTTCCTGGATAAGAACTCTTTTGTGATGAGATGTGCCACATAGGATTTCCTAACTACTGTGGAGATGTGATTATCAAAGGAGAGACTACTTTCCACCTGGGTCCCAAGGTCTCTTATCACATATTCGGCATTAAGTAGACTGCCGTTTATGTGGTAGTTCACAGGTACAGAGTTTTTACCAAAGGGGATGACAATGCACTTTTTGGCACTGAGCTTAAGGCCATGCCTCTGACACCAGGCACCTGTCTCAGTGAGGCCCTTCTGTAGGATGTCCACATCATTTGGGGACTCGACTATTGGCTCCTAGTTTGCAGTCATCTGCGAACTTCATTAGCCAGAGGCCTTTTGTGTTAGCCTGTACTTCAGAGAAGTAGATACCAAACAGGAGAGGTCCCAGGACTGAACCCTGTGGTACTCCACTTGTCACTGGTTTAAAGTCAGATTTGGAGTCTGCAACTTTTACAGTGTGGGTTCTGTCAGTGAGCCAGTTGGCAACCCATCTTGTGATGTAGGGATTTATACCTAGTTTAGTGAGTTTAGCTATAATTCCAGAATGGGGGATGATGTCGAAAGTCTTGGCAAGGTCAAGACAGGCTGTGTGAACCACCCTACCCTCGTCTACAGCTTTGGTGACTGCCTCAAAGAAGTCGATCAGGTTCAGAAGGCATGATCTGCCTTTCTCAAACCCAAACTGGGTGGGGTTCAGAGTTTTGAGGTTACCAATTTCTTTGTTTATAAGTTCCATGATACATTCCATGGCCTTGCAGACCTTCCTTAAAAAGTCTTTAGTTTCATGATGTATTGTATTGTATAATCCTGCACTGTAAACTGTTTCATGTACTGGTTTAATTATACAAATCTTGCTAGCATTTCTTGCAGCAAAAATGGGTTTGTTAGTGCTGTTAAATATTTTTTATCTGTAAGTCAGTGTTAGCCTTCAGGGGAACTTTGGCAGTAACCACAGTCTTACTTGCTTTCTCAATTCACATTTTAAGCAGTACGTATAGTCATTACATTATGCTAACATCCATTAAGCCAGTATCCAGTTGTGTTAACTATAGTTGTTGAATCTTCTTGTCCAAACCTTTTGCGCTATGTTATGAATGTTTTGCTTTTTTGCTTTCCATTAATTAATTATTTATTACCTTTCACAGCCTTTTCCTTTATTTTTGTACCAGGTTTTATGAATCTATGAATTCTGGTTGGTTTATAGACCATTTAAGTTGTCCTTGCAACTCCCACCAGTGCTTTGCTGTTCTCACACTTTTGAGGAAACTGCCTTTGACCTCCCATCTCTGAAGTGGTTTGAAAATGTATTGCTTCCTGTCTTGCGATCGTCTAGATGGCTCTTGGGACCAGTGAACAAGGTAAGTTTCTTGCATATTTGGTAATTGTAATTTTCTTTTTATAGTTAAATGTCCTTAGCGATTCTTTGTTGCAGTGTTTATCTTTTTGTTTAATTATTTTGTTGACATCTATCTGCGTTATTGTGGTCATAGTATCAGTTACAGTTATTGCATTCATTTTTTTTTGTATGAGCACATTGATTCTTATTTTCAAGTTTAATTTAATTGCTGAAAATATACATAGAAATGGAGGATTTGGTTGTAACGTTTCAGGTATGTGTCGTTTTTTTGCCAGGGGATATTTACCAGTTTATCTGCATTTGTTAGTGGTAAGACAAGTTAGCAGTCACCATTTCAGTTCATATTAGCCTTATTAAAGTAGTTTTGTAGGAGCCCACAGTTCCAGCAAAAGCTGTTCATGTTCATTAACGTTTATATGACCTTGCCTTAAGACATGGATGTTGGGTGCTGATTTGTAGCTTTTGCTTAACAGTTACCGTGTTGTACTATTTATTTTCCTCAGGCGATTTGCAAAAAACTTTTGTGAAAATGTTCTTTGCCTCCAATTTGTTTTGTATTAGATGTTTCTGGTCTTTGTAACTGAAGGTGAGTTTCGCCGGGTAACGCATTTGAATTGGATATTATTTTAATTAGATATGAACAGAAGGGCACTAACGCTTGACGTTCTTGCTTGATGGGAAGGGGAAGATCTTGTGTGATGCTTATTTTGTGGCCTCTCCATGTTAAGTTTCTTTTCTGTTTAGCAGCCATCAATACCATGGAGGTGTGTGCAGCATTATGTATTTTTACATATATTTGTCTTGGCGTAGTTTCGTCCTGAGTTTTCTGAAGAGATCTTTGTGCTCATTTGATGGTCATTTCTTTTGCTATGTTCTTGTTTTCAACCGTTGCTTCCACAATCTCTCTTATTATTGCATTAAGTTGAGTTTGATCAAAAGTTTCCGGCACTCCTCTTATGATTATGTTGTTCCTCCGGCTTCTTGCTTCTAGGTCGATTAGTTTCAGCTGAAGTTCTTTTATGACTTGTTCATTGGTTTTTATTTTAGACTTTAGAGCATTAATTTCTGTCATGTTTTCCTCCATCTTACTTTCATTAAGAGTTAGTCTAGCTGCAATCTGTTCAATGGTTGTTCTGACCGTGCTAAGCTTTTCTGAAAAAGGACGAAAATCATTTTGTAGTGGTTGTAAGGCTGTTTTAATGTCTTCAACTGAGAATGTCTGTCATTCTTTGATCTTAGAGATACTTTAGTGGGTTCTTGCTGTGCCTTGGCCATTTTTTGTCTCTTGCTTGCTGTGTCTTTTTCTGGAGACACAATAGTGAATAACTTCTTTTTAGTAATTTGTGTTTCCATTTGTTGCTTACTTAGATGGATGTTAGACATTTTGGATTATTGTTTTCTTTGGTTGAATTTTCTTTTCAGGCCACAGTTGTTTGAAGAGGCCCTGCCACAAGATGACTGTCCCGAATACACTGCTGATTTAGAAGGTACTTTTAAAGTTTTTAGTTTTATAATGTGAAATAGGGCTGCCACGGTGGTGCAGCGGTTAGCATTGTCACCTCACAGCAAGAAGTTCTCCGGTTCGATTCTCGGCTGGGATGCCTTCTGTGCGGAGTCTGCATGTCCTCCCTGTGGTCGCGTGGGTTTCCTCCGGGTGCTCCGGTTTCCTCCCAAATCCCAAAGACATGCAGTAGGTGGATTGGACACTCTAAATTGGCCCTAGGTGTGAGTGTGTGTGTGTGTATGCCTTCTGTGGAAGGTTGGGCACCAGGCTGGCAACTCAACACAGTAAAACTCCACTGCCAATCATGAGCGGACAGGTGATCCACTGTGGCGACCCCTAACCGGGAAAAGGCGAAAGAAGAAGTTTTATAATGTGAGATAAAGCTTTTCACTTGCTTCTTAGATGATGCAGCTTCGGGAATTATGCAGAGTTGTTGATTTACAAGTTCGATGATGTGGCTAGAAGGCAGACTTCTTTTTTAGATTTTGGAGCAGCAGCTTAGTGCATGCCTAGTTGTCAGCGATCATCTTGGAAAATCCATATGGGGTACAGACGGTGACTTATAGTTTGCTAGGATAAGAGTATGGGTCTTTGTCTATGGTAATCTGGATGTGGAAGACCTCCAGTGCATCAGCCTGTTTAACCAACCTAGAGCTATTTATGTTTTTGATGTAGATTAAGACATCTCCATCTTTAGTCCCTCTCTGTGCAGTTGCTGCTCTAAATGTGTGGAAGGAAGCCTTGCACTGCTGGAGTTCTCTCTGCCACTTCAAACTATGCCTCAGTAACTACACAGATGTCAGCATTGGTAACAACTGGAATTTGTGCCAGGTATCTGCTGTTATCAAGACATTTTACTTCCATCTGAAATATATTTCTTGGATCAAGCACCTCGTACCATCATAAGATATGGCAGTGGTGGTTTATGCAGTGTACTTCATGTCTGGATTATTGTTAGGCCCTTTACCTGACCTGACATAAATGCAGTGACTGCAGACTGCTGCAACTAGATGTATGAATGCTACTTATTGTACTACTCATATTACTTTAGGTCAGAGTTTAGAGTTTTAAGACACATCTAGCAGTGCTCAGAAAATCATGCAGATCCCTTTGGAATATTGTGCCCCTTTACAATTTGGGTCCTGCTGATATTATAGACCTGACGAAACGTTATGCCCCAGCTAGAAACCTCAGGTCATCAAATTATAGGTTGGCCAGATAAGAAATATCGGGCAGAATTTACTCTGCAGGTCCTGCTCTGGTCTTACAGAAACAGTTACCATCCCTGATTTAAATGAGCGAATAAGTACTATATCAGGTGGTCCATAAAGTTCCATCTTTTTAGGACAGTCTATTTAGACCTCTGTAGGGAAGCTTCAATTATTTTAACACGGTTAAACCTTTGACTTATTTATTTCTTTGTTTAAATTTTTAATTGCTCCCTTAAGGAATCACATTATCATTTTGCAACATCAATGAAATCAACTTTTACAAGACAATTCATTTAGCGAAGAATGAAGAGCAGGGACACACAAGAAACAATGAGCTTGCACTTCAGTTATGACTCAGTCAAAGAATGGAATCAGGCTGCAGTGGCAGTGTAATACATGATACCAAACTGTTCACAAAGAAGAGAAAGTACTACAACAGTAAATGTTCAAATGGTCACTGCTGCATTAGTTTAAGGCATGTGGGTTTTATCCTGCATAGGATATAACTGCTGGATAGCTTCCAAACCTTGACTGCACCTTTGACATGTCCAAACCACTAGTCAGCTCGAGCTGAGTAAACGTTAGGTCTGGGTGCCAAGTCCTTCAGAGTTTTCAATTCAACAGAGAGAGAAGCTAAGGGCTGACAGGGCATTGCTAGAAAAGGAAAAAAAAAACAAAATAAATGACCATACCCTGGCAAAAAAATAAAAATATATAAGAGGAATGGAAGTAGGGATTGACTACTGTAGCAGGGATCATTCAAACATCTACCATTAATGGTAAGTTTACTTACACAGCTTAACTATGCTGTCATCATTATGATCACTGCTGCAATAGCCTAAGCTGTATGGGTAAATTACCATAGCTTAAAAGAACTGGGAGGTGAAAGGGAAGAGTCCAGGAGTCCCTGGAGAATCTTCTTCTCAAAACATGTCCAAGGCCTGGAGAAGGAATACAGTTTATAGTGTTTTGTAAAAGTATGGACAGAGGACCAAGTTGCTGCTTCTAGAATTCTTCTCAAATCCAACCCTTTCCAAAAAGACATAGATGAAGCTAAGTCCCTAGTAGAATGAGCTTTGACCGTGTCTTGAACAGTTTTTTGTAGTGGGAGTAACAAAATATAAAAGCCTGAGCTAACCATTTGGAAATAGTCTGCTTTGACACCAATTGTTCTTTCTTCTTACCTTAACAAGAAATGCATGATTAATTAGAAGTTTTTAAAGACTTTTCTCTGTCACTATAGTACCTGAGTTGTCTGTGGACATCCAGGGTAAGGAGTATCTCATTCGTAGGTTCTGGAAAGAAGACAGACAGCTTCATTTAAGGTAAATATGGATACCACTTTAGGCATAAATGAAGGATTAGTTCTTAATGAAACTCCATCTTTGTGGAAAATGAGATAAAGTGACCAATCATGAGAGCTTGTAATGCAGATACTCTTCTTGCAGAGGTCATAACAATGAGTAAAACTATTCAACTATTCTGCATGTTAAGAACCTCAAGTTAGCCTGATGAGCTGACTCAAACTGAGCAAATGTTTGCTCTTCTAACACAAAATTAAGATCCCAAGGAAGAGCCATTAGTTTTCTTGAAGGCTTCTTGTGTAGTACACCTTTCAAAAATATTTTGGCATGAGACTGCATTGAAAGAGGGGGATCCATGGGCAGACATGGTGAAATGACTGACAGATTAATCTTGATAGACAAGTAGGACAGACCACAGGATAGTAACTCACACAAAATAAATGTCAAGCGAGAAAAACATTAGCCCCGAATGGGTGCTGGTTTATTTTTTGGCACCAACTAGAAAATCTTTTTCCAATGCTAATATATGATTTTCTAGTAGCAGGCTTCCTTGCCTCCATCAATACCTGCTGCAAATACTTAGAAAATGTGCCTAAAAGGTATTAAAACCTTCATCCAGAGAGCCAACTGCAGTTGTGTGGGTTTGGGATGTATTAAACATCCTAAATTTTATGTAAGTAAATCCATTATGTGAGGGAGCTTGTGATAATTGCCCTTGACCATTTCCAAAAGAAAGGCAAACCCTGGCTCTGCGCAGCTTGTCTGACACACAATTTTGCGCTTATGGGACACAAGATGTCTGTAAAATGGGATTATGCTGTAAAACTAAATCTCATACTCATCTGGCTAGTCTGCACAAGGGGTAAAATCTGATTCCCCACTGCTTATGTAGCAAATCACTGTGGTATAGTCTGTAAACATTTGAAGAGGTCCTGAGAGTCACAGATGATTCAGAGTTGACATAATTTATAAGTCTTAGCATCTCTTATGTTTATGCATTTTGGTCTGTCTTTTTTGTCTCAAAGACAGTGCACTTTTATGCCCAGTGATGCATCTTCCTAAACAAAGACTGTGATGTCCCTCGTGACTGAGTGTTTTGGAGAAGGAGGAGAAAATGAGAGACCTGGAATCTAAAAAAAAAAAAAAAAAAAAAAAAAAAAAAAAGAATTTGAAAAGTCAATGGTAGTTGATGCAAGGGCCATAGAAATTTCAGATACCATTATATATTTCTTATGTGGAGTCTTGCAAGAGATGTCATAAGAAACATGAATGCCATGAGACACAAGATCCTGAGGAATTCCCCTGCTGAGACAGAATTCTGAGTAGAAAAAAAAAAAATAGGACTATAATATCTAAACACAGATTTTTGTTTTTTTCCTGTTGGAGAAAATCTTTTTGAACTGAGATGCGCAGCAGGCACCACAAAAAGCAATACTGTTAGGAACCAGAAAAGACTTCCAAATATTCTTTTAGAATTCAAGACTGTGTAGGAGAGCCCTGACCCAAGAGACAGATTCCTAACACTTTGGAAAAGACTCTACAAAGATAAGCAAGTCATCTAAGTATGGATACCCCACAGTCTGCACAAGAGCTAAGCATTGTCTGAGGGAAGCAGGACCCAATTCTCCTACTGAAAATATTGATTCATCCTGGAAATAATCTCAAAGAGAATTAGATACCACACACTCCTCAGAATCTGAATCGGAAACTGGAGGAGAAAAAACACATCTGTCCCTATACATTCCTCTATAGATTCAAACTCTTGAACCTCCTCAGGGAAAAAGGAATCCTTTTTTCTTTTATGAGAAACAGCCTTACAAGAAGGGTCAAAAGCCTCCACAAGACCCTGACCCAAGCTGCCCCAGATTAACTGACACAGGAAAAGACAAATGTTTAGTTTTCTGTCTTTTTGACAGGAACTGTTGAAGAAACAGACAAAGTATTGCCAGCAACAACCTCTCCAGGGATAGGTACAATATTCATATTCTGGCTAAGCAGGGAACATTCCCTGTGCCTCCTATCATGACCAACAAGAATGCTTCTCCCTTGCCCACTAAGGGGACCCCCAACAACCGCAGAGGGCATGCCTAACCCCGGGTCCATGGTGGCTGTATGGATTACACCAAAGGGATCCAAAGAAAAAGATTAGCAGTCTGAGGAGCAAGCTTTGGCCACAGCTGAGTTACCCACTTGCAACTCAGGTAAATTACCAGTCTGCTGTAATGGCAAAGACTGCTTAATCTTTCTTTCTGTGGTTGTAAAAGGTCCAACCAGGAACTGGTCAAGCTGAAAATAATTCTCATTTCCCAGGAAAGCTTAACATTAAGATAGCAAAAAAGAAGCACTTTGCAGTAAAAAAACTACTTTAAACAAGTTCCCCATCCCCAAAAATAAAATAACAGTTCCTCCACAGAAACAGCTGTTTTCAACAATTTTAACCATAAAAATAAGTGTACCCTCATTTTAACATACATAGAAGTTAAAATTCAGACAAAATAAAATCCTAGCTTAAAAGTATTTCTTTTTCAGAAAAAAATATGTTTTCTGTAAGAACAAAGTAAAGTGGAAGATTTCACACAAAAGAAAACATCTGTCCAGCATGTGACTTGTACTAGCCAACTGTTGATTCCCAAAAGCCCAAAGAGGATTTCTCTTTTTGGCAGCAGGAATGCTCTGGAGATCTTGGCACCCAAAACCTGACTTTTAGGTATCTCAGCTTGGGTTGACTAGAACTTTAAGTGTGTGGAAGGTGCCTTGAAACTTTGGAAGCGGTCCAGCTGTTACATCGTGTGCAGGGTATAACCCATATAGCTTAGGCTACTGCAACAGAGATCATAATGATGAACACTGCTTGTACAGCAATTCAACAAGTCAGCCACACTGAAGGTTTTGAATCACCTTCAGTGGAGTGAAAGTGAGACTAAAAGGTCAATAATTAAAGAGCGCTTTCTTAGACTCAGTTTAATGCACTGGAAACACTGTCACAAATCTTCAGCTTTGTGACACCATGCCAGTTACTAATGAGAGAAAATTATGTCCTGCCAGTTGTTCAGGGTCTATGTTAAATGTTCGAACATCCAAAATGTCGAACATTACACGGTCGAGACCAAATGTTCGACATTTGGATGTTCGAACATCAAATAAAAAAAAAAGAAAAAAAGAAAAACACACTTTAACAGCATGAGCAGGGGGGCAAGCCCCCCTGTACCCCCCATACACCCCCCTATTTTATATACCAACTCAGAGACTGCACTTCAGTGCAGTAAAGGGAAATTCTCCCTATCTGCACCATATGGCGCCGGTGAAAGTCAATCTTTGAACACTTAAAATTTTGAACATTTGGTCTCGACCATGTAACGTTCAAAATTTTGAGCATTCGAAGATTTGTCATACACAAATTGATTAAGACTGCCAATTAAGTATATTGACCTTGTGTAATACCTTTTTAAATACTGTTAATTTCCCGCTAAACTTCTTTATAATCTATACCTGATCTTGCTACTTCCAAGATAGCATTCTGTCATGTTCTTGCTTTCTCCTGTGTAAACAGAAAAGTGAGTAATTCATTTAATAAATCCCTCTCTGACCAGCAGCATTTTCAAACATCTGTCCTAATCCAGCTAATACAATAACCTATGCCAATTCCTCCAACATTACCCAGAGTTAACAAAATTTTGATTTTGCTCATCCCTCCTTGTTATTTTCTTCTTTAGGGCTGCTTTGGCCTACTTGTCAAAATCTGCTGTGTTTTTATAGCACCCCACAGGCCTCTTTACACATTCTGCTCCCCACTTCAGATCTTTCTATAGGCCTTCTGTTTTCATTAATAGCCTGAGTTCTCTCTCTCTCTGTAGCATGTCTGCTTGTCTACACTTCTGATAAACTTCCCATACTTCCTTCTCTTGATCAGAGCTGTAGCAAAGGTGGGGAGAAGGGAGTAGCTGTCCTGAGTGGAAGGTGTTTCAATGCACATTCAGTGGCTTTGAGGAGGAGTCAATCAGTCTATGCACTTAAAGGAAGGCACTCTCAGGCTGTTTAAATGACAGCAGACAGCAAGTGTGTAAAGAACAGAAGTAACTATTATGCATCTACACAAGTCTTTCTTACATATTAGAACCTTATTAATATGTAGTAAAGACCTATCATGCATATACATAACAGCTCCTAACTGCTGTCCACACAGTGACTGTCTGCTTTCATCAAATCAGCAGTAGTGATTGATCATTTTAATAAAGCATCTTATCAGAGGTGAAAACATTTTTTAATTGCTGAAAAGTCCAACGTGCTATACACCAGCGGTATAAGAGCTTCACCCAATGAAATCACCAAAATGATGAATAATACAATGTAGAAAAAGCAAAGGTGAAGCAACCCACAGCAGGAATAATACAAGAAAATTTGGTTTATTTAAAATGTTAGCGCTTTCACTGTAAACAAAATTAAACTGGTGAGTTGATTAATTGATTAATTAATGGCTGAATTGTATTGGTTGAAGTTCATTTTAAAAAGAGACTGTGGTTTTAATTCTTTGTATCGTCTGATGAAGCGGCAGTAATAGCCGTGAAAGTGCTAACATTTAAATAAACCAAACTTTCTTGTATTATTCCTGCTGTGGGTTGCTTCACCTTTGCTTTTTCTACATTTTTTAATTGCTGCTTAACATTACTTGTAGAGTTTTTTTTTTGTCTCCAGGTTTTCTAGCATGAGAGTGACAAAAAGGCTTACAACTCAGACTGCCAAACAACTAAATTATGGTTCTACTCCTAACACCAACCACAGGAATCAACTGCAGTATACTCCACAAGATGTTAAAATCGAACGAAATGATATACACAAAAAAAAAAAAAAGTAGAAATGCTTAATTTACCAAGAGATAAAGCTTTTAGGATACACCTTTCTTCAGTACTCAGAACACATTTAAAACACCCATTATATTTATCAGTAAAAAAGCACGACACAGCCAACCTATAATATTAACTAATTAATTAATGACATCACTACCATTCGTAAAAAACAATACAATATAAAAAAGATTCTTAAAAACGTTTAAACAATTAATTTATATTGTTTATGTTTGGCAGCTAAAATAGGTTTTATTGTTACCAAATTATTCAACCCAGGAAACTTATCTGCTTCTAGCCTAGTAATCCACCTATACTCTGCCATCTCTAGCTTATTATTAATGTCTCCTTCCCTCAAACTCTTAAAGAGTACCTGTAAGACTTTAAATTAAAAATGACGCACTGAACCCTTCTCAATAATGTGCCTAGCTAAAGCATTAGTCACTAGGCATCTTCTCATTTCAGATTTATGTTCAATGATACTTTAAATTAAAAATGACGCATTGAACCCTTCTCAATAATGTGCCTAGCTAAAGCATTAGTCAGTCACTAGGCATCTTCTAATTTCAGATTTATGTTCAATGATTTGGTCTTTCAAGTGTCTTGAACACTTCCTCACATAAAAACCTTCACATTCTGTACAGGTAGCTAAGTAAACTATTGCAATTGTATTACATGTAGCATGACATTTAATATAATATATTACTTTCGTGCAAGGATGCATAAATTGTATTTTACTACAAATATTCACACAACAGCTACAATTGTGGCAGGGAGCTGCACCAACTTTATTCACTACTGGAATTAACAGACTGGCATCAAAGTCTTTGTAACAAAGTTCTCTTTTCAAATTCCTACTGTTTCAGCCATAGACATCAAAATTCACCAATTCTTTTGTATTATGGCTTCCACATGCCTAGTCATACTATTATAAGTAGTGACATACCTAAGTATGGTAGATGCATCATTAACTGGATTACGATATTGCACAATGTCACTAAAACTGGGGACCTGTCGTTAACCTATCTCTTAACATATCATTCATAACTTCCAAAATTGCATTCCTATTATAACCCCTATTTTCAAATGCATTAACCAAAACCTCCATTTGCTCTTTACATTTTGATCTGTGTTGAGTCTGCTGATCCTTAAAAACTGATTTTAATAATACTACCAAAAACATGCTTAGCATGCATGCTTCTAGCATGTGTACATTTGTTCACATAAACTCCCTTTCTATGTACAAAAGTTTTCAACAAATTGGATTCCTTATACAGTTGTACATCAAGATAAGAAATCTTCTCATAGGAAAAATTCATAGTGAATCTTAGAAACATTGCAGTATTATTTAAGTACTCACAAATTCATACAGACATTGTTCACTCCTGTCCAAACCATAAAACAGTCATCTACAAAACGCTAATAAAATAAAACATTTTGTTTAAAGGGGTTTAAGGTACTATAAATATGTTCACACTCCTATTGATTTAAAACAATATTTGCATAGGTATTAGCCATGGGAGTACCCATGGCTACCCCAGCTATCTGCAGGAATGGCATACCATTGAATAAAAAAAATTCTTGGTTAAGACATCCTCTATCAATCCACAGATATTCTCAATTTCTCTTCCAATCATAGCTGTGCTGCTACATAAAAACTCTTGAACTGCATTAATGCCATAATTACTGGGAATGATGGTGAATAATGAGTTTATGTCTAATGTTACCAAAATATAATTACTTTTATTATTCTGCCCATACCATGCAAATAATTTAGTCAGAAACTAAATCACTAATATCCCTTATATAACTGGGACAAAGTGTTAAAAACTTACTCAAAACATCTTGCACATAAATGGATAGGGATTCCGTTATCCACCCTCTCCGCAAGACTATAGGTCTCATTGGTGGTTTAGCAATACATTTGTGCAGTTTTGGAATCCCACACATTACAGGTATAACCAGACATGTTACTGTAAAATAGTTAACGAGATCAAGAGTAATGTCACCTTGTAGTTGTAGTTCACAGACAAATATATTCACATCCGCAATGACCTTAACTTCAAGAAAACTAATTTCTTCAAAGGTCCTCTTGTCCAGTAAAAAGTTGTTCATTAATTCAATATATTTTGATTTATTAAAAATAACACTTATGCAACCAGCTTATTGTACTTTTTTTAATTTTTTTTTATATTTTTCCCCTAACAGATTTGTTTGTTTTTCAATTGAATTATACAAGTTATCAGTCACATTAAAAGTGGGGAAAGGCTTGAAATTATTTATTGTGGTCTCATTTTTTATATCACAAAAACCTGGCATTTTAACAGGGTGTGTACACTTTTTAAATTCACTGTACCAGACTATGTGTTGTCTATTTGCATCACAATCATCCCTGAAGGAAGAACATCTTGAGAAGCGTATAAAGCTACAAGGACTACTCTCATTTGAACACTGATGTGTAAATTGGCCTTTTCCGGGGACCACTCACCTTGGACTGTTCTTCTCAAGAAACCTCCCTACCCAATCTGGGAGGCGTCCATGGTGATTGTGGCTTCAGGCTGTGGGAGAACAAAGAAGCGACCGTGACAAACATTTTCTGAATTAATCCAACAAAGAAGAAATTCCTTGAAAACTTGACTGGAGTGCTTAAACGATACAGAAGAACAGAACACTGTACTGAAAGAGTCCAATGCAGGATCCACATATGAAATCAAGCTAACAAAACTAGAGTTATTGTCTTGCTGTAGGATAAGAATGGGAGATCACTTTCATGACCTGTAACCTGAGAGTACAAATTCTTTGTTAGAGGAAGAGAAGCTAGCTGGTTGAATATGTCTATTCAAGCACCTATGAACTCCAGGGTCTGAGGAGGCGTAAGCTGTGATTTGGTGTAATTGACTGTGGTGCCCAGTTGATGACATAACTGCAGCAAGTAGTCCCTTACTTGAATCAATAGATGCCTGGATAGGGAAGTCAGGATTCAGTCATCTAGGTATGGAAACACATGGAACCCCAGCATTCTCAAGTGAGCCACTACCACTGCCATGCATTTGGTGAACACCCTGGGAGCTGTGGAAAGGACAAGAGCAGTGCTCTGAACTGGTAATGGTTGGTTCCCAGCCAGAAGTTCAGGTATCTTCTGGAGTGCCTGTTCATTCTGATATGATAGTATGTATCCTGAAGATTTATCGACCACATACAATCATTCCTTCGCAGTATAGGTCAAACGGACTGAAACATGACCATCTGGAAATCTGAGTATTTTACATACTGGTTTCCCTGGCTGAGATCCAGAATTAGTCTCAAGTCCCCTGTCTTCTTTGGCACTAAAAAGAATCCGGAGTAAGTTCCAGATCCTTGCTGGCCTGGGGGGGGGGCATTTGTTTTTTTTTGTTTGTTTTTTTAGCAGCTTTACTATTCCCAAGGCTGCTGCTTTCCCCTGATTGGGAGGAATACTGGGCATGTTTTTCATTTTTACTGGAGAAATTTGGGAAAATGGTATGAAATAACATCTAGATATAATTTTCTGCACCCAAGAGTCTTTTGTTATGGATGCCAAGGCTTCTGGGTGCCGAGATATGTGCCCCTGACTGCTTCTTGAGTACAGCAGTTGGGCAACTCTTCTGGAGTGCCGGTAGAGCTTTTCAGAGGAGGTATCTCTGAAGCCCTGGCTCTGTTGGCCACCCCTGCCATGAGGACAATGTCTTCCAACAGAGTTGCTCCCTATGTCCTGGGTAGAGCTTTCTCCTTGTGAGTCCTGGGAAGGCCCTTGGGACTCACTAAACCATGTCTTTTTACCACCTCATTTATTCCTGGAGAAGGATCTCCGAGTGTTAGAAAAACAGATCCCAATGACAGACAAGGTCTTTCCATCTTGCTCACTTCTGGAGAGCTTCTTCCTTTACTTTGGGGCCAAAGATTATCCATCAAAAGGAGCATTGAAAAAT
Organism: Protopterus annectens; assembly: GCF_019279795.1. Taxonomy (NCBI): domain Eukaryota; kingdom Metazoa; phylum Chordata; order Ceratodontiformes; family Protopteridae; genus Protopterus; species Protopterus annectens. Next base: position 1,795,398,687 of record NC_056733.1, on the reverse strand, counting down.
GAAAACTTAAAGGGCTCCACAAAATCACACAGGCTTATACAGGAGTGCCTCCTGACTGCACTTCCTAAACCTGCAGCAGTAGAGGTAAAAAAACAAAGAAATAAGGCAACTCTAATGCCTCCACCACAGTGAAATAAACCAAACAGTAAAAAAACACTGTGCTAGGAAACACTACGGACACTGTTTAAAACAAAAAACTAGGCCCTAGAGGTACACTCAACTGCATGAGAGTTCAACCTCATGAACATGTTGGAAATGGACTGAAAGGTGTCCAGTTGTGGAGAACCTTTTTCTGGGCCTCCACAGACATGGACCCTGAAAGAGATTTGGATAGTTCCTTGCTCAAATCCCTTTGTAATCTGGTGAAGTGTACAAAATACTTCAGCTGCCGAAGAGCAAAGGTCTTTGAGGCATAAATGCACTTGCCAAATCTGTCCAAGGTCCTGGACTCTCAAACAGGCAGATGGGCAGATGAGCTCTGTTCTGCAAGCTCCCTCTTAGTAGCTGCCACCACCAGCATGGTATCTTTTGAGACTTTCTTGCTTCAGTGAGCCCTACCTTTGGGTTGAACTAAAAACTTATCTGACCTCCTAGGTATGGGTTCCTTTGTATCAGACTCCTTCCATGCTCGGCACAAGATAACGTTGATCAACTCATCAGCAAGAGGGACCACACAAGACATAGTCGGGTCAGCCCTGAAAGACTTCAGAAACACATACTCCTGTTGTGAAGGGGCATCTGAAGATCATCCACCTCTCTGTTTAAGAATTTCCACAATCTCTCCAAAGGAAACATTATTGAGTGGAGACCAGGGGGACACCTACCCTTCATCGAAGTCCATGCTTTCTGTGACAGATTCCCAAGGGGAAACTAGGTGCCTCTTTTTGCAAGTCCTCTTCCTAGAGACCTCATCAGTGGGATGGGCAAGTGAAGTATCAGGAGCGAGTGAGAAGTGCTGGATGAGGACTGTCTGAAGGCTAGTACAGGGTGGCTGTCCCAGTGGAATAGGCATGAGCGGCTCAGAGGATCTTAATATTTGATGGAATAAGAATAGGATCCAAAGAAAGTGAGGATGTATTCTCTCTAGATATAGAGAAAGCTCTCTCCAATATCACAAAGGCAGAAGGTCCAGGAAAAACAACAGCTGGTCACAACAAACTCTGAATCCCTGTGGATCCCTGCCTTGAGGAAGTAGTCGGAGCTGAGTTATCCAATGCCAATGCACTGAGAGGCAAAGAAGGCTCAGACAGTTTCAGAGTCAACGTCAACCCCCTGGAGCTGGTTGCCAATGCTACGGGTCAGACAGTAATCTTGCCCTAAAGAGACTGGAGCCAGTCAACTCAGGAACATGGTCAGAGTAGAAGAACATTCAGTCTTTGGATCTAAATCCTCACAGATCTCGGATTCGAGGGCTCTGAAACCACCAGTCGGATCAGAGAAGGAGATATAACATGAGGTTGAGACAAGAGCATGCTCACAAGTCCCATGGGAGACAGAAATGGAATTACCCCCTTCTGGACTTGAACCCTGAGAAACTTCCTCATCATCCTGTCCTTCTCTGCTTCAAATAAGCTCCTGGAGGACCTAAGGAATGAACTAGTGGAAGGTGTTATTGAGGGTTATCTTGGTGTCACTTGTAAGAAAGGTGAATAGAACCAAGGAGATATCGGATCCAGGGAGAAATATGGAGACTGGATCAGAGGAGATTTGGTGCTTCCCTTTATTAAGTTTAATGGATTGAATTTGAGCACCAGCTGGGAAAGAAGCAGCAGAAGAAGGCAGCAAGCCTTTTGACACCAACTTATTCCTCCTGTCACTCAATGCACAGGAGCTGAATCTCGAACAAATGGGGCAGTCAACTTCTAAACGGGCATTTCCCAAATAATAAACTCACTCATTGTGGGCATCAGATTTAGGGATTTATGCCTAGAGGAAGTATGTTTCTTAAAACCCATAGGCTTGTCAGCCATATTGAAACAAAAGAGAGATTTTTTTTTTTTTTTTTTAACATAAACAGGGAAACAAATGCCAACAATGGTACTTCAGTGGTGGTAGACAAAAAGAAAGAAAGAGAAATAATACCAACAATGGTATCTCAAAGAATACCCTGGCAAAGGTAGAGAGGCCTAACTAGAAAGAGAGATTAAAGTATTAGCAAAAGGTTTGAGCATTAGGCAGATTCTGTAAAAGGGCAAAGGAAGGAAGAGGAAAGAAATACTGCAAACATAAAACTCATAAAAACTATATAAGAATTCCTTGTTAACCTCTTGGCTCAAATGCAGCAAATCTGTATCTAAACAATGTGGCGGCAAACGAGATCTAAGGCATGCCAGGATGGTGCTCATTATGGGTAACTGGAGAAGCTCGAAGAAGATATGTAATTTATGTATTTATGTTTTATGTTATATTTTTTATGTAATATTTTAAATATTTTAAATGTTTGCTTGTATTCAAGTAGTTATGTTTTTGGTCATATGATGTTGGCTGCTGTCATGTGACCATTTAGGCTCCTATTTAAAGCATGTTGCTTTTTTAATGCTTTGTGTTAAGTATTGAAGAAGGGTTTTGCCCGAAAGCTTTGTTGTGTATAAAGTGTTTTGCTCAACGATTGGTGTGTTCTTTTACAACATTGGTTTCCAGCATTTGGTTGTGTGGATATACTCCCTCAGTTTTTACCCAGATTAAGTGCCTAATAAGATGGAAAACTCTATATTCATCAGAATAAAGGTCTGTTCTAAAACAATTTGACTTAACAGATGCTCAAATGGCTTAACCTTCAAGTCATAGAATGGAACTCCCCTCCACATAACTTCCTAAAAATGGGTTAAATGAATAACAGGAGGTAGTGCAAACAAATAGAGAGATATTATAAACAATTATACTGCAAATATACAGAATATCGTAATTAAGTCCATTTAAAACTTATCCTATTAATTCCAAATACCTAAAAAGAACTCTGGGAAACAGGAGACTGTTTTGTGTAGCAGGACTTCCTTCAAGCTCCCAATAGTTAATATGGTGTCACCTATAATGACTCTGAGATTAGTAGGTTGCATTCAGATGAAATTTTCTATGGTGACAACTTGTCTCCACAAATTGATGATCTGTCCTTGCCTCGTAATTGTAGTCCTCTTCTAGTACTGTAGCCTAAGCAAATGTTTAAAGTCACTTACAAAGCTACAAGCCTACACAAAGTAGAAACCTAGCTGGCACTATCAGTATATCGCACAGTATCAGTCAACACCATTTCCAATCATACTGCACTGCTCTGGCTGCATTCCTGAAGTTGGGTGTAACACGTAAGCCCTTATGAGACACAATTCAACCTGTCAACATGACTTTTTTTTTTTTTTGCAGCATCTTTGGTATCAAGTAATTAAGTATAAGAGAAATGTTTGCTGTTGAAACCTCAGCGTGTTCAGTGTTGCTTTGTTGCAGGTGCTGTAATAAGCAGGCTGCTGCTCCAAGAATGAGTGACCAAAAAAAATGAGCAATTTTTTTTCTTTCTTTCTTAAAATGTCTCCACAAGCATCTGAAACCTTAGTAATAGCAGGCTGGAAGATCCACACACCAAAGGGTGCGGGGGGTGGGGTGTTGTCCAACTGCAAAAGTCATAAAATTCTACTACTATACACTTTTCAGGGGTCTGCAATGTTTTGAGTTTCTTCTGCATTTATATTAAGACACTCTAGTTGCAATATTCTATATCTAAACTTAAACAGAAGCAATAATTCATCACAGATCACATTTACTATGACAGCTGAATTATGAACAGGACCCTCATTTGAAAAGTACCACAACTGAATTTAATCATTTAATTAGTCAAATCAGCACTCAGCATCTTCTTTACAAGTTTGTGCAACAAAGACAAAGCATGCTATGATGTTATCAACCAACTGCATAAGCCTGCTCATCTCTCATCTCCACCAATTTACTCCAATACCACTAGCAAGCATTACCCTTTAGGTTCAAAGGTAAAGTACTAGACTTGTTACCCTTGTGGGCCATTTTAAGTCTAGCCAATTTCCCCTTCAAATGTGAGAAGAAATGATAAGAATGATAATATGGCACCCCCACTGTTAAAGTTACATGCAAGAATATAGTTATTCAATTTACAGGGAAATCTAAAAGCCAACACCAAATGAAGTGTATTCCACCCAGAGAGAGATGGATGGAGGGTATTCCTCCATTAAGAAAGGTCCTCACTGAAGACGGACTAATACATATCTGACACTAAGGAATCTCCTTCGTGTATTCTATAGAAGGGTTGAATCCCATGCCATAAAACCACCAGGGTGAAAAAAGCCAAAGAACTAAACCAAGGCAAGTAACAAAGCAGAGTATCAGGGAACACCTATCCGGAATACATATACTCCCCGTTTACAAACAAGGAAATGGTCTGCAAGGGGACTGTCACAATCTGAAAAGACAATGGTTTTCCAACCTGTCAGGGGAAGACCAGCAGTAGCTACTCCTAAATAGGAATGAAAAAGACTGTAGCTAGGGCTACAGTACAGAATGGCCCTGGTGCAGAGAAACCCAAATGCCTGTCTGATGAGGAATAAAGGCAATCACTGGACTCCTCACTTTCAGATACTGAAAGATAAAACTACTAATGCCATAAAACTTTCTCCAGAGCCATACTAGGGATGTCACTCCTTCCATACTGCACCTTTCTAGGGTGGAAGAAGCCATGTCAATTCTCATAGTTCCCACTCCCTTCTGTTAAGAAAATGTGAGATATGAAAGTTATGTACTCACCATAACTATGCATCTGTGTTGTCCATTTTCATTCCTTCTCAACTGATGGATCTCAGATCCAGCTCAGCCGCATTCACTTAGACTTTCGGATCCGACTCTCAAGCTCCTCCCTTTATCCATAATGCCTCAGAACCCTGTAATACCTCAGATCAAGTTTGCTGCCCCAAAAGCAGAAAGATTAACCACAGCCAGTACAGAAGGAAAGTCAATAGAAAAAAAACAGGGAATCAAACAGGAACAATGGCTCTGCAGGAAGTTGAGGAAGAATGAAAATGGATAACACAGATGCATAGTTATATATAACTTTAATATCTGATGTTATCATTTTCATTCATTCCTCAAACCACATGACGGAGTCCCCAGCTACATGAACCTTGGGTGGTCCTTGTGGAAGGATATTTTGGAGTACCACAAACCCAACAGCAGTCTGTTTCTGGAGATCAAATCCAATTTGAAATGAGCAAAATAAGCTATGAGCATTAGACCAAGTGGCTGCAGCACAAATATCATCAATAGAAGCTCTAAACTAAAAAGCAGATGAAGTAACCATGGATCTAGTGGAGTGAGGGTTTGGAGGTCTGGGGAAAGACAAGTCTCATAAACTATAAACAAACAATATATATTCTGTTACCCACTTAGTTAAGGTAACTTTGTAAACTGGTTTTCCCAATCTGTTGGAGGCAAAGGAGATGAACAAATGATCTATTTTTTCTAAAACCCTTTGACCTATGGAGATAAAAACAGAGCTGTCTATGCACATCTAAGAGATAAACCATGTATTTTGTTAGAAAAACTGGGGAAGAAAACAGGTAAGTTGATGGCTTGACTGATACTTGCCTCCGAAGCTACTTTGGGCAAAAAAGAAGAATTAGTACATCATGTGACTATCTTTGAGGAAAAACAAATAAGGGGATTTTGAGGAGAGTGCTTGGAGTTCAGAAACTCATCTTGCTGAAGTAATGGCCTGTAGAAAGAATGTTTTCCATGAAGGAATTTTGAGATCAGACTTGGTTGATGGCTTGAAACGGGTCTGAGTTAAACCCTGCTGTAACAGCGTAAGATCCCTGGGTGGAGTAGGGTCTTTTACTGGAGGTCTGAGCATATAAGTACCTTCAAAGAAAGTGATGCAAAATTTGGAAGAAGTTAGGGAGCAAGTATTACCTCTAGTATGATAATCTGAAATTGCTGTTAAGCTAACTGAACTTTGATGGTGGAAAAACTAGTCCCTTCTTGAAAAACTGAAGCAAGGAGATCTATGACAGGAGGAACAGGTGCGGTAAAAAGGCCAATTCTCTCTGATGGGCCCAATAAGAAAATATTTTCCATTTGCTCTTGTAAATTTTTCTAGTGGAGGCTTTTTGGGATGACTGTAGTATCTGATGGATCCGGGAGAAAACCTGGGATGTTTAACCATTAATCATTACTGGAACTGGAGAAACCATGAGGTCAACTTGAGGCCTGCAATGTCTGGATGTGTCATCGCTGAGGGGTGCGAGATCAGAGCTGGACTGGGATCCAATATCCAAGGTGGACATAGAAGATGAGACCACAGGAAGAGAAACCACACTTGATGAGGTCAAAAAAGGGACAATGAGGATAACCTTGCTCTTCAACCAAAGTATTTTCTGAAGAAATTAGGGGATTAGAGGTATGGGGGGATAAGCGTAGAAGAGACCGGAGGGCCAAGCATAGACTAGAGCATCTATCTGTGATTTTCCCTGAGGTGGGATTAGGCCAAAGAACCTGCTGCACTTGTTATTGTGGGGAGAGGTGAATAGATCACAGCAAGGTCGACTCCATCAAGGGAAATGCTCTCCACCACCAACTGGTTGAGAGACCACTTGTGAGGCATCAGAATGGACCTGCTGAGATTATGTTGGATTTCCCTAGGAAGTGCACTGTCATAAGAAAATAGTTGGAGAAGATTGCCAACTGCCATATTCTCATTGCTTATCGACAAAGGGGATAGGTTTGAGTTCCTCCATTTGTTGATGTACTAAACTACCAATATGTTGCCAGTTTTTACAGCAATCATCCCCAGAGGAAGAGTGTCCTGAAAGTCCTGCAATGCTACAAGGACCACCCCCACCTCCATGACATTGATGTGTGGATTGGTATTTTCTGGGGACTACATGCCTTGAATCATCCGTCCTAATAAATGCCACCCCACCCCAATTGGGAGGCATCTGTGGTCACCATGGCTACCAGGGATGGAAACACAAAGGGATGTCCTTGACCAACCTTGTTGGAATGCACCCACCAAAGCAGGAGATTTTTGCAAACCCAAATAAGTTTTATCAAAGAGGACAAAGGATGTAGAAGAATTGACCATTGAACAGCTAGAGTTCATTGAAGAGCACACATATAGAATTCAGCCATCAGGACCAAGGTTATTACAGCCACCACTGAATATAAAGCCTGAAGGATCAGTCTTGCTGTGGGGAGAAGGGTGTGAAAGAATCTGTCTCACCTGCAGCCTTATGGACTGTATTCTGTTTAATGGAGGAAAGGATAATTGACTGGTGGTGTCCAAGGCAACCTCCTATAAATGCCAAGAGTTTAACAGGTTGTTGATGGGACTTGGCATAATTGACTGTGATTCCCAAAGACTGACATAATTGGAATAAGTAGTTACTGGCCTTCTTGAGGAGATGTCTGGGTTGGGGCAGTAAGGAGACAGTAATCTAGATAAGGAAACACTCTGAATCCCAGTAGCCTTGTTTGACCAGCTACCACTGCCATACACTTGGTGAGCACCCTGGGTGCTGTGGTGAGACCAAGGGGCAGGGCTCTGAACTCATAGTGACTGGCTCCCACCCAAAAGCGCAGATATCTTTGGGAGCGTCTTTTCATTGTGATGTGATAGCACACTTCCTGGAAATTAATAGAGCACAGCTAATCATCCTTCTGTAAAAAGGTACAAATGGACTGAACAGTGACAATCTAGAACATCTGACATTTACAACTTAACTAATAGTAAAGCTTTTGAGAGAAGTTATAAGTTTAAATCAAATCTGACAAAAGAGGAAAAACAGATTTTGGATGATTTAATGTTGGCTAGAGAAGTACGTATTATGAAACCAGATAAGGGGGGGTGGTATGGTTTTGGTCAATGTTATGGATTATTCTAGTAAAATTATGGACATTTTGAGTGATGTTAATGTGCACATACCGGTCTCAATGAATGAAATTAATATTGCGTATAGGAAAATTAATTTAGCAATAGAGGAGTTTATTTTGAAAAATAGACTGGACCATGTACTTGGGAATGTATTGATCAATAAGAAGCCTAGGTTGGCTTCTTTTTTTGGCATTCCCAAGATACAAAAAAGTACTACGAACCCAGCATATAGGTCCATAGTGGCAGGTGAAGGTACTAAGACTTACCCTATAGCAACTTTTTTGGACTATACACTTAAAGAAATAGTTAGTGGTTTTACACACATTCTTAAAGACTCCTGGGACTTTTTGCAGGGGTTGACTATGGAATTACACCAGGGAGATGTTTATTTCCTTACCATCAATGTAGCTGATTTATTTTCATGTATCCCTGTGGAAGAAGGTTTGGAGTTTTTTGAGTTACTTTTAGATAGTAAGCACTCAGTACATAATTTAAAAAATGATTTGTTGGTGGAACTTATGAGAATTGTATTAGAAAACAATTTTATATACTTTAATGGGAAGACATTTAAGCAGATAAGGGGAGTTGCCATGGGGGCAGCATGTGCCCCCATATATGCTAATTTGGTGCTTTTGCAGTGGGAACTAAAATTTTTGTTTAAGTCAGTCTGTTGGAAGAATATTAGATTTTGTAGGCGTTTTTTGGACAATATTTTTATTGTTTGGGAAGGTCCAGCGGACGCCATAATGAATTTTGTTGAGTTCCTTGGTCAAACTACAAACTTTTTAAAGTTTACCTTTAAATTTGACCAGCAAGGGACTGATTATTTAGATGTGAGGCTAGATAAAATTAATGGAAATTTGAAATCTAGGATCCATAGGAAAAGCACCTTTAGCAACTCTTATCTCCCTTATAATAGCAACCACTGTGGAAACAGAAAAAAAAGTATTGTTAAGGGTCAGATGGTTAGAGCGGCCAGAATGACATCTGAGAGGAGTGACTTAATCTTTGAGATTGAGTATATCTCAGAATTATTTACTTCCAGGGGATACCCGGATAACTTAATCAAGGAGGTTGCAAATGAGATTTTGGAAGGATGGGGTGTAAAATTTTTGCCCTTGTTAGGTGATAACTCGAGGACAATAACAGTTGATGGGACCAATAGAGAACAGAATTTTAAGAGGGTGTTGGTTTTGCAACACAGTGGAGTATCTAGGGACATTAAATATGTTATTGAGAACAACTGGAAAATGTTAAGATTTAACCACGATATTGTGTGTAAGGTAAGGGAGAAGCCCAATTTTGTCTACAAGACAGGGGTTAACTTAAAAAACCTATTTGAAAGGAGTAGTGATCAGAGTGTGGACCAACGTACCAGAAGATGTGGTAGATGTGGTTATTTAAGTACATTATAGGGGTGGCAAATGTCACTTTGGATAACTATGCAAAAAGTAGAATGCATTTTAGAAAAGGTAACTGTATGACTAAGGGTATAGTATAGTTAGCCTTATGTAAGGACTGCCCGACATTTTACGTTGGAAAGTCTGAAAGGGCACTAAAAAGCGGATCTATGAGCATACTTACAATATTAAAAAGAAAAATTTGAATAATGCATTACACAGGCACTTGCATACAGAACCCAGTCATGTAGGGTTCCTTTTTGGGATTTTGGAAGAGGTATGTGTAGACCCCAGAGGGGGGTATTGGGAGAATTTGTTAGGCTGCAGGGAAACCTTTTGGCAGTTGAAACTGAATGCATCCCAACCCCCAGGGCTAAATGATCATATTTCCATCAAGCCCTTTTTAAAGAAGAAAAGTGAAAAACTGTAACATACCAAATTTCTACACAATTTTCTTGGTTTATGTTTTGAAAAGCTTTTTATGCTTATTAATTTAAAAATTATGTATGATTAAATATTTGCAATAAATTTACATGTTATTTAGTGCACAGGGATGATTGTAAAAAGTGCTTTTGTTTACATCTTCCTGTGGGTTGTTGTGTAACATTTTTTCATGTTTTTAGAGTGTCTCTATAAATCTTTTTGTCGCCTATATATATGAGCTTTCTTGGGGTTCTGGTATGAAGGATGCCTTTTATAAATTGCTTGACCTTGAATCTAGAGGCCAGAGGAGGATTTAGTGCCAGACAGGCAAATATTGCTGACAAGTGAGTGTTCACTGAAGAATATGTTATTTTAATTGAAGTCTTTTTTAATAAAGGAAGAGTGCTTTAATTCGATTCAAGTTTATCCGTTTTTGCTAGTTGCACTCTTTTTTACTTTCACTGAAGAATATGCCAGACCACTATGCAGCAGTTCACACAGGTAGAAAGATTCAAGGGGACCCCCAATGAAATGGGATCCCGGTAAAGCTTAACCCCCAAACAGAAAATCTCTTCCACTTGGACAATGATTTTCTGGGAGTGGGTTTCCTGGCCTCCTGCAGGACACTAAGCGCATCCTCTGAAAATAAGTGTCAGAAAAGAATCAAAACCCTATCACCCAAGGTGTCAGTTGAAGAGGGGACAGGTGAGATTGAAGGAGAAATCCTTTGTCCTGAGTTAGATGGCATATGCAGTGAGGTAACATGTGATGATTGTCCCTTGCCAAATGGAATAAGAGTTGTAACCAATGCTGTCTGGGCTAAAAGGGAGTTACCAACAAGATTTTTGGAGAGTCCCTCTCTATCTTGTGAAGGACCTTGGGAGGAAAGGCGTAAAGGAACATTAGCTTCCAAGACAAAGATAAGGCCTTGGGAATCTGGAATATAACTGAGGAAGTTGCATGTTCAGAATGGAGGCAATGAAATCCACTTAAGGAATACCCCACTGATGAACTATGTCCAGAAACGCATCTTTGTGAAGCATCCATTCATGAGGCTGTGTCCTAAACCTGCTGAGAGAATATGCCACAAGATTACACTCTGAAAGTATATAGGGTTAACTGCAGATTGATGACTATTTTCCATGCTTGAAGGGCTAATCATCAAAGGGGCTAAAACTTCATGTCCCCTTGTTTGTTCGAGTACCACATAATTGTGGTGTTGTCTGTATAAACCTTCAGAGGCCTTGACACCCAGAAAAAGTGGAAAACTCTAAGAACCAGAATTAGAGCCCTCATTTCCTTGATGTTGGTGTGATCCACCCTCTGCTGAAGGAATCAAAGCCCCTGAACCTTCAGGGTGCCTGAAGCAGCTCCCTACCCCAGCTCTGAGGTGACCGGGAAGAGTTCCTGGGATGGCTGACTGAAGAGGTTGGATAGGAACATCTGAATTGAGAAGTATCTGCCAAATCCACCAGTGAAATTCCAGTCTGAGACATGTGAACAGTGAAACTAGATAGTTTTGCAGGTGGCAGTGTTGAAGCCACACTGATCTTAGACACCACTGAAACTTTCTCAAAAAAAAGCCTGGCCTAGGAAGCATGGGGATGGTAGAAGCTATGAACTGTAGATACCAGAGAGACTCCCTGGTTGGAAGACTGGACAGGGGAAGCAAGGAAAAAAAAGAATTCATGAGAGACAAAACCAGAGAGGCAAGGAGACAGGCTAATACTGGAAAAGTTTGGATCCTGCAGCCTAGAAAAATGTGATCCTGAGATGAATTCAACATTGACTTCTGAAGGTTGACAGTGAACCCCAGCCTGTCTAATTGAAATGTAATAGAAGTTGGGTAAAATGATGATCCTGCACTACGTAGTTTGGGATGGGGCCTGAAGCAAGAGGTGAGCCAGACAGGAAATATCTGAATGTCGTGAAGCCTGCAAAAGGCAACCATTGGAGCTGGGCATTTGGCGAATACCCTTGGGAATTTTGAGAGCACAAAGGGTAAAGCAGAGAACTGAAAATTTGAGGAAAAAATAAAGAAACACAAAAACTTCCTGAATAGAGGGTGGGTAGGAATATGAAGGTAGGCATTCTTTAGGTCAAGGGAAGCTAGAAAGGCCTGGGAAGGTAACAGAGGACACAAAGTCTGAAGAGAAAGTATTTGGAAGGATGGAACTATGAAAAGAGTGTTCAGAAAGGAAAAATCCAGGACAGGACAGGCCTCCAACATCCCTTTTTCTTGGGGACCAGAAACATTCTGGAATAAAAGCCTAGAACCCCCCTCAGTCTGCAGAACCCGGTGAATGGCACACTGGTCTAATAGACTCTGCAATACCCCTGGAAAGGGTCTATCTTACTTACTCAAACTGTCAGAATGTTGAGTACCCATCCATCGACACCTAAGTGTCGAACATTCTCTTCATGGAACGGCCACATCATCTATTTCTTTCCAAGGGAAAGAATCTGTAGCCCAAATACGCACGACACAATCTAACAAACACTATGTACTGGGGGGCTTCACTCACCACACCTCCCAATGTGGGGGGCGCTGCCTCCCACACTTCACTTAACTAAATATATTGAGATTGCACTACAGTGGGGGAAAAAGGGCAGATTTCAAACAACGGCCAACCCTTGGAAAGAAATTGATGATGTGGCCATTAGCTGAAGAGGACGTTTGACACTTAGGTGTTGATGGAAGGGTACTCGACATTCTGACAGTTCGAGTAGGTAATATAGACCCACCCTGGAAAAATGAGGAAGCTGCTCTTCAGGAGGTTGAGGGATACTGCAGAAGAAGGAAAGAGTTTTCCAGGTCATAAAGTAACCCTACCTGATGATGGAGAGAACTCAAGACTCTGTGGTGATGTTTTGCCAAACTGGGAGAGACAGAGAGAGCCTGAAGGACAAGAGAACCTGGATGAGAGGAAGGGAGGGCAGAAAGTCAGATTGCTGTAGACTTGTCAGGAAAAGAATGCTTTTGGGGCCTAGGTGTTTGAGTAGGTTTATCTGTAGACACACGCCTAGGATGCTTCTTACCTTTAGAAGACTGTCTAGGCAGTCTACGCAAAAAGGCAATCTTACTAGGACAGTTCCTCTGAAATTTGGGAATGAGAGAAACAAAGATGTGCTTCAAATCTTTCATGACCTTGCTCTGATCCTGCAAGATCTTACTTAAAGAGCTCTGCCACTGTAGTGCCAAACAAGTTTTGGTCATCTAGAGGAGTATCTAAGAGTTTTGCTTAAATATCATCTGGTAAGGCTTGAAGGTGAAGGTAGGAATAGCACTTCATCAAAGAGCAAGAGGTGGCAGCCCTAGAGGAAGCATCTATTGCGTCATAGCTGCACTTTATAGAGTGACAGGCAACTTGAGAAGTAGAATCTATTAAGCAAAGAGCTGAGGCCTTACCCTCACAGTCGGGCACATCATAGACAATCTTCCCAATCTGGGAAAGAAGAGAGAAAATAGCATGTCATGAGTCTGGTAATTTATAGCTCTAAAGGACAAAGTAGCAGAGGAGCATATTTTCTTACCAATCCTCTCCATAGCTCTACTGTCCTTGTCCAAGGGAAAAAGCTTAGAAGACAGCAATAGCCTAGAAGGCTTATCACTAGCCACAGAAATCACAGCTAGTTCAGACTAAGGGCATTTGTACAAGAACTTGCAAGCATCCAGAACCTTATAGAACCTGTCAGGCTTCTTAGGGGCTGGACGTTGGGAGCATGGTACCAGGGAAACAGCAGAGAAGGTATCCAATGGAGCAGCCAACACAGGAGGTATAGCAGGTGGTTTAGGAAAGTCCATCTGTGAAAATTCATAGCACCGTTTCTGGAAGTTCGATACCTTTGAGCTATTTCATTTGAAATGTTCCATCATACACAGTTTTGTGTTTCCAAAGAAGAGTTCCTTCAAAGGAGATTCATAACTAACAGATTCTTCCTCCTCCTGCAACCCACAGTCTAAAGGAGAGGGAAAAAAGTAGTAGGCTGAAGAGACAGCATCAAACTTAGAATTATCATCCGAGAAATCAGAGTCCCTTGCCTCTTTGGGAGTAGAGGACCACTGAGATGCAGGAACCATAACCCCCTGAGGAGGCTTTAGAGCCATCAAAGCATCGAAAAAGCCCTAAGTGAAGTCTCTCCATTCCCTTTCTGGATCCCTGGCACCTGACACCACATATTTAGACTTGTGTCTTTTCTTTAAGGGATAATCCGCCATGACAAAATGGGATGGTTCGGATCCCTGTCTGGATTTGATCAAGGTATCGAGCACCTATTCCTTGACAAGGATCTTAGGAATCCCTTAGGCCCCTCAGAGATAATCAGCCGTGGTTCCCTCTCAATGTCCACAGTGGATGTCTGCAAGGCCACAGAGGACATGAGAGAAGTATGCCAGCCTCCAAGAAGGTTGTGGCAGAAGAAACTAATGGCAGTACCAGACTGTCCTCTGTGCTCTCATTCATCTCAAGAGAGATGTCCAGTGGAGGTCAGACAGCAGCAAGCTTAGGCCTAGATTTCTTGGCCTTCTTTTTGAGCAGCAGCTGTATCTCGGTTGATCAGATTCTGCCGTAGTACCTTGGGCCAATAGCTTGAGACACTGGTTCTCGAGATAAATGGAAAGGAAAGAAAGACAGCTATGTAAAGTATAAGGTGCAAAAGCCTGAAAGATGGAATACTAAGTATGGCCAAGAGACACACCTAAGCAAGACAGGCACCTACCCTGGTGGTCCTTATGGGAAATATGCTGCCCTCACTGACATTTCATTTCTTGGATAACATATAACCCACTAAAAAAAATAGAATAAAAAAGAAACAGGAACCCCAGAGAGGTACTTATCTTGAGGATGTAGACTCAGCATATAGAAGGGTATTCAGACCCATGTATGATAATGTTGTTCAGACTGGTGCCAATAAAGTTCTGGGTCGGGAACGTCTGTATGTCAAGTTTATACCTTATGCTTGTGAGGGAAGCGTATGCCTGACATGTGACACTCCTAGATAATAAAGGCTTTGTTATACTGGCCAGATGTTGGGCTATCCTTGGCAGGAGATCCCAGAGGTGATGAATACTGCAGCATTTTTTATGGAAGGACATCTAATTCCACCTGAATTCACATGTAAGTAAGGCCTCCCACCAAATCCCAGAACCTCACAGAGGAACTAGCTAGAAGGCAGAGGGACACAGATGAAAAGAGACTCAAGCCATGTATCAAAGTGAGTCTAAACTTGCCTGATAAGGATTTACAACCTTGACCAGGCCCATCTGGACTCATACAGTCACCCCAGGGGAAAGAATAATCCCTGTTCCCCTGGACAAAGACACTATATCATGAACATGAAGATGAGAAGTGGAATCAAGAAGAAAATGGAAACTTCAAACCACACAAGAGAAACATGATACAGCAACACCTCCACCTGTACTGCTACTCCAACAGGAAAAGTAGAGGGTCATGGAAACTCTTAAAGTGGACAGAACTTGTCCTTGGAGCACCCAACTATCAGAGGCAAATTCTTGAACAATACTTCATACCTCAGCTCTTCCTGAGGGGGCTTGTGCAGAAGATCTGGAAGGATGATTACAGAATCTCGGCTTGTGGAGAAAATCTGGAAGGATGATTACAAAATCTCACTCATAATGATAAGAACTTCTGTGGTGATCCAGGTTTCTTGCACAGTAGAGGAGAGGGACATACTTGTGTCACCAACAAGGTGACAACTATAGCCCCTCCTGCCAAAGCCCAATATAGTGATAGCCATTAAAAAAGACTTCAAGAATACAACAGCCCTATAGCCATCTTTTGGGTTCAAAGAATTCACAAGGACCCAGATGAGTTTCTCCACATTGAGAACTAATCCCAAAGGGAGTGAAGAGGATGAGGAAGGTAAAACCTGACCTCAGTAGAATGGAAGCTATGTTAAAATTCAACCTACACCCAGCACAGAAGGAATGAAAGTAGGCAGGGAAATCTCTAGCATTCCAGAATGACCGTCATCAATCTGTAATTCAGGATGTCAAGGTGCCCTGAGAAAGGAGAAATACCCCAGTAACAAAGGTGGCCTGGATCACCCAAAGCTTGGAATGCTTCCAAGTCCATGTTCTCAAGCCCAGGCAGCAATGCCCCACTGCAAGGAAACGACAATAAGCAAGGGGTGATGGGGAAGGTGGTAAAATTCCCTACCGAGAAAGGGCAATTCCTGGGTGGGAAACCTGAACAGACCTTGCAAGAAAAAAGACCACTGCAATGAATTGAAATATAAGAAACCAGAGTAGCTTCCCTACTGGGAAACCCTTTCACATGGAATAATAGGATGAGGAATCAATCACCATAATCTATTCAAGAAGGACAGCAGAGAGGATTGCCTTTGTCCAGCTTTCTGCCCATGCAGCCAACACCTCACTAGACTTGGAGACAGATGGACCTTAGAAGACTGCACCCATCAACTGGTCCTGACCAAAGTCTTAGAGGGATCACAAAAAGCTGCAAATTACCCTGTGCCTCCCACAACCCCAGGAGAAGGGAGGAAGAGGTTTTGAAACTCTAATGGAGTAGAAGACCATCCATGTTTTAACATGGAGTCTCCTTCCAAAAGAATGCAGCAGCAGTCTTCACTGCCCACCAAGTGACTGAGTTTAGGACTGCTCCACAGCTACTCCCGAAACTAACATTTGCCAAAGAGAAGGAACTAATGAAGGACAAACCAGGGAAGCTGCTTCCCATCAACCCAGTCAAGTACAGGTTACAAAGGGAAGATTACTGAAGGATACTTAAGGAAGTCCGACTGCTGCAAAGATAGAAGCAAATATGGATCTTGTGGCCTACTGCATAGAATGCCTACAAGGCCTAGCCCTTCTTCTGGGACAGTAAGAACATCACTGAAGAATTATCAGAGGAGAGAGATTGCCTATTACCCTTTAAAGTACTAAGCCACGACTGCATTTCTTACCCCAAAATAAAAAATGCTCCTATGAATGACGGCATCAAACAGAAGGTCACCCGGTTCATATCATAAAAAAAATTTTTTAGCCATACCATCTTACACATGTATACCAATGTGTGTCCCACAACTACCCATGTGTGTACTTCAGCACAAAAAAACAGATTCCCAAGGATGGTCAAGACAAGATTCTCTGACTTCAAACTTAGGGAAGGTAGTTCAGTATTCACAGCAGTGACTCCAGCAGGAAATACTAGACCTGGGCAAGTACGGTGAAAAGCTGAGACCCTCAGGTTGTCACACTCTTAGGTTACCCTATTCACCAAATGGAAAAGAACAGCACACTTGGAGGATGCTGAATGCCTGTTAAAACCAATGAGATGTCATCCTAAAGGTGCTTTAACAAAAAGTTGGTCTAAGATACCATAGCCCAGTACAAAGCATTATTCCTCCTAGAGGTTGCAGAAGGGTTAGGATGTCCTCCAGATTTCAGAAATAATATACACAAAGGTTAACTCTGGGGAAAGGCTGCTTAATAAACCTAGCAATGCATTCTAGGTACAACACAGGAAAGGTCCAGCCAAGCCCCATCTGCTTCACAGCTTCCCTAATGAAAACATCCCAAAAGCAGCTGAAAGATTCTTGGATCTTGATACACTGCCCAAGTTAAAAGTGAAAGCCAACTCATATAACCTCCTTTCTCCCCAGGGGAAGCTTACTGTGGAGGGAGCCAGGGCATGCATAAATGAAAGTCATGTATTTACTGTAATGCTAGATCTGTGTTGTCCTTATCTCTCCTGCTCGATTAATGGGCTGTCAGATCTGTACCTTGGCACCTTTTCCAGCTTTGGATCTGAAGGTCCAGATTCTCGCCTACCCATAATGTCCTTCTTCCCCCTGAAGCAAGTCAGATCAAGTTTGCTGCCATATACATTGCATATACTCCAAAGTTTTCTCAAGAAAAACAAAAAGAAAACAATGTCCTAGTAACCTTAATAATGACAAAAAACAGCTCAAAGGCTGAAGGTATGCCAAGGCCCTGGCTAAGTCCAGTCAGTCAGCTGAGAGTTGAATGTGGCAATTTTGGTAACAGGGAAGGAAGAAGGGATGTGCCTGACGGATAAAGCCAATATGGATCTAGCATTATGGTAAGTACATAACTTTTGTATCCAATGTTGTCTTGGCAGTCTGACTCAATGAATAGTACCGTTTCACCAGCTACTGAGAACTCTAGGGTGGTCTCAAGGAAGGATATTCTGAAGGATGGTGGAGATAAAAGATGCATGTGATCTTGACTACACATCCAGCTTATAATTAGATGCAAAGGTATGGACTGTAGACCAAGCAGCTGCAGTACAAATCTCATCTAGAGCAAAGAACGTAGTGGAAACTGCCACTGCTTTGCTCGAATGATCTTTAGGTTTATGTGGAACAGCAAGTAGTCTTCCCCTGTAGTCAAAGACAATCCAATCAGGGATCCACCTGGACAAAGTAACTTTAGAAACACCTTGCCCCAGTTTATCCTTTCAGAGACACACACAAAGTTGGTCTGATTTGCTGATGGTCCGATATAAATAGAATCGCAATTGGCAGTGAACATCCATGAAGTGCAAAATGTATTCACCTTTGTTAGAAAATGTTGGAAAGAAAACTGGTAAGTTAATCATATGATTAAGAAAGGCCTGAGAAACCACTTTAGGAAGGAAATCAGGATTAGTTTGAATGGAAACCCTATCCTTCTGAAAAATTAAGTAACATGGCTTGCTCTACAAGGCTTGTATTTCTGAAATCCTTCTTGCAGAAGTGATAGCCTTAAGAAAAATAATTTTCCAAGACAGAAACTTAAAATCAGCAGAGGCCATTGTCTAAAACTGGGCCTTGCTCAATGCCCGAAACATTAAAGCAACATCCCAAGGAAGAATGGGGTCTTTGACAGGTGGCCTAAGCAGAACAGTTCCCTTTAAGAAAGCCTTGGACTACTTTAAGTATGCAACAGAATTGTGTTTTTTTCCAAATAGGAAAATTGGATATAGCTGCCATTTGAACTTTAAATGGTAGAGAAACTAGCACCATCCTGAAATAATCCTATAAGAAAATCCAAAAAAGATGTGAGAGGTACTACAAAAAGGATCCAAGCCCTTAGAAGAAGTCCAAACAGCAAATCCTTCCCACTTACTTCTGCAAACCTTCCTTATGTTAGGTTTCTGAGATTACTGCAAGACATGGTAACAGAAGCAGAATGCTTGACATCTCTAGCCTTCATTGGAATTGAAGGAACCATACAGCTAGTCTTAGGGCTTTCAGGTCTCGGTGAGGATGGCCATAACAGGTATGAAAGGGTTCACCCATTTATGTAACAATCTGCCAAGATGTTGTCCATCCATTGATGGTAGACAGGAAAACAAACGACCACAGGAGACAAGAGGGGAGGTCAAACACCACTGAATGCATATCAGTGTGAAGCAAACTGGAAAGTAAAGACGCAGATGGACACTGACCGATATAGAACCAAGGTCCACTGTAGATCTCAAATGCAACACCTTGCTTGTGGGGCCACAGTAATTAAGGCAGCCATTTATCCTAAAAGATGAAACCTTGCTGCAGGATTGTGTGAAGCAAGAACTTGTGAAGCTTGAAGACAAAGAGACAGGATCCTTGACTGTGGGAGTTTGGCTATCTGGGACATAGTGTCCAGGTGGCACCCTATAAACTCTTGCCTGTGTTGAAGTCAACTGGCTTTTTCTGACATTCATGGTAATTACTAACTAATGGAAAAATTGGTACAAGAAGTCCCTGCACCATATCAGCTGACCTCTGGTGGAATTGTTAGGGAGCCCGTGTAGTCTTAGATATACTGCTGTGACTGCCATGCATTTGGTAAACACCTTAAGGTCTGTGGTGAGATGCAAGGGCAGTGTTGTGAACTGGAAATAACTAACTCTCAGCTGAAAGAGAATAAATCTTCAGGATTGCTTTGTTATCTTCATATGATAGTAAGTATCCTGAAGGTCTATAGATCACATTCAGCCATTCTTCAGAGCAGGATGGACTGTACCATGACCATCTTGAACTTCTGACAAACTTATTTAGGTGGCTGAGGTCCAGAACAGGCCTGAGATTCCAGTTTATTTTTTCAGAATCAAAAATAACCTTGACTGGACTCCGGATCTTTGCTGGTCTGGTAGGATCTCCTGATGACTCTTTTTCCAGCAACTTTACTACTTCTGCTCCTGCTACAGCCCCCTGACTGGGTGGAACATTGCAGGTTCTCTTTTTGCTGGTTAGGGGGAAGCAAAGGGAATAACGTAGCTTCTGGTCATTATTTTTTGCACATAAGACTCTAGGGATATGGCTAGCCAGGCATGAGGGTCCAGAAATATGCACCCCTTCCCCGACTGCCATCAGAGTACATCAGTTAGGCAACTGTTCAGGAGCACTGGAAGGATTTCTCAATGAAGGGACCTCAAAACCCTTGATTTTGCCAACCACCTCTGTCCCTGGGGTGACATCCATTCAAGTTGCTCCTCCTCCGCCTTAGGGGGAGGGCTCTGTAAGCAGCAGTGTCCTGGGCAAAATACTGGGATTTTCGAAACCAGAGCTTCTTTTCACCCTTCTTTTTCCCTGAAAAATGGTCCTTTGGGGGATGGGAATACGCATACCTACTGCAGACAAATTCTTATCCCATTGTTCGCTTCTGGTGAGCATCTCTCTTACCTTGGGTGCAAAACAGGTTGATCAATACAAAGGGGCACTGATGAAGAACATGTTGAAACTT
>NC_056733.1:1795326979-1795377771 GCF_019279795.1 Protopterus annectens | reverse complement strand
TTGACTGAAGGGTAGACAGCTAGGGGTTCCACCATTTCTGGATATCTGCTGGTAAATTATCCAAGAAGGACTTGGAAAGTTCCTTGGTGAAATCCCTCTGGAATTGAGTCATGTGTTTCAAGTAGTTCAATGTGTGAAGTGCAAATGTTGCTGAAGCATCTCTCTCTTTTTAAATCTGTCCATTGCCCTTGATTCCCTGTTAGGGGAATGGACAGAGGTACTCTCTTCAAAAAGCTCCTTCTTTGTGGCTGCTGCCACCACCACAACCTTAAGTGGGGTACCCTTCCTCTAGAGTGACCTCTTCTGCAGAGACACTAGTATCCTGTCTGGCTGTCTGGGAATCGGATCTACCCAGTCAGCTTTTTTCCATGCCTGCTGAGAGACCAGGTTTATGGGTTTGTCAGCAGGTGGAACCCACCCAGGCAGTAGATGAGCCTGCTCCAAACACCTCAAGGAATACAGACTCCTCTGGGGATGGGGCTTCGGATGACCAGACCCCTTTCCAAAGGAGATGTCTTCTAGGGGGATCTGGGGGGCCCCTCCCCTTCCTCAAAGTCAATATCGTCTGTGAGCAACTCATGGGATGAGTTGATGTGCCTCCTCTTGTAAGTGCACTTCCTGTGACTTTCCTATGGAGAAGGGTGCCCTGGGGAAGTCTTGGAATCAGAGTGCACACTTGACAAGTGAGGACCCTCTAGGCTGAATGGGGCTGACTGTCACTGATGGACAGGATGTTGGGATGAAGCAGCAGAATTCACAGGGAGCTGAGCCAGTGTGAGGAACCTCCTCTCTAGACCTGGAGAAGACCCTTTTAAAAGCTTCAAACACTGAAGTTGAAATCTGAGCCAAAGAAGGTTTTCTAGGATCCAAAGACCCTAAGAGACTTGTCCACATTATTGAGGTGAGTTGGAACTCAGGTGGAGTCACTCTGGAGTAGGACTATTCAACAATCTCACACAATCTCTGTTTGTAATTCAAAAGAATTAAAGAAGAAAAAAATGGAAACATATGTAAACTGAGGGAAAGGCTGGCTACAGTATCAAAATGAGGTCCCAAAGGGTGAAATCTTACACCCATGACTCAAGCTTTCATATCTCAAACAGGTGTTTACTTTCTCATAACTGGGCAGTGGACCCTGGCACAACATTACCAAACCCCATACCAGAGTACTCCTGGTTTATGACTGCATGACTTTAAGAGCTTTCCCACGAAATAAACCTCAAAAGACCTACGGTCAAGCAGATCAGGTGAGGGAAGTATAGTCAACATCCTTGGATACTTCACCATGGTGGAAGCTAAGGGAGTTGTGCCTCAAGGTTTCATGTCTACCAAATAGGTAGAAGACAAGAACAGAAATGGACCTCTGATATTCAAGAGTGATCCCACTTCTGGGAGGCCAAGACAGCCACAAACACAGACACATCTATGAGAGGACAAGATCTTGGCTCATCCTCCAAGTGAAGTCTCCTGCGTTGAAACTCAGGACCATTCACTAGGAGTTGCAAAGGACCCTTCCCCATCTATCCCAAGAGAAGGCTTTTTTTGCATTCTTTCGAAATCAGAAATTAGAGCCAAAGGGCACGTGCAATAATTCTGCCAATAACAATTAATCAACCAACATGTAAATCGTGCAAACAGCAAAAAAGAACTACCAAGTGTGGGGACTAAGTGCAGTTACATAGCTGACTCGACATAACAGCATTGTTGTAAGTACAGGTTCGTCCTGGGCAAAAGCAATTAAAAAAAAAAAGATGGCAAATGCTAACTTCTAGACAGGATAAACCCAGTCAGAAGGGGTCATCAGTGTTAGACCTTTAAACCCAGTTATCATCAGGGGTTCTACTACAGCCCTGTATCCACTTGAATACACTCACAAGGTATTCAAGCTTAGTGCAATCTCAACCTGATAATCTAGATGTAAAATAAAATGTACATTGTCTCTGTAATTGAAGACATCTTATGCAGATTTCATAACCTCTATGACCTGGACGAACAATACAATAAACACAGCCACACAAAAGGGAGAAAAAAAGAACAGACTAACAAGAGAAAATGCTTACCTTGGCAAGTTTTTCTGGTGATGTAGTTACACGGAGTTCTGCTAAAAGTTCTGTCAGCTCTTTAACAAATTCTTCATCATCTGAAAACCAGGTTGGCAGAATCAAATAATGCCTAGGACAATACAGCAAGTACTGCTATACACACAGATATTAATACTTACTTTTGCAAAATTAGTAGTCCTATGTAAATTGTTTTAGTCATAATCTGTGCTAGTGCATCATTCAAAATGTAGCACTGACTACTACAGGACTTTAAATAAATTAACATGATGTCCTTCATTTGCATTAATAAGCATCAGTGCACAGAGGATTTATACATTTTGAAAGCAACACACTTTTTTTTTTTTTAGATGTAAGCATTTCTACCCTGTCACCCACTCTCAACATCACAAGACCTGCCAGATGTCAACACAGGCAACCAAAAGTAGTGTGGAAACTACCACTTAAAGTTTCAAAATCAGAACAGTCCTTAAGAAAAGATTCTCAGAGAAGATAAGCATTTTCATTCAGTTTTCTCTACAACCTGACTATTCAATGATGTAGAAAGGAGATCCAGCCTCTCAAATGCTACTTAAGTGCCCATGTGTCACTGCATCCATTTCTCCACCAAGGTCTCTTCAGCTGTTGGTCACTGTCATCAATCACCTTCTGAACACCACAGCTGTCGTAAAGATGTTCAAAACATCTCCAATAAGGAAGCTCATCTCTGGGTCTCCTTCTACCTTGTCTTTGAAAAGATAGGTTATCTAGATCTGAATGCATTACCTATCCAAAACAGTCTCACTAACGATCTTCAGAGATGGACAGCAGGGAATATTTGTCTTATGTATCTCAGTAACACATAACCTTCTTTAATGTCCGTTTTCAAATGATTACAGTAAAGTACCTAGAGATCATTTACTATGACTATCATTAAGCCACTTTATAGTTAAATGCACTCTTTCTGAGGATTTAATTTAATTTATCAAGCAGCACTATTAACTTGTACTTACAAATGGAGCATCTTAGGAAGGTAAAATTACAGAAAGATTTCTGAGATGTAGTAGAAACACAGGCAATTTTCCCTGGTTCTATGGTGCAGAGGGGGGTTTGATTAGCAGCTCCAGCACTGGAGGAGCTAGGCAAGATAGGAAGAGAACCGATGGAGTCATGAGACAGTGACTTCTCCTGTGAAGTGACAATGGTATTAAGTGAAGAAACTCGATAATAAACCAAAAAATGAACAAAAAAACAGAGAAAAGAACACACTGGAAGCAAAAATAATCTTTGTAAGTGCTTTCGTTTACTGGAGATTCGTAAACTTCTTCAGACAATACAAAAATAACAAGCACATGTTTAAATACAATAAAATTAATTAAGTGCTCATGGCATACCAATGCAAACACAATTTATCTAGTGTAGAAGGAAAAACACTTTCTCTGCTTGAGCAGAAGGTAAGGAGTTGCTTCTGGCAAAGTCCCTTATGGAAATAAGGGACGACCAACTTGGATAGCTCATTGCATGCTCTCCTCCAGCTCTGCAAACTGGGTTCCCACAGTAAATGTAGGGCTAAGTGGAAAATTTCTTGAATCACCCCAAACGTTTGTCTAAGTAAAGGTCCCTCCAGGTTGACTCTCGCCTGGGTGATGGGGAACAAATGAGTCGATTAGTCTGGAGGAGGCTGACGGTCAACAGGCACTGGGGTAAAAAGTGTAGCAAAAAAGAAAGAATTTACCCAAACTCACTGGGTAAACAGTGTAGCAAGAAAGAAAGAAAGAAATCAGCCAAATTCATTAGCACATCTGTCTTTTATAAAGATATATATTTTTTTAAATATAATTTTTATTACATTTCTCTTCTATTTAAATACAAAAAAGAATGACACAGAAAATATGCATACAAGGTACTTGGAATTAAGAAGTTATGTACTCACCATAACGTTCCATCTGTGTAGGTAGACTTCATTTGTCTGCAACCTTTGGGATTCGGATCCGACCTCGGATCCGAGCCGGCAATCTTTCTCAGCTTAGATCCGAGCTCCTAGCTCCTCCCCTTCACCCATAATCCCCTGCCATCCCTGACTGACCTCAGATCAAGTTTGCCCATAACCAATAAGGCTGAAAAAGGAAACTAACTACCTTCCTTAAAAGGGCAGAGTAAAAACTTCTGGCCAAAAAAACATCCGAAGGTCAGGGGGAAGGAGGATGGGACAGTTGCAGACAAATGAAGTCTACCTACTCAGATGGAACGTTATGGTGAGTACATAACTTCTTAATCTG
The DNA here is from genome assembly GCF_019279795.1 of Protopterus annectens. Taxonomy (NCBI): domain Eukaryota; kingdom Metazoa; phylum Chordata; order Ceratodontiformes; family Protopteridae; genus Protopterus; species Protopterus annectens. Next base: position 1,795,373,453 of record NC_056733.1, on the reverse strand, counting down.
AAGTAGTTGACTTCATTTGTCAGCAACTTTTGGGACAGAGTCCCCAGCTACCTGTACCTTGGGCGGCCTTCATGGAAGGATGTTCCGGAGCACTGCAGAGCCAAAGGATGTTCTCCCTCTAGAGATAATATCCAATTTATAATGGTTGATGAAGGTATGAGGTGAAGCCCAAGTGGCTGCTGAGCAAATATCATTCAGGGGTACTCTAGCCCGAAAGGCAGCAGAAGTAGACATGGACCGAGTAGAGTGAGCATGGACTCCCTGAGGTGCGGACCTGCCAGAACTTTCATAAGCCAAAAGAATGCATTGTGAAATCCACCTCGACAAGGTGACCTTCGACACAGATTTACCTAAATTAAATTTGGCAAAGGAGGCGAATAACTGGTCGGATTGTCTATGACCAGCCGTTCTATGAATGTAAAAACGCAGCTGTCTATGCACGTCTAAAGAATGCAGTTTGTATTCTCCTTTGTTCTGGTATTCAGGAAAGAAAACTGGCAGATTAATGGATTGGTTAATATTTGCCTCGGAAGCAATCTTAGGAAGGAATGAGGGATTGGTCCTGAGGTAAACCCTATCCTTGTGGAAGGTCAAATAAGGAGGTTTTACACATAGGGCTTGAAATTCAGAAACCCTCCTAGCTGAAGTAATAGCAACGAGAAAGGCTGTTTTCCATGACAAAAGTTTGAGATCAGCTGAAGCTGCAGGTTCAAAGGGGGGAGCTGTCAAGGCCTGAAGTACTAAAGTCAAATCACAGGGAGGCACTACTTCCTTTATTGGAGGTCTGAGTAGGAAGGTGCCCTTCAGAAAGGTCTTACATAACTTCGAGGTGATCAATGGACCCAGTTCATGTCCCACGTGGTAATGAGAGATAGCTGCTAGTTGAACTTTGACTGTGGAACAGCTAGCCCCCTGATGAAAAAGCCCTGAAAGGAAATCCAAGACGGCGGGCAACGGAGCTGTGAAAGGGTCTAGGTTCTGATGCTCCACCCAAATAGTGAAACGTTTCCATTTACTCCTATAGACTTTCCTAGTAGAGGGCTTGTGTGTTGCTACTAGGATAGCTTTAACTGGGGAGGAGATACCGGGAGTCCTAGCTACGAGTGGAACTGGAGCAACCAAGCCATAAGCTTGAGATTGTCCAGGTTTGGGACTGGGAGGCCTAGGGGGTGGGAAATCAGATCCAGAAGGGGATCTAGAATCCAAGGCGGATTCACCAGATGAGACCAGAGGTAGATTGGGGCAATGAGGATCATTTTGCTCCCCAACCGACTGGCTTTCTGTAGAAGCTTCAGCATCAGAGGTAGAGGAGGGAAAGCATAGAGTAGACCAGGAGGCCAAGCATGCACCAGAGCGTCTCTCGGGAATTCCTCGGCAGGGGGAATTAGAGCGAAGTAGCTGTTGCATTTCGTGTTTGAAGGAGAGGCGAAGAGATCGCAACAGGGTTGTCCCCATATGGCAAATATCCACTTTGCTACCTGGGGATTGAGAGACCACTCGTAAGGAGACAGTATGGTGCAACTGGGTTTGTCTGCCAGGATGTTGGACCGTTCCGGAATGTGCATTGCAATAAGAAAGCAGTTGGTGGAGATCGCCCATTCCCACACTCTCATAGCTTCTCGACAGAGTGGGTAGGACCTGGTTCCCCCCTGTTTGTTGATGTACCAGACCACCGACATGTTGTCTGACTGAACTGCAACTGTTCCTGTAGGATGAAGGCTCTGAAGTGCTTGCAACGACAACAGCACTGCCCTCATCTCTAGAACATTTATATGCAATGAGGTCTCTGTATCGTTCCATGTGCCTTGGACCATCCTGCCCGCATAATGCCCCCCCACCTGAGGTGCCATGGAGAAAGGGCATCCCACTTGGAGGTCCGGTGATTGTAACCACCATGCGAGAGCCCTTTTGCAAGCCTTGCTGAGGGGAATGGGGTGATTGAGAGGGTATCGACGGAAGGACCATTGGACTTGGAGAGTCCACTGCAAAACCCTCATGTTCAGGCGAGCCATGGGGAACAGGGTAATTGCGGCCACCATGGAGCCCAGCGCCCTCAGGACCAATCCCGCCGGGGGAGCCAACGATAGTAAAATGGCCCGCACATGTAGCCTCAGGGTGTGAAGTCGTTCAGTGGTTAAGAAGGCTAGTAAGTTGCTGGTGTCTAATCTGGCCCTGATAAAGTCTATCACCTGAGTTGGGTTGAGAAAGGATTTGTCTGTGTTGATGGTGATCCCCAACCGGGGAGCAAGGTGGAGAAAGTAATTCCTGGTAGATGCCTTGTTGGGGAGGTCAGGAGCCAGTCGTCTAGGTATGGAAACACCTGCATTCCCTGAAGCCTCAGGTGGGCCACTATCACTGCTAATACCTTGGTGAACACCCTGGGGGCTGAGGTGAAACTGAAGGGAAGGACCCTGAACTGATAATGACCGACTCCTAGCCGGAAGCGGAGAAACCTCCTGGATTGCTTGCCCATCAAAATGTAGTAATATGCATCCTTGAGGTCTATCGAGCACATCCAGTCACTCTCCCGCAACAGGGGGAGAATGGATTGAAGGGTGACCATCCGGAACTTTTCTTTGGTTACTGACAGGTTCAGGAGGGAGAGATCGAGGATTGGCCTTAGGTCCCCCGTCTTTTTTGGCACCAAAAAGAACCTGGAGTAGTAACCCGATCCAATCTGGTCTAGGAGGACGTGCTGGATGGCTCTTTTTCCTAAGAGCTGCTGAATTTCCGTAGCTGCAGCCTCCCTCTGATCGGGTGGGACGTCGGGGAGGCGTTTGGGTTGGTGAGGGGTGTGAGAAAAGGGAATTTGGTATCCTCTGAATATGATGCGAAGCACCCAGCGGTCTGTCATGATGGACTCCCAAGCTGTAGGTGCCTCGAAAAACATCCCCAGACTGCCTCCAGAGAGGAGCAGTCGGGCAACCCCTCAGGGTCGCTGGGTGGGCCGGCCAAAGAAAGCTTCTCTGGACCCACCATTCCTTGGGCCCCCTCTGTCTCTAGGGCGGCATCCACCTTGTCCTCCTCTGCCACGGAAGGACTGGGGGTCCGGAGCGGACTGAGATTGTTGCGACTTCCGGAACCACATCTTCTTCTGTCCCTTTTGGTTCTTGGAGAAGGACCTCTGGGGAGTAGAGAAGCGGACTCCGACGGCAGACAACGTCTTCCTGTCCTTTTCGCTCTGGACCAAAGCCTCATGAACGGTCTTGCCAAACAGGGTAGAACCATCGAAAGGGGCATTCGCAAATGACGCCTTGAAGGGTTCCGTGAAATTGCAACACCGGAGCCAGGCGTGATGCCGCATGACGAGGCCTGTTCCGCTGGCTCTAGCGGCTCCCTCTGTGGCGTGGGACAACAGCCGCATAGAGGTGTTAGATATGGACCTGAGAGTGGCCATCCGAGTGGAGTACAACCGCTTGTCCTCCACCGACATGGACTCTGGGGGCGACGCAGTGTACTCTTTGATAAGGTCCCACTGCAGTCGAATAACATGTGCCATGTAGTTCAGAGACCTCACCGAGAAGGTCGCTGAACTAAAAGCCTGCTTCCCTAAACAGTCCATCAAACGGGACTCCATGCTCAGTGGATTGACCGAGAGACTCTCCTGAGCTAATTCCCTCTTGGTGGCCGCCGCCACCAACATGGCATCTACGGGGGGGACCCTTGCTCCAATGGGACCTCTCGGAGGGCGGACTAAGGATTTTATCCGGGCATTTGGGGACTGGCTCCACAGTGTCCAGCTCCTTCTATGCCCTAGTGGTAATAAGGTCCACTAAGGGGTCGGGCAGAGGGGACACCCAAGAGGTAGATGGGCCTGCTTCGAATGCCTCCAGGAACACGGATTCGTCAGACCACCCCCCTCTTATCCTGAGCATTTCCATGATGTCTCCGAAGGAGACATCCTCGGGGGGTGACCTAAGGGAGCCTTCCTCTTCATCCAAATCCGTGTCATCAGTCAGGGACTCGGGGCAGTCCACGTGCCTCCTCTTGCACTTTCGCTTGTGAGGGATGTCCTGGGGGGGCTGTCCTCGGACGTCTCACCAGCCATGTCCTGTTCCAAGGGAATGACCTGGGACATCGAAGCAGGCTGTCCCTGGGGCCGGGTGATGGAAGCCGGACCCAACAGAGAGGGAGTGTGGGGCGGAGCCGAAGCAAGGACCAGGGGCCTGGAAGCACTTGACAGTGCCCTCTCCACCACATCAAAAGCCAAGGGAGAGCCGCTCTCTCTGGGATCTGAGAGCAAACCCTCGCTCGGATCCGATGGATGGATTGGGGTCGGCGCCGAAGCCATCGGATCCGACGGACCAGTGTGTTCCGACCTAGATGGAGCCGAAGACGCACTGATTCCCTCGGATCCGACGCTCAGCCCATGGCTCCGAGAGCCCAGATCTGACAAAAATGGACCCGACAGGCTCAAGGGAAGAGTTGGCGCCAAAGTACCCGATACTGTCGGCTCCGACCCACCTCCGGCTCCAAGGCTGCTCGGCTCCGAACCCGGGAAGCGGGTCAGAGAAGGAGCTACTGGGGCAAAGAAAGGTGTCGAGCTCACCCCCCGAGGGGGGGGGGCAGGAGCACTCCCATCTGCAGTTGGGCCTGGAGAAACCTTCGCATCATCCGGTCCAAATCTGCATCGGAAAGGCTATGAGTCTATCTCGACGAGGCCAGCCGAGGCTGGCCGGGAATGCCGCCTCGATGACCTCGACGGAGATCGGGTTTCCTCCTCCTCGGGACCCGGTGAGAAGCACGGAAACCGGATCCGAGTAGGAGGAGACCGGGAAGCCCTGGAGGGAGAAGACGGCTTAGCCAGGGGGGCCGAAGCGGAGGCCTCGGCCCGCCGCTTGTGGTGCTTCTCCCTCCTTTTTTCTTTCCTGGCCTCCCTCTCCTCCGGAGCTGCAGCGGGAGTTTGAGTCCTGACCGGAGGGAGAGAGGCAGGAGTGGCCGCCGCCATAGCCGGGGTGGAGGCCACAGAAGCACCGGAGGCTAAAGCCGAATCCAGGGGCAAAAGTCCTGCTAGGATCAGCTTCGACCTCCAGTCCTTCAGTGCCCTGTGGTTGAACGCTGTGCAGATGGAACACCCAGAGGAAAGGTGTTCAATCCCAAGGCACAGAACACACTGAGTGTGGCCATCTGCTGGGGAGAGTTTATGGCCACACTCGGTGCACTTAGAAAAGATGGGTTTTGGGGCCTCAGACATCTTAAAGAAAAAACACACTCGTTAGGCCCCAAACACACAACACACAGAAGCTACGCACCAGTGAAAGGGAGGGAGGGTAAGTTTAACTAAAAGGTATTAGTTAAAAAAGGGAAACCTGACCACAAAACACACTCGTACACTTAAGGATAATAAAAAGTTTTAAAAACTCTCACAAAACACTCAGAACACCCTACGAACCAGGAGCTCAAAAATCTAGCTGCGGACAGAAGCGCGGCAAACTAGATCTGGGGTCAGTCAGGGATGGCAGGGGATTATGGGTGAAGGGGAGGAGCTAGGAGCTCGGATCTAAGCTGTGAAAGATTGCCGGCTCGGATCTGAGGTCGGATCCGAATCCCAAAGGTTGCTGACAAATGAAGTCAACTACTTCAGATATCAAGCTTCAGTCGTCCAAATATGATATACATAACATAAATCATCATTGTTAGGGTAACAATTATACAGAATTGTCTAATAATCAAGCTGCTCTTAATGAGCTGTAAAAAGTACAGTTTTGTACCTACCATAAATGTAGATGTTCGAGTGCTAATACAGCTGCAGTCATAACGGATGGGTTCTCCTGCCGTCAGGCGGGTCCTCGGTCGGCCGAATTCCAAAGTCTAGGTCGTCGGGTCGCCTCTTCCCTGACGTCAGTGCGACAGGGGTATAAAGGAACCAGCCGACGCCATTTTCTTCAGTTTTTCTTGCCCCAGATGTCAGGTGCCCCCAGAAGGAAGGCAATACAAAAATTTGTGTAATAATGCAGTGCAATATAATCAAAATACAGTAGTTGCAAGCAAATACATCATAAATGAATACCTCAATCAGGTTGTATGAGGATGTATTAGCCTATAGGCCTGTCCCAAGAGGGGAAGGAGGGAGGGAAACCAGGACTGCAGCTGTATTAGCACTCGAACATCTACATTTATGGTAGGTACAAAACTGTACTATGTTCATCGTGCATACAGCTGCAGTCATAACAGATGGGTAGAATCCCAAAGCTAAGAAAGGGGTGGTAGGCACTAGTTGGAACTAGGAGGAGCCAAAATGCCCTGCAAGACTGCCGTGGCAAAGCCTGCTCTAGATTTGGAGTATAATAGTAGGTTGTAGTGCTTGGAGAAGGTATGCACAGAACTCCAAGTGGCTGCTTCCAAAATATCCTTGGTAGAAACTCCTCTGAGGAAGGCTGCAGAGGTGGCTGTGGCCCTGGTGGAATGAGTTCTAATGCCTGTAGGAACAGTTTTGTCATGAAAGGAATAGCAAAAGCGTATGCAGTGGGCTATCCATTTTGAGATTGTCTGTTTGGAAATTGGTTTCCCTTGAGCTCCTACTGCATAGGCCACAAGGAGCTGTTCTGATTTTCTGAAAGGCTTTGTTCTGTCCAAATAATAATGCAGCTGTCTGTGGATGTCCAAGGAATGTAGTAATCTCTCCCCTTTGTTTTGAGGATTTGGATAAAAAGTAGGTAAATGTATGGCCAGATTTAAAGCTACCCTGGATACCACTTTAGGCATAAAGGACGGATTGGTTCGTAAGGAAACTCTGTCTTGATGGAAGATGATAAATGGCTGGACTGCCATGAGAGCCTGTAGTTCTGAAACTCTACGAGCTGAGGTGATAGCTAGAAGGAAAGCTGTTTTCCAGGACAAATATTGCAAATCTGATGAGGCAGCTGGCTCAAAGGGAGGCAAGGTCAATTTTTCCAGGATGAAATTAAGATCCCAAGCAGGTATTGGTTGTTTCCTTGGAGGCCTTAAATTCTTAGCCCCTCTGAGGAACTGTCTTAAGAGAGGGTGAGAGAATAAAGGTGGATCAGTGTTGTATTCTGCAGAAATGGCTGAGGCATGTATTTTGATGGAGGAGAAAGAAAGTCCATTGCTTAGCAGTTCAGCCAAATATTGTAGTATTTTGGCCCTTTTTCTCATTCCAGACACAAAAACGTTTCCATTTTGCGGAGTAAGCTTTTCTAGTTGATGGCCTTCTGGCCTCCAAAATGACATCCTGCACCTCCTTGGAGAGTAGGGCCTGTTGAGATGCTAAGGAATCTTCCATGCGGCTAGATTGAGTGTTTTTAGCTGGCTGTGAAGAGTTTTGAAACTGTGCTGAGTCAGAAGAAGAGGCATTAGAGGCAGGGTCCATGGTGGGGAATGCGTCAGGCTCCCCAGGAGTGGGTACCGGTGTTGCCTTGGCCAGTCCGGAGCAATGAGAATCATCTTTGGTCTGTCTGCTTTGGTCTTTAATAGAACTTTGGGCAGCAGAAGAAGAGGAGGGAAGGCATAAACTGTCATAGATGTCCAACTGAAAGAAAGAGCGTCCACTCTCCAGGCCTTTGAATGGAAGATCCTTGAGCAGAATTTTGTCAATTGGTGATTCTTGTGGAAGGCAAAGAGATCTATGTCTGGCCTTCCCCATTCTTGGATTATTTTTGTAAAAACTTTTGGATGCAATCTCCATTCGTGTGGATCTGTCATATTCCTGCTTAGGTTGTCTGCCAGCGTGTTTTCCTTGCTTGGCAAGTACTGTGCTTGTAGTTCCATTTGTAAGTCCATGGCCATGTTCCAAAGTGACATGGCCAGTCTGCACAGGGGGTAAGAATGTGTTCCTCCCTGTTTGTTTATGTACCACATAACTGTGGTGTTGTCTGTTCTTATCAATAATTGGCCAGGTTGTAGAAGGTCCTTGAAAGCTATAATAGCATTCATTACTGCTAGCATTTCTTTTTGATTGATGTGAAGGTGCTTTTCTTTTTGGGACCATTTGCCCTGAATGCACCGATCTGTCATGTGCGCCCCCCAGGCGTAGTCCGAGGCGTCTGTTGTGATGACTTGATTTGCTTGAAGCTTGCTGAATGGAAGACCTATGTTTGTTTGACATGCTTGAGCCCACCACAAAAATTCCTTTTGCAGACATGGAAGTAGTGGTATTATTGTTTCCAAACTGTGGCTGTGTTGAGACCATATGTTTTTCAGGTACCATTGTAGTTTCCTCATATGCAGCGTTGTACATGGGATTAGTAAGATGCAAGATGCCATGAATCCCAGAGCCTGCAGGATTTTCCTTGCAGTCAGCCTGGTGCAATTGGCTGGTGTTCTGAAGTATTGTATTAGTTGCCCCTGCTTCTCTGGTGTGAGGTAGGCCATCTGGGTGTTTGTGTCCAAATTGGCACCCAGGAAAATTATCTTCCGAGAGGGTATTAGCCTTGATTTGTTTTTGTTGACTGTGTATCCCAGAGATTTCAATGACATTATTACATAAGCCAGATGTTTCAGAAGAATATGCTTGCTGTCCGCTTGGATCAGGCAGTCGTCCAAATAGGGGTATATTTGTATCCCTTGAAGTCTGCAGTAGGCAATTACTGATGCCAGGCATTTTGTGAATACTCTGGGCGCAGAATGCAGAGAATTGATAATGGGTTGAACCTGCAAGAAATCTGAGGTACCTTCTGCAATTTTGTCTGATTGGGACATGCAGGTATGCCTCCTTGAGGTCAAATGTTACCAGCCAAGACCCCTTGCCCAGCATGGGAAGAAGTTGCTGTAGAGTGAGCATCTTGAATTTTGTGCAGTAGAAATGTGTTTAGGATGGATAGATCCAAAATAGGTCTCCAATCTTTTCCCTTCCTTGGCACCAGAAATACCCTGGAATAAAAACCTTGACCTTGTGGTACCTCTTGAATAGCTTTCATGTTTATGAGATCTGAAATTTGTTTTTGTGTCTCTGCCCTTTGATTGTGTGGCAGGTTTGGCATGCCTCTCATTTTTGGAAGGGTGTGAAAATGGAATTTGTAGCCTCTGTTTATAATGTCCAGGATCCATTTGTCCTTTGTGACAACATGCCAATTTTTTGAAAATAATGCCAGCTTTCCTCCTAAGGGGGCTGCCATTTGAAACCTGGTTGGCATGCGAAAGTCATTGGGTTTGCTTTCTGAAGGATTGTGAGTTGTCCTCACCACCTCTTTCTGTAGGAGCTTGCCATTGTATGCCTCTATACGATCCTTGGGATTGTCCTCGCCTGTATCTGCCTCTTTGGGGTCTGTCTGTGGCAGGAAAGGACCAGTTTTTGGAAGGCCAATTTCTACTAAAACGTGGGGGTTGAACCTGTAGAAATTCTTTCACAGTTTGCATTGATTTAGCCTTTTCCTCCATTTTCCTTAATACCTCCTCAGCATTAGCACCAAATAATACATCCTTTTGAAGAGGGGCGTCTAGTAATTTAACTTTGACATGATCAGGCAAGGCTTGTTCCTTGAGCCAGGCATGCCTACGTATGACTGATCCTGTAACAGCAGCTCTACATGAGGCCTCTGGAGCATCAAAACCACATTGTAAGGTATGCTTACCCACTTGTTCTGCACTATGCATCAAATCCTGCAACTCCTTCAAGTCTGGTTGTTCCGGTTGTGACATTTTACTCTTCAATTGTGATAACAAAAACTGTTGGTATTTTAGCATATGAAACTGACAGTTTAAGGCCCTCATGGACAAGGTAGCCGAGGTATATACCTTTTTTCCCCACCTTTCTAAGGATCTGGAATCTCTCTCGGAAGGTAATGGATTTTTGGCAATGGAGGCCTTAACTCCCTTGGGGCCCTGTGAGATGATTTCTGGGTCAGCAGCATGGCTTTTGTAAAGAAATTGCAGGAACCCTGTAGTACCTGTCAGGCTTAAGTGGAGCTGGAGGTAGAGAGTCCGGGTTAAGGCAGGCCTCCGAGTAAACATCATCTAGGATGTCCAAGACAGGAGGTATAGCCAGAGGTCTATGTTGAGGTAACAAGAGAAATTCCCTGAGCCTTTTCTTGGAAACTGAATAATCCTGGCCTTCCCAGTGGAAGTGTTCCCTTAAGGTATGCAAAGTTTCTCCAAATGAGAAATCCTCGGGGGGGATACAGAAGGGATGGACTCCTCCACATCAGAGTCTTCAAAAGGGGAGTAAGAATGTTCCTCATCATCAGACTGCTCTGAAATAATGGAGCCCTGATCAGAGGAGAGGGAATCTTCCTCCACTCTGGCCCTTTTGTCCGGTGGGAGCGGAGAACCTCTGATTAGAGTAATTAAATCCTCAGCCATTTTAAGCATCTGTTTCTTAGGCATGGGGCCTGGAGATGGGCCCTGTGTAGCTGGTCTCTTAGAGTGTATGGTTGCTTTAGACTTTGTGAAAGCCTTGATGGAGAAAGAAGAGGAAGGTCTGAAGACACCTTGAGTGGATGTGGACCTGTCCACATTCTGAGTTTCAACGCCAAGAGTGGCTTTGGTATCTGTAGTCGGGGTGTGGGCCGAGGAGCCTGCGACCTCGGGCACAGGAGACACTGTCAAAGGAGTGTTGTCGGTAATCAGGGGCTGCGTAGGCACCTCACTGAGAACCGGACCACGTGTAGTTGGCTTTGGCGTAGTGTTGGTAGAGGCCGTGGGCCTCGTGTCCTGTCTATGCTTTTTAGACAAAACCGGAGTCGGAGTATCTGACGACATAGTATAGCTAAATGCTTTCCCAAAATAATGCTGGGCGAACTCTGCCCGACGCTTAATAGTGCGTTTGTTAAATGTAGCACAAAAACGACAGACCGAGACGTCGTGGTCTGGGCCTAAACAAGGTATACAGAGGGAATGGAAATCCTTATGCGGCATTTGCTTCCCACAAGAAATACAATTATTAACTTTGTCTGACATCGGTCTGAGGCAAGAAAAGTTTCCCCAACGGAGTACTTAGCTTTTAAGAAGACTTCGGTATCCAAATTTCGTAATTTCAGGAGCTGGCCGACCGGCACTTGCGAACTGCTTCTGCTTTGGGCACCGCGCGGCAAGAAAGACTGAAGAAAATGGTGTCGGGTTCTTTATACCCTGTCGCACTGACTTCAGAAGAGGCGGACCTAGACTTTGGAATTCGGCCGACCAAGGACCCGCCTGATGGCAGGAGAACCCATCTGTTATGACTGCAGCTGTATGCACGATGAACATCAGACATTTACATAAAGATAGTATACAACATATTGAAAATGTGACATTAAAACATTGCAACCAGATATTCTAGTCTACCTAACTAATCATTCTGTTTTGTACAAACTACATACAATATATACATTGATGTAACCTTAATGTTCATCTTATTTGTTTGCCATGACCTGTACACTGTTATTGACACGTTTCTATACTAATTGTCTTTAGTTTCCCTTAATTATCTAAAGTAATACTGATGGTGAAGTCCCTTGTTCACAAATCAATTTTGTCCTTGGATTTCTAAAAGCATTTTCCAATGTTTCTGATAGTAAGATAGTTTTTTTTTTGGCTTCTTGTAATTAATTTTCTGGCTAATAAGTACTTTATAGCCATTCCTTCAAATTCTTCCCATGTGATTTTACTTCTATCTAACCAATTTTGGCCTATGTATGATTTGATCATTGCGCACAATGTGACTATGATGTGTTTATTTTCATAGGAGAGATTATTAGGGAATATATGTAAAATTGCCATTTCCTATGACAGGGTAAAAATTTTTACACCTCCAAAAAATATGAAGGGTGTCAGCAACACTGTTTTGGCATATGGTACAATAAGGGGAGTGGGAGGGATTCATTTTACTAAGAAAAAGTGGTGTGTGATATGCATTGTTAGTGATCATAATTTGGGTATAAATTAGTTTTTTAAAGGGAGTTGATTTCAAAGTATGTTCAATAGTATATACTACTGAATACTAAGAATACTAAGAGTAGACCGGCTAAACAAAAAAGGAGGTGGTGTAGCTATAATATTTAAACAGCATCTAAACATCCAGATCTTAAAATCATCAGCTCCACAAATAGGCAATGAAGAAATAATATATACCAACCTCAAAATTAACCAAAACAAAACCATCAACATAATTGGATGCTACTTCCCACCTGGCCAAAACATCCCACCACTAGAAAACCTCCTCAGCTGGTCTACCCACCATCTCCCCCAAGAAACTATCATCTTAGGTGATTTCAATATTGACTGGCAATCCTGCTCTGGCAACAATCCAACCCATCATGTACACCTTCATGGCTTCACCCAACTAGTCCAGTCACCAACCAGGATAAATAAAAACTCCAGCAAGCACACTACCCTGGATTGGATACTAGTCAGTAAGAGCCCCCAGTCATATATAACAGGCTGCTTATCAGATAGCCTCAGTGATCACTCCCCAACATTCCTACTCAAAAAATACCTATACCAAGCTAAACCTGTCATCTACCGTCAAATACGTAAAAACTAAACTTTAACCCACTCACATTCATCTCATCCCTCAAAGAATGTAACTGGCATCCTCTAAAGTACCTCAGTCTAGATGACGCAGTTGAATTTTTAATACTACCTTCCTGAATATCCTTAATTACCATGCCCCATAAGATTTTCCAGAACCAAAGCATAACCCTCCCCATGACTACAGAAAACCACTAAGTCAGAAATGAAAAACAGGGATAAAGCCTGGGAGCACTGGCACAAAACCAAAACCCCCTCAGCTAGACAGAAATTCCTAGAACTACGCAATAGAGTCAAAACGCTAATAAAACATGACAAATTCCAATACTACAAGTCTGCCCTAGACTCCTCACAACACAGCCCCAAACAATTCTGGTCCTCCATAAACTCCATCCTCCACCCAGGTAAAGTCAGTACGCCTCCTCCTAACATCCCTCACTCCTCAGAAAATATTGCTACCTCATTCAACACACACTTCACCCAAACCATACTATCACTAGCTAAACAACACAACCCTCCCTTCCAACCCACACCTTCAACTAGTAATCTCCCACTGCCTTCTCTTTTCTCCTGTACCTTCCTCCAACATAAAAACTCTTAACTAAACTTAAACCCACCAAATTAGCAGCAGACAACCTCCCAAGTGAATACCTACAAATCGCAGCTGATGCTCTGGCCTACCCAGTATCCATCTTGATTAACCGATCTCTGTCAGAAAGTTACGTTCCCACACTGTGGAAAGTATCACATATAATTCCCTCCACAAAGGCGGACCCTCCACAGAACTAACCAATTACCGCCCCATAGCTATTCTCTCTCCACTCTCCAAAATACTAGAGAGATGCATATACTCTCAGGTCTCAGACTACCTCCTTACTAACAACCTCCTTTCCAGTACTCAGCATCGTTTCCAACCAAACCATAGCACCACCACTGCCTTACTCTCCTTTACTAACACTATCCTTCAGCATAAAAACAATGGCTATCTCTCCTCTGCTACTTTCCTAGACCTATCTAAAGCATTTGACATGGTCCCACACAAACAACTTAGCTCTGTCCTCAATAATCTATCCTTCTCACAATCAGTCACCAACTGGTTTCAGAGTTACCTATCTGACCGCCAACAATCCATTGTATGGCAGAATGACATATCTCCCCAACTACCTGTCTCCATAGGGGTTCCCCAAGGATCCATCCTTGGACCCCTACTCTTCTCTGTTTACACCAATAATCTAGCCTCTGCCACCAAACATGGCACACTTATACAATAAGCAGATGACTCGACTATCATCTGCTCAGCCCAGTCCCTACCAAAACTGCAAAAAGTCACACAGGAAGCCTTTTCCTCTGTTGAAACATGGTTATCCAATGCCCAATTAATACTCAACCCAAACAAAACTAAACTACTCATCTTCCAACCCACCAAACATACTCAAAACAACTCTCACTTTAACATCACAGTAAAAGACACCACCACTATATACCCAACTGAACACACCAAATTGCTAGAAGTGGAAATAGACAATAAACTAAAATTTGACTTTCACATATCCATGGCCATAAAAAAAGTCCACAAAAAACTAGGAGCGTTATACAGAAATAAGCAATTTCTCACCAAAGCAGCAAAGATTTCAATAGCAAATTCCCACCTTATCTACACCCTACTTTATGCCTCTCCAATATATACCAACCTAAGGCAATGTGATCTAAACAAGCTAGAGACCTGCTACAACAAAATCGCCAAATTCACCACAGGGGCATCCTACCGTAGTCACCCTGTCTCTCACTTGCTGAACTGGGCTGGCTTGAACTCCCTCACCTCATTCAGTGGTATCAACTCTCACTAGCCCACAAACTAGTAAACCATCCATTAAATGTCCCATCCCTCCAGAATCTACTCCAACCCTATCGCACCACCAGACCACTAAGATCCAGCAACAAAAATCACTTGCAGATCACTAAAGCCAATAACTCTGCTGGTGAAGCACTATTCTCTTGCGCCATAGCCAAATTATGGAACTCACTCCCACCCACAATTACCTCTGTACCATCATGCACCCACTTCAAAACTTTACTAAAAGCGCACCTAAAAACATGCTGGCTATGTCCTTGCAACTCCCACTCTAATATCATCCACCCCATCCAACCACTACCTTTCTTTCCACTCCTCTAACTACCTTGATTATAGCAAGCTCAGATGCTCATAAGCCCAGTACTTATTATACAGCAGGAACTTCTCATTGTAACATTTGTTAATGTCTGTTATGTACTTCACAGATAAAGATTCTAGTTGTCTACTGATGTACTATGTTCTTCATCTGTAAATATTTTGTAATTGCTATGTTAAATTGTTAATCACTATGTAATCCAATGTAACTACTGTCTATTTTACTGTGGAGCTTTTCTCCCTGGGCCTCCGCTGAAAATGGACCTACGTCCAGTTGGACACTCCCAGTCAACAAATTTAAATAAATAAAATAGCAGCAGATTTTTGTTCATCAGTGATCTTAGTATTTTTCTCTTCCCAAAATTTGGAATATAGAATTGCATCTTGATATCTAATTTTTGTTATTAATCAATACGTATTTGATAACATTTTAGATTTCGACAGTAGCAGGTTAATAATTTGTTGATATAGCTGCATGTCTTGGTTGTCTATTTTGACATTCATAGTAATTGTGTTGATCAGGTCTATTAATTGGTTGATTATGGTACTACAGCTTTTACTTACTTCAAGCTTTTGTCTAATATTGCCAACTGAGAAACTTTTGATCTGGTATAGGTCCCATACAGTGATATTTTTAATTTTTGGATACTGATTCAGGTTTATTATAGTATTGTTTACTTTAATATTAGGATTAAGGTGTACTTGCTGTCCCAATACCAAAGTATCTTTAAGATTTAGGGAGGCTACCCAGCTTTTGAAATATTACTGTGTTTCTTATTATTATATGATGAACCTTAAAATGCCTTAAAGTTTTAGCATTTAGAAGAAAGGGTACTGCTCTAGGGTTTAAATTACATGAGATTAGATTATTGTAATATATTTTAATCCACAGTGGATGCCATGCTTTGTTGGATGGTTCAAAATTTGCTATTTGTATAATTAAACTAGAGTTTAGTATGTTGTAGTATGTTTGAAATTCATGCAGGCCTAGGCCCCCTTTTTGTTTGGGTAATGTTAATTTAGTGTATTTTATTCTTGCACTTTTTGGATGTCAAATAAGCTTTCCTAGTAGTGTTTCAAGTTTGGAGAAGAAGCTTCTTGGTATATTTTGGTTAATAGCACTACAATGAAACAATAGTCTTGGAAGAATATTCATTTTAACTATGGCCACCTTAGCTAGTGGAGACAGATTGAGGTTTAACCATCTCTTAGTGTCTCCAGTGATGTTAGACCAGGTTTTAAGCAAGTTGTTTTTAGTCATATCAGATTGGGGGCGAGTGAACATAATACCTATATATTTGAGATTATAATTGACTTCAATTTCAGTTTCAGGGAAATAGAATTCCTTATGTCCTAGAGTATTCAGAGGGAATATGACTGATTTATTAGGATTAGTCACATAATTAGATATTTTTTTAGAATTTTTCAATGGAGTTTAGTATCTTATTCAAATTATGGGGATGGCAGCTAACAATCGGTTCTACTTACAAAAAGTGGGGTTGGCAATGGGCTCTCCGTGTGGAGCAAGTGTGGCCAATTTAGTTATGGCACACTGAGAATCTAACTTTGTGTTAAATAATATCAATGTTTCTGGATGTATTTTATATTATACTAGATATTTGGATGATATATTAGTCCTGATTAATGGGGATGCCAGAATAGCAAGTGAGTTGGAAGATAAGTTTAATGGGACAACAGATTTCTTGAAGTTCACATATAACTTCAGTATTGAAGCTATTTCATACTTGGACATTTGGTTGACTAAGAATAGATTATGGGGTGTTTTACCACGCAAATTTTTAGGAAGGGTACATACTCTAATTCTTTTCTTCATTTCTCTAGCTGCCATCCTTTTCACCATAAGAGGTCCGTTATTAAAGGACAATTAGTAAGAGCTTCACGTATTATTAGCCTTGATGATGATTTTTATAATGAATGTTTGTTTTTGAAAAAATTGTTTATGCATCGTGGCTATCCAGAACCTTTATTAGACTCCCTAATAGATGAGGTTTCTCATAAAAGGGAGAGGTTGATTTTTAAACCTATTTTGGTGATTAAACCAATGGCAGGTTCTAACCTTATGTCCACAGAAGCACCAGTAGTTGGAATTAGTAACGAGATTTCTCCCCATAATTTCCAACAACCACAATGCAGTTTGATAACTACATTTAATGCTCAAAGTAATTTCATTATTAAATTAGTGTGGAAGAACTGGGATTTATTTAAATGCAACCAGGCACTTTTTCAGAAATTTGGTAGTACACCTAATATTGTTTTCAAGCGAGGTAGTAATTTGAAGAACTTATTAGAGAAACGCCAAGTAAAGGCTTCTAGAACAGTAGGGATGTATAAATGTGAAAACTGTAATTATTGCAAACATGTTAATGTTACTAATTTGTTTGTAATAAATGGTCAACAATATAAATTGAGATCAAGGTTCAACTGTAATACTAGGTTCATAGTGTATTTAGCCAGATGCTCAAGTTGTCCTGCATTCTATGTGGGTAAAACGGAGCGTAGGCTTCGGGATAGAATGTACGAGCATCTTTATGCTATTAGTCATAACAAGTTAGATAATGTCTTAGCTAAGCATATCCACTTGAATATAGGTCATCGGTTTAAATTTATGGACATTGATAACATTTTGCAGGACACTAGGGGTGGTCCATTCTCTTTCAAGCTGGAGGAGCTGGAATTATTGTGGCAGATCAAGCTCGATGCGTTTAATATACCAGGCTTGAATGAATCATGTTCTATCACTAGTGTTCTTAAACTCAAAAGCTTGCAAAGATAAAGTTTATTTAAAAGTTTATTTAATTAATTTTATAATTTTTTATTAATATGTTGTGACTAAAACTGCTTGTATTTTTTTTAATGTTTTAGTATATGAATGTTATTGTTTTAGACAAAAATATTTTTTTCAGGTTAGTAATTGTTGTTTTTAAGGGTAGTGTCTTTTTAAGTTGACAATTAAGCTTTGTCCCACGTTTTTGGAATGAATGAGTGTGTATTTAAGTTCAGTTAATAGTATGAGTTTTTACTTCTCAGGAAGTTTGCAGAGTTGCAAACGAAAAGCGTTTAAAGTTGTTACATTATCTGTGTGAAGAGAATTAAACCTGTGTGAAGACTCTGCAGCAGCTTGAACTGTGTGTTTTGCTTTTATCAATTCAAAATAAATGTTAAGATAGTCAGCAAAAGCTGTACACTTTATTGGGACTTTGGAAATATTCATAATATGGTGGTCAGTTCTTTGTGATATTTTAAGCAGCAGAGGTTCTATGTATATATTGAACAGGTAAGGTAATAGTGGGCATCCTTGCCTTGTAATGTTCACTATTTGATAGGATTTCATTGCTTTTTATCTATAGATAGTGTTGTGGCATTTTTGTACAGAGCCCTAACCATGTTTATATAATCCTCAGGAATACTAAATTTCTTGAGTATATTGTTGCATCTACTGACAGTGCATAGCTAGGGCATTTATCATTCACTTTTAAACTAATGATTGAATCAATAGTAAGTGTGTTGTCATATATCTGTCTGTTGTTCACAAAGCTTAGTTGCTCAGAAGATATAATGTGAGGTAGGATTTGTTTGATTCTACTAGCTAGTATTGTAGAAAGAATTTTAATATCAATATTTATGAGTGCTATCGGCCTGTAGTTGTTTGGGTTTGATGCATCAGATTTGGATTTTGGAATAAATATAGTTTCTGAGTTACTGACATACAGGTCTTTGGTACCATACTTTATTATATATCTGTACACTTTCAGTAGTACTGGAGCTAACTGTTTCTTGAAAGTCTTGTAAAATTCTGCCATGTAACCATCAGGTCCTGGTGATTTACCTGGTTTCAAATTATTTACAGCAGCAATGATTTCTTCTACACTAAAGGGAGCTTTAAGATTATTTATTTGTGTCTCATTCAGTACTGGAAATTGTAACTCTTTGGTAAAATGATGAAATTATGACTCATTAAACTGGTCGTGGGGGCCATATAGTTTTTGGTACATCTCTTCAAAAGCCGCTATGATCTCTTCATCCGTCTCTACAAATTTGTTATTATAATTTAGTTGCTTTACTTTGGTAGGAGGATTTTTAATGTTTATGATTCTTGCCAGTGCTTCTGAGGGCGATTGAGCCCATTCGGCATATTTGTGGAGGAGTTTAATTTCATTAATTGAGTACTGTTGTGTTTAAATTTCACTTAGTTGCCCTTGTAGTGTAACCATTTGACTTTCAAGTACTGGTGAATAATTTATTTGCAGTTCTGACTCTATTTTTTAATTTTGATTCTATTAATATGACTTTTTCTTTAATTTTTTTATAGAAAGCAGCTTTTTGAATTAAAATACCCCTAAAAGTGGTTTTGTAGCTTGCCATTGAATGTTGCATGGTATATCTATTACTTCTAGGTTGTTATAAGTTTGGGTGAGAATGTCTATGATATTTTGTGAAACATCTTTAAGCTTTAGTAAGTTAGTATTTAACGTCCAGTTCGTAACTGTTTGGGGGTCCTTGCAATGAGCTCCTCAACTTTAGTGTAATATTTATCTTTGCATGAGCCGATATTGTCTTAGGTTCACTATTGTATGTGACTGTATTATCTGATAAGATTTCAGATATTAAAAATACATCTATCCTAGCAAGACTTATGATATGTTGAATAATAAGTGAATTTACTAGTAGTTATACTATTTCTATAGTTTTCAAATGGGTCAGCTAACTTAAAATCTTCCATTATTTCAGCTATTAATGTAGTAAGCTGAAACAATTGCTTGTTACTCTTATTTGTCCTATCAAGTGCTGGATTAATTAACATATTCCAGTCACCTCCTATGATATGGAGATAATTAGAATAGTTCTCTAAGATTCTGTACATCTCATATGGATAGGTTATTTGATGCAAACATGGGGCATAAACATTCAGGACTAAGAAAGGCTTTTTAAACAGCAGCAGCTCACAAGTAAAATAACACCATCTACCATTTGGGTCACAGCTACCTTTCAATATATTACCATCAAAAGATTTAACTACTATGGCAACTCCCCTAGAAGCCGTACTGTCACTAGCAGCAACAATATATTTCACCCATTTTTTTTTGTATCTTTATCCCATTGCTCTTTCAACATATGCGTTTAATAATGTACCTTGACCAGCACTAGTACAGAATGTGGACAGTTTAGAGACAAAAAAAATTATACCCAGCTGTCCACTACAGGACATGAATGACATACAGTACAAGAAATTTTAGACAAGTTATCTACAGACACCCTTACAGTGAACCAGCTAAGAAAAAAAGATTATGTGGTGCCCCAGTGAATTAAAAGAAACTGTGATTATTTAGACTGCTGCTCTTCATCGTGACAAAAAATATTGTGACTGTTCTAAGATAAAACCCACTCAGTAATGTCAACTTATGTGAAACAGGTTAGATCACTTACCAATTTTAGAGACATCTTCATCTTCATCATCAAATTCAACCAACGAAAATGCTTCTTTAATCTCTTCCAGTTCCTGCTTAAGAGTTTCTCTGTCTTCCCCGGCCAATGCTGCCAAAACTGATTTCACCTTGATGGAAAGAAACATAAAAATTAAGAAATAATTCTCATTCACAGCAATTCTATATTTCTTCCAGATAGCATGCTAGTCAGTCAAGGAAAAAATGCTCACACAGTAGTAACAGCCTATTTAAAGAAAAAAAAAATAGATGAACACTCACTCACTTGAAGCACAACTAGTTGACAACCAACATAAATATTTTTAAACATTTTGGCTGAGAATGCTCTTACATCCCTAGCTGCATACATCATACAAGAAGTTGTACGTTATGTCCAAGGCACTGCTAATTTAAATCTGTTTTACGTCACATACTAACATAAAAATGGGTAAACTTTGTAAGTGTCAGTGGGGTGTGTTATGCTAAAATGTAGCTGGCAGCCCAAAGTAGTTTTCCCAAGTTAACCACTAAACAGATGTTCACTTCATCCTTTAATTACTATGCCTGAGAACTAAAATAATTCAGAAATCAGTATAAACACAATCTTAAATAAGGACAAAAAAACATTGTTATGTTAATGTTCAGGACAGCAGTAAATTTGAGACTCTACTTCTGCAACAGAAATTCAACTTCTGGCTAGAACTGTGGCATAGAAGGATAAAGGCCTGACTACTACCAGGCAACATGGTTTCAGTTATAGGATTGGGCATCTGAGAAGCTGGAGTAGGAGGAAAGGTATGCCCATCCTGAAGGGTGGTCATGAACAGGGGAACACCTCTGGGTTGATCTCCAGCACAGGTCTGGACAAGTGGTGGGGAACTTCCTTCAGGAGTGCAGGCAACTGGCTGAGCTGCCACTAAGGTGTGACGATACACCAGTATGCCCATTGCAGGTCTGTCACAAG
Organism: Protopterus annectens; assembly: GCF_019279795.1. Lineage (NCBI taxonomy): Eukaryota > Metazoa > Chordata > Ceratodontiformes > Protopteridae > Protopterus > Protopterus annectens. Next base: position 1,795,352,476 of record NC_056733.1, on the reverse strand, counting down.
AGAATTCATGAGTGTGCAGGGGTGGGAACTTGGAATACAAAAAAAAAAAATCTCCATGAACAGCAGCAGCTCACAATGCTAAAAAATAAAAAGAAATATCTGGACAATGTGGATCAGTCGCTTCACTTTATTCCAAAAAATAGGTGAGGCGGGTTAGGTGAGTTAGGGTTAGGGCGCGGGTTAGGTATGTGTGCAATTGTGTGGACATGAGGCTTAGGGCGGGTTAGGTAAGTTAGGGATAGGGCGCGGGTCAGGAAAGTGTGCGATTGTGTGGATGAGAAGGTTAGGGCATGGGTGAGATGAGTGTGTGATAGTGATGGACCTTAGGGTTAGGGTTTGGGTTAAGGTAAGTGGATAGTTAGTGGTGTATGTATAGTTTAGTGTAGATTTACGTATGAGATTTTAGGTGTATGTGTGTGTGGATTGCTGTTTGTCTGGTGTGCTTGTGTTGTGTGTATGTTTTTGGAACAGCAAATTTTATCCCTAGGAAAAAAATTGCTGTTCTGTATGTTCGATGTTTTCAGTTTTCACTGAATAGGGGTCGATATTAGAACATTCAAAGTTCTGACATGTTCTAATATAGACCCAGATGTACTAGGTGCTTTTTCTAGGTGTGTTACAACATTACTGTTTCTTAAAATCAGAATAAAAGCAGTCTCTCTTTTCTTCGCAATCTCTTTCTTAACACTCAATAAAAATTTAAAGGGTAACCCCTGTCTAGAAACATTCCGATTAACTTAAATAGCGCATCTTTAAAGGTATCGTTATCACTGACCAAATGGGATATTCTCACCATTTGTACTTTAATGATGCTCTTCCTTTGTTGCAGTGGGTGACAACATTTAAATTGTAACAAAGAATTAGAGTATGTTTCTTTCCTGTAGAGGTTACTATTTAAACCTTGTAAAGTTTTGGTAAGTTTTATATCTAAAAAATTAATTTCATATGGGTGTCACGTGCATGTGAATCTGAAAAAGGAAGTTGTACTACTGAAATAATCAATAAAATTGACAACTTCAGTTTCATGCACGCACTCGAAACTCTCCTTAGCATGGAGAACATCGATATCTGTGCAGTAACAGAAACCTGGTTCAAGGCTCCCGAGAGCACCCCAGCACTACCAGGTTATACCTCATACCATGATTTTCAGCCCCAAAACTTGGACCGAACCACAAAAGGAGGGGGAGTATCAATATTCATCAAAGATACCCACACCTCCAGGGTGGTGGCACAGCACGAAGCATCAGAGACTATCCATGTGCAACTAACAGTGGGTAAAACTGCCTTCCAGTTTATAGCCTGCTACAGACCACACTCCCAAACCCAGGAACCCCACTTGGCCTTCCTGAGAACACTGGAAAATATTAAGGTCTGTCCAAACACCATTATATTGGGCGACTTTCATCTACCCAAACATAGACTGGGAGCATTACTCTAGCTCCAACACCCTAGCCCAAAGGTTCCCAGAATTTATAAACTCACATGCTATGGAACAACTTGTTACCACTCCCACAAGAGGGGAAAACATACTGGACCTGATCATCACCAACATGGGGACTCTTTGCTCCAGACCAGAAGTGTATCCCTCACTGGTAAGATCAGACCATAAACTAATCTCACTGGATATTCACATCCTGTCCCCACCCCCCTGCTCAGAAAACCACAGTGAAAAACTTCTCTAAAGCAAATTTCACACTCCTCAAAACTGAGGTGGAATCCTTCAAAGCCCCCGGGCCTGTAGAAAATACGGCCCAGAACGCAGAATCCTTTATAAATGCATTCTATGAACACCTTCAGGAATGCATGGATCACGCAATCCCAAATAAAACCAAGACCCAATCCTCCAAAGGCAGATGTCCTGTCTGGTGGACCCCAGCCATAAACAAACTATACAATAGAAGGAGGAAGCTACTACATGAGAGAGCAAAATCCCAAAAAGGGAAGGCATCTCTGATCAGTATTAGCAAAAAACTATGGGCACTCATAAAATCACCTAAGGCCAGCTTCGAGAGAAAAATTGCACAGGACACTAAGGATAATCACAAGGCTTTCTTTAGTTATGTTAGGAACCTGGGTGAGAATTCCCAGATATGCTCAGAATTAGTCCGAAATGACAAAAAATACACCAAACCCACAGACATTGCCAACATCCTAACTGACAGGTTCAGCGCAAACCCCCCCCCCCTCTCCACCAAAAGGGCAAATATCTATCCCAGCAGAGTGCTGCCCCCCTGACATCTCAAATGCTCAGGTAAGAGCCGCCCTCTCCAAAGCAAAAAACACAACATCAATGGGACCAGACGGTGTCCCGGGCTGCACCCTACATGAACTCCAAGAGCTAAACCCAAACATAAAACTACTGTTCAGTCTCAGTCTTACTACAGGATATGTACCCAAAGAGTGGCGTACAGAAACAGTGGTCCTTCTCCACAAAGGTGGTGCCTCAATGGATCCTGGAAACTATCGCCTTGTAAGCGTGACTAGCTTGGTCTGCAAAGCTATGGAAAGGATCATCATGGAACTCATAAATAAAGATATTGGGGACCTACAGACACTGGATCCTACCCAGTTCGGCTTTGTTAAAGGCAGATCCTGCCTCTTAAACCTGGTCGATTTCTTTGAAACAGTCACCAAGGCCTTTGACGAGGAGAAGGTGGTCCACACAGCCTACCTGTACCTCGCAAAAGTCTTCGATACAATACCCCACTCTGGCATTATAGATAAGCTCACCAGCTTAAATATAAACCCCTATGTCACTAGATGGGTTGCAAACTGGCTCAAGGACAGAACCCACATGGTTAGAATTGCTGGAGCCATGTCAGACTCCAAACCAGTTACAAGTGGCGTCCCACAAGGCTCAGTCCTGGGACCTCTCTTGTTCAATATATATTTCTCGGAGGTACAGGCCAACACAGAAGGACTGTGGCTGACCAAGTTTGCAGATGACTGCAAACTGGGTGCCATAATCGACTCTCCAGCCGACACAAGCATCCTCCAAAAGGGCCTCATAGAAACAGACAACTGGTGCCAGAGCCATGGTCTCAAGCTAAATGCCAAAAGTGTATAGTAATCCCTTTGGCAAAACAAAGTGCCCACAAATTACCACATAGGTGGTAATCCATTAAGTACGGAAGAAGTAATTAGGGACCTGGGGACCCAAGTTGATAGCAATCTCTCATTTGACAACCACGTGGCCAAAGTGGTTAGAAAAACATTTTATATAGCCCACTTAATCATGAAGGGATTCACATCTAGATCAGGGGAGGTCATCGTGCCTCTTTACTCATCCCTCATCAGGCCCATAATTGAGTACAATGCCCCTTTTGGGATGTACCTTACCAGACACCTGCAGCAACTGGAAAGACCCCAAAAGTACCTCACCAAGAGGATCAAAGGGCTCAAACAGATGCCATATGCTGCCCGGTTAAAGAAACTCCAGCTCTACTCAGTGGCATACCGCCTGCTCAGAGGCGATCTGTGTCTGACGTATAAAGCCATGTCCAACCCAGAATTAATGGACATGCTGCACCTCAGAAAATCCAAATCCCATCGAGCTACGTGCTCGAGAGACTTGAGCCTCAGCACTGAAATAAATAGGACATGCTGGAGGGACAGATTCATAACCCAGAGGCTCCCCTCACTCTGGAATAAAATCCCAGTCCAGGTTAGGCAGAGTCCCTCATTGACTCTCTTCAAGAGGAATCTTGATGAGTGGATGGGAGATCGTAGGTTTACCCCGGGTATCACTTCTGTGTCTCTGTTAGACAGAGGCACAGTATACTAACCTCGAAAAAGGGCATAGCAAAATTAATTTAAAATGGGTGGCGAAAGACAAACACACTCTGGCTAGGCTTATAAATGCCCTAGGGCAGATAGCCTAGTATGAACCTATTACCTTTCCACAGGATGAGTATATCATCCAAAAACCTGTTATATAGCTTAATGCTATTCATAAATTTTGAAGAAAACACATGTTCTTCCCAGTGGAGGAGGACCAGGTTAGCATAAACCAGAGCACACCTGGCCCCATCGCTACCCCTGTCTTTTGATGAAAAAGTTCTCCTTCAAAACCTAAAAAAATATTTTTTAATATTAACTCATTCTACCTACTCCAGGGAGAACATTTGAGAAGGCCAACCCAGTTAGCTTCTGCTCCTCCTTTCTCCTTTACAAAAAAAAAAAAAATATATATATATATATATATATATATATATATATATATATTTTCTAAGCTTGTTTCCTGCTTTTCCTATAAGTTGTCTAGTCCAGATACAGATTTGCTGTATCCAGGACTGTTTATAAGCTTCTGAGCCCCCAAGCCTTTCTGTGTTGGAGGGAAGCCTTCTAGCTTAATTTTATTAGAACTAGCCAGTTTTCTAGTTTCAGCACTCAAATCTGTTTCTTCGAGCTCAGCACTTGTTCAGAACTCATTGTAAACACTAAAGCTACAAATTGCTACAGCACTCAACTTTCCTCACTTGTCTAGAGGAAAACAGTTTTTAGTACTTAATAAATAAGCACCTATCCAGGCCTGTCTAAGGGTCAGCTCCCGGTGTTTTCTCCTGTCTACCTAATGAAACTGGGCATCTTGGGGCAATGCAGCTATTGCCTCATGTACACAGAAAACCCTCTCCTCCTACCACCCAACACTACAACCTGTGAGAAATGCACTTATATAACCAAACTGGAAGCACAGCTCCCTTCACCCAAGACTGGACTAGACAGTCAAGAGGAGAAGGTAAACACTTGCACCACACCACACTCATCACATAGTCCCTCAAAACCTACACCACCAAAACACACACATAGAAACACAAAACACACACCTACATTCGCGGAGGCTCTCAAACAAAATCTACCCAAGCAACAGGGACTTCCAAAGCAGAACCGCAAGCAACCTCCACCTCCAACACAACCCACATGACACATAGCCCACAAACTCAGTGTGCCACTCAACCACAGCCCATAAGGCATAACAACGTACCCAACACTCTAGTCATAGGTGACTCTATAGTCAGGCACACTGATGTTCCACTCACCAGGCTAAACAAGGAGAAAGTTACTTTCAGCTGCCTGTCAGGTGCCAGAATCCACCACATAACGCATGCACTCAGGTCACTCCACAGCAAGTACAAATATGATTCTGTCATTGTTCATGTTGGTGCGAATGACCAGTGACGTACCTCCCTGGACTACATGAAAAGAGACATGGAGGAGCTTTCTGATCTTGTAGCCCAGACAGGTATGACCCTTGCCCTGAGTAGCATCCTGCCATCACCCAGAATGTTACCACAGTACAAGGACAAAATGCTTGACTTCAACAATTGGCTAAGCTTCTGGTGTCATTCTATGGGGATCCAGTATCTGTATGCCTGGGATGACATGATCGACAAACCATGATGCTTTGCCAGAGATGGCCTGCACCTGTCGCCCTTGGGATTCCGGATACTGGCTAAGGCTCTTGCCACCCCTATAGTGCCTTTTTAGGCAAGATTCAAATAACAAATACACCATCGTAACAGGTACAAGCAAGCAAAATCTGAGGGTAATGCTACTTAATGCTAGAAGTCTAAACCTCAAAATGCACTCAATCGAGGCACTCCTTAAAATGGAGAACATCGACATCTGTGCAGTGACAGAGACCTGGTTCAAGGCTCCACAGAGCAGCCTTGCATTACCAGGCTATAATTCGTAGCACACCTTTCGACCACCTAACCTGGACCGAAGCACTAATGGTGGAGGCGTGTCCATATTCATTAAGGATATCCACACCTCCAGGCTAGTTGCTCAGCATAATGTATCTGAGATTATCCAAGTGCAACTAACTCTGGGCAAGACTGCAATCCAAATTGCAGCTTGCTACAGATCCCCCACCATGCCCCAGGATTCCCATTCCTCATTTCTTGATACAATTAAAAATATTAGGGTACAACCCGAACACCCTAATAATGGGCGATTTCAACTACTCCACCATTAACTGGGAAAACTACTCCTGTACCAACACTTGTGCTCAACATTTTCTGGAATTCATAAATTCCAATGCCTTGGATCAACTTATCCACACCCCCACCAGGGGCAGCAATATCCTAGACCTGGTCATTACCAGCATGGGCAACCGATGTTCCACACCAGAGGTCAATTCCTCATTGGTCAGATCCGACCACAAGCAAATCACCCTAGACATCCACATCCCACCCCCCATTAGGGAAACCACCTTAAAAATTTTTTCCAAAGCCAACGTCACGTTTCTTAAGACAGAAGTGGCAAACTTCACGACACCCATGCTGATGGACAATAGAGGTATGACTGCTCAATCCTATACAATGGCACTTTATAAGCACTTACACGAGTGTTTGGATCGTGCAATCCCTAACAGAACTAAGATACTATCCTCCAAAAAAAGGAAGCCAAGCTGGTGTTCCCCTGCTATAAACAAACTCTACAACAGAAGAAAGAAACTGTTGCAAAAAAGAGTAACATCCCATGACTGGAGGAACGCCGTGGTCAGCCTCAGTAAGAAGCTGAGATCCCTCATAAAATCCTCCAAAGCTAGTTACGAAAATAAAATCACTACTGATTCTAAGGACAATCACAAAGTATTCTATAGCTATGTCAAGAATCTCAGTGGCAATACTCAGATCTGCTCTGAGTTACAGCACAATGGCACTAAATTTACAGAACCAACTGATATTGCCAACATCCTGGCAGATAGGTTCAGTGCTAACTTTACCCCTCTCTCATACCCTAAAGGGCCCATCTCTATACTGGAAGAATGCAAAGTTCCTGTAATCATGGCTGCACAGGTAAAAAACACACTCTCCAAAGCCAAGAACACAGCATCCATGGGACCTGACATCCCAGGCTGCGTTCTACATGAACTACATAACGAATTGGCACCCCACCTAAGTACCATGTTCAATCATAGCCTCACCTCAGGCTTTGTGCCCACTGAATGGAGCACAGCAATGGTTATCCCACTCCACAAAGGGGGAGCCACCACGGACCCCGGGAACTACTGCCCCATTAGCCTGACGAGCCTGGTCTGCAAGGCTATGGAGCGTATCATCATGGAACTTATAAACAATGACATTGGTAATCTCCAAATTCTGAACCCTACCCAGTTCAGGTTTGTAAAAGGCAGATCATGTCTCCTAAACCTGATAGACATGTTTTGGTATGTACCTCACCAAAGCCGTAGATGAGGGTAAGGTGGTTCACACAGCCTATCTAGATCTCGCCAAGGCTTTCAACACCATCCCCCACTCTGGAATTACAGACAAACTCACTAAACTAGGTATAAATCCCTATGTCACAAGATGGGTTTTCAATCGGCTCACTGACAGAACCCACACTGTGAAAGTAGCAGACTCTAAATCCAACTTCAGACCAGTGACAAGTGGAGTACCACAGGGTTCAGTCCTAGGTCCTCTCCTGTTTGGTATCTACTTCTCTGAAGTACAGGCTAACACAGAAGGTCTTTGGCTAACAAAGTTCGCAGATGACTGCAAACTAGGAGCCATAATCAAAAGTCGATGTGGACATCCTACAAAAGGGTCTCACTGAGACAGAAGCCTGGTGTCAAAGCCATGGCCTCAAGCTCAATGCCAAAAAGTGCATTGTCATCCCTTTTGGTAAAAACTCTGTACCCATGAATTACCACATAGGCGGTAGTCTACTTAACACTGAAAGTGTGATAAGAGACCTTGGGACACAGGTGAACAGTAGTCTCTCCTTTGATAATTACATCGGCACAGCAGTCAGGAAATCCTTCTACATGACACACATCACAAAAGGTTTCTCATCCAGGAAAAAAGAGGTCATTGTTCCCCTCTACTCATCACTCATTAGACCCATTATAGAGTAAAACGCCCCTTTTGGTATGTACCTCACAAGACATCTACAACAACTGGAAAGGCCACAGAAACACCTCAGAAAGAGGATTACTGGCCTCAAACAGATTCCCTACGCAGACCGTCTCAAAAAACTCCAGCTTTACTCTGTCGCATATGGCCTACTCAGAGGCGATCTCTGCCTAACATACAAAGCTATGTCAAACCCAGAGCTGTTGGACATGCTCCACGTAAAGAAATCCCAATCCCTCCGAGCTACACGCTCTAGGGACCTAAACCTTGTCACCACAATAAACAGAACATGCTGGAGGGATAGATTCCTGTCCCAGAGACTTCCCATACTCTGGAACAAACTACCTGTCTATAGCAAACAAAGCTCCTCATTAGCACTCTTTAAGAAAAATCTTGATGTTTGGATGGGAGATAGGAAATTCACCATGAGGATCTCTTCTGTGGCTCTGCTTGACAGGGGCACAGGAAAATAATTTTCTTGGGTGACAAAAGCCAGGGTACCGTTTGGCTAGGCTTATATAGGCCCTAGAGCCAATAGCCTAGTACCAACCTATGAACTCCATAAGCTCTAACAGGAGGTTAATTTTGGTTTTAACAATCTTGTTACTATTCAACAGGCTTTCATGAAACATAACTAACCCTTGATCATGAGGTATTACGGTGAATAGATTTATCACATCTATTGTAAGAAATGTATAATTGTCACTGTCACCCACTGTTCTGAAACATTCCAAACAGTGCCAGGAATCTTTAAGAATATGGTCGGCACCCTCCAAAGCTGGCTTAGCCCATTTGTCCACAAATGCTGCAAGAGGTTCATTCTTGGATCCCCTTGCGGCCACTATAGGTCTAAATGGCGGATTATATAAATTTTTGTGGTCTTTTGGGATGCCAAAGATGACCGGCAAAACTGGATGACCATCACTTAAGAAACAGAACTCATCTTGATCCAATGCTCCCTGAAATAGTGCATTCAGTAAATACAAATCACTGTTAGTGTATGTTCTTATTGACTTCATTCCTGGATACCCTATCATAAGTGTCTGAATCATTAAGAATATCGTACATCTTGGAAATGTAGTCTATGGTGGTCATTACAACAACCCCCCCTCCCTCTGGTTTTATATATCTATGATCACTGCTTTTTACTAAGTTAAAAAAGGCTGTTCTTTCATCAGGGTTCAAATTATCTGTGCCACCTTTGTTTTCAGTTACTATTTTTCTAAAGTCTTTCTCACAACATTTTTCAAAAGACAGGATATCAGGGTTGCGGGGGGGGGGGATAAAAGCACTTTTCCTCTGTAATGACTGTTCTTTGTTCAATTGACAGTAGACTTGGTCACAAGAAAAAAACATTTTCAAATTTAACTGTCTAGTGTATAATTTTAGAGTTGTTAAAACATCTATGTCACCGTGAAAATTAGGTACAAAAGTTGTGCCTTTACTTAGCAAATCAAAATGAAAATCATGTATTACCATATTTGTGTAATTATATATAGTAAATCCTTGCCTTTTGTGCACATAACAAACCATTTGACCACTATTAAAATCACTGTCCTCTGTAACATTACAGTGTCTACTGAAAAATGCCCAATTGTCACTTAGTATCTCCTCCTCCCCCCTCATGCTCCCCTGTTGCACTGTCCATTGGATTAATAATTCCTGAAACCTGTGTTCCCCTTGTTCCTCAGTATTTCCGACCTTCTCAATTGGGAAGTCTGTTCCAAAAAATGTTCATCATCATGACGGTGTACTTCAACATTCACACTGTCCAACAACATTTCTTGCTCATTACAATCAGCACTGTTAATATTTTCATGCGTTGTGTTAAATATCCTGTGGGTAGAGCCCACTGGATATGCCAAATTCATTTTATAATCATTAGTATCTCTGCTAAGCCTTTTCTGTTTAACACTCATTCTTTTTGACAAACTCCTCTATATTATTTAAAACTTTCTGATAGCTATTCCTATACTGTAAAAAAAGCAAATCATTCATAATGCTTTGGTTTAACATGGTAATTTCTTCCTGTAGTTTGGCTAACTTACTTAAATTGTTTCTAATAATAATGTCCATCATCTCCAACCAGGCCTCATCGAAAAGTCTGATCAATTCGTGGTATGCTGTTGTACCTAGATCCATTCCCATGGGCTGTTTCCACAATCTCAGCCCTTTAGGGACGTGATTAACGGCCAACGACTTTGATAAAAACATATTATCCAATTGTAAAGCTCTATATCTTTTAGACCTTTTTAAAATTCTCTGTTTGGATCTTTAAAGAAGGCATACTGCTCCTCGCCTCGTTCAAGTCTGAGAAGTCTATTTCCGATAACTGAAACCATTCTGTACGGTCACGTCCTTCCTGTTGGTTGCCATTGGAAACAGGGTTGTCATTAGAATTACATCCACCCATTTGGTTGCCATTGGAAACAGAGCTATTGTTGATACTGTTTTTTAGGATTCACCATACTATTAATTAAAGGTGAATGCAAGGTAAATTGTTCTGCTTGGGTCCTGGTAAGAGTGTTCTCACCCAAATCGTTCACACTGGCTCCTTCTCACAATACCAAAGCCGTTAGCTTTTGTACCAAACTTGCAAGTTCCTTAATGGCAGCTTCCATCACCAAAACACTATGCGAAGCATTCCCTGGCCACGAAGCTGGATAAAACCTTGAAAACACGAATGGTCCAACCGGGCCACAAACAATTAACCAAAAAATAAAAAATATCCGGATAACGCAAATCAGTCGCTTCACTTTATTCCAAAAAAATAATAAACGTCAAACGACTAAGCGCTTTTGCCAATCACACTGTGACTTCTTCAGAGTCATTTGGATGAATTAAAACAATAAATTAAATACTGTGCTTCAAGTTCCTTACAGCCAATCAAATGTCTCACTTATAATAATGTCATAAAACCTCATTTCATTAAACATACTGTAAAAAATATATATAGTATATGTGATAAAACTTCGTAACAACCATTAACTCACATTGCATCATATATACTCAAAAGAATTTAAAAAAAATTATCAAAAGACAATATAACACCCTCATGAGAATGGAACAGAAACATTTTTAAAATTGACTTATAGAAACAACTGTACGCAGGATATAAATAATGGTGCAAACAATTACTGTAAAATTCTAATAAATACACAAAACAATACAGTCTTAAATCACATCTAACTTTTGTTTCAGGATTGGCATTAGGGAAATACTGTCATTTAGACCAGGCGGGCTCAGAGCATTGAGCCTCAATTGTCATTTAAATTCCTTAGCATCAACATCTAATTTAGGATCACCTCCTCTATCTTGCTTCTGGACCCTATCCACAACAAAAAAAGATTTTTAAAATTGAAACATTGGATACTGTGCACATATAGTGCATTATGCACATTTTTATTTTTAATGGATCTTACATGCTCAGATATCCTATCCCGAAGCCTGTGAATAGTTTTATCGACATAAAAACTATCACAGGCAGTACAGGCTGCAACATATACTGGCATGGACGTTATATTGTCTTCTGATAAATTTTTTTTAATTTTTTTGAGTATATATGATGGGATGTGAGTTAATGGTTGTCACGTTGTTTTATCACATACTATATATATTTTTTTACAGTATGCTTAATGAAATTAGGTTTTATGACGTTCTTATAAGTGAGACATTGGCTGTAAGGAACTTGAAACACAGTATTTAATTGATTGTTTTAATTCACCCAAATGACTCTGAAGAAGCCACATTGTGATTGGCAAAAAGCATTTAGCCTTTGGCATTTACTATTTTTTGGAATAAAGTGAAGCAACTGATCCATGTTGTCTGGATTTTTTTTTATTTTTTGGTTAATTATTTGTGGCCCGGTTGGACCTTTTATGTTAGCAATACAATGCTGCCTTGAGGTGTCTCAATCTACTCATTAGCTCCACATACGGGTCAGAAAAATCCTGAGAGGACTGTCAGGTTGGCTCAACCTGCTGAATAAAAACGGGCTCTCAAGATGCAGTTGACAGCACGAGAGGGTTGTGGGATTGAGCTTCTAAGACTTGCATTATGCACCTTTAAGTTGAGGTAAGGAACTAAACTGAAGAAAAACAGGTAAGAGGATAAAAGGCTGTTGAGGGAATTAATAAAATATGGAGATTTAAAAGTAGAAATAATAGAGAATGGACATATAAAGGTGGGTTTTAAGACTGATATTGATTATATGGTTTACTCTAAGGGCAAGAAAGAAATAACAGGAAGTACAGATGGCAGAATTTTCAGATCATAAAACAGTATGGGCTAGAATATGGAAGACCGCAAAATAAAATTTGAGCTTAAACCTGTCTCCACACACTACATAAAAAGATTTCTATTCAAACTTAAACCCTGCTCCAATGCACCCGACAACATCCCCTCTTCTTTTCTCAAGTCTGCTGCCGATGGTATAGCTCTCACAGTTAGTATCCTAATTAACAGATCTATAAAGGAATCCTATGTCTCTAAATTCTGGCGTTCCACCTTTATTCTTCCTCTCCATAAGGGAGGCAAAGACACTAACATTTCAAACTTCTGCCCTATAGCTCTTCTCTCTCTCTCCAATCTTCAAAATCCTAGAAAAATGCATCCACCTCCAACTTATGCCTTTTCAGACTAAAAACCAACTTCTTACCCCTACCCAACATGGCTTCCGACCAGGACATAGCACCATAACAGCTCTACTCTCATTCTTAGAAACTGTCAATCAAGCCCGAGATTCTGGGAACTTAGTATCCATAGTGCTCCTAGATCTCTCTAAAGCATTCAATACTATTTGCCATAAGCACCTTCTAAGTCATCTATCAAACCTAAATCTCTCCCAAAACACACTTTCCTGGTTCTCAAGCTTTATGTAAGATAGATATCAGGCTGTGAAATGGAAATAAGGCATCTCACCTTTCTTACCCATTCCTACCGGAGTACCACAGGGGTCCATCCTTGGACTAATGCTGTTTAATATCTTTATCAATAACTTTCACTCTGCTATTCCTAATGCCACAGTCATTCAATATGCGGATGACTCTACACTTGTCTGCTCTGCCTCTAACCTCTCTGAACTCCTATCTAAACCTCAGACTGCCTTCTCAACTACTCAGATCTGGATGTGCCAAAATCACCTTTCTCTCAATGCTAAGAAATCTAAAATACTACAATTCACTCCCTCAAAATCTTTCTCTGTTGATAAAAATTCCTTCCAAGTTCTTAGCCAAAAACAACTCTCTGATCAAAGTTGTTCTCTTTGCCAAACTACTCTGTGTAACTATAGACGAACACCTCAAGTTCGACATCCATATTCAGCAAAATATAAAGAAAACCCACCAAAAACTAGGTATGCTATAGAGGAACAACCACTTCCTCTCTGCTTCTACCAGACATACTCTGGCCTCCTCTTACCTCCTTCCCTCCCTTCTGTATGGTGCCCCACTACTAACCAACCTATCCTCTTCCATCACTTCCAAACTTGAAAGCGGTTATAATAAAATTTCTAAATTTACCACCAAAGCCAAACATTCCATACATCACTGTGTTACCCTCCAATCCCTCAACTGGTTAGAATTCACAAATTACCTGGACTTCCTCCAGCTCACTACAGCACATAGACTAATATTTAATCCAACCCAATGCCCAGCTCTAACATCCTTCCCTCATACACCCCAAATAGAACTCTCAGATCTGAACACCAAAACTTGATTACTATCCACAAACCTAAACATCCTGCTGGACAACTTCTCTCCTTCTCCTTAGGTAAGAAATGGAGCTCTCTCCCTTCCACACTAAGGACAATGTCAAATACAAACAACTTCAAAACACAGCTTTACACCTACCTTGCCTCCAAATGGAAATGTAACTGCATTCTCCCTACCTAGAACTCTTTAACAAAAGCCCCTGGGAGGGTATCCTCCTGAGTTCCTAAGCACCTTATAGCTGGCTATAACCTTCTTAGCTAATTCCCATACGATCTCTCACATTCTGTAAATAGCTTTTGACTTTAACTGTGTGAATTTGTTAAAATGTATCTGCAAGATATTTTTCCATTATGGACAATATTGCTCACACTTTGTATTATTTGATATGTATTTGTAGTTGTACCCTCTTTTTATTGGACTGCTATCTTTACTATAATCTGCTTCATGGAGCTTTTCTCCCCCCGGGCCTCCACTGAAAATGGGCTCTCTGGGCCCAGTGGACTTCCCCGGTAATCAAACTGGAAATAAATAAATAAATAAATAAATTAGATAAATACTTATGAAATGATTATAGAGAAAGCGATATTATGGAAAGATCATATGACAATAAGATGACTTTATAAAAAAAATTGGACATAGTCGTAGGTAGTATATAAGCAGAAATATATATATATTTAAAAGTGGAGGAAAGAATAAAAAATGAAATAAGAGGGAATGGAAATACATTTTTACAGAATTATGAGACAGAGCAAGAAAGTGACAAAATAAGGGGAAAAAAAAGAAAAAAACAGATGAATGAAAATAATAGATAAAAAGTAAAAATGTTACATAGGCAATTGTTTTTTCTAAAAGCAAAGAAAGAGAAGGTTCCCCCTTATTTAGGAAAAGATATAAAATGAGAGAAGAAAGGATGGATGCCATCAGATGTGTAAGCTGGCTCAACCAGCACCCTACACCAGTCCAATCAACTAGCATCCCATACCATACATGCTACAGTGCTCAGGTTTTATTTAAAAATGTTCAGGGGTCATGGTTTTAATTAGTATTATTACATTTCTTGGTTACATTGTAGTTCAACTTGGTAGGGGAGTGGTTTGTGATATCAGATATGAAAAGCCAGTATGGAGGGTAACTGGCATTCATATATTTACTCAAGATAAGAAGACAAAAATGGTTTTAAAAGAAATTAAAAAAAAATACATTACACCTAAGATGAATACTATTACAGTTAGAGATTTTAATTATTAGGAGACAGGCAAAGACATTAATGTTTGTAGACAAATGATTAAATTGGGTACAGTTACACTTAGGTGCAGTAAGAAAATAAATGTATAAGAGATCAGTTTTTTGAACACAGATAAACTATTTCATTTTTTTCAGAACATTTAGTAGAGGATTTGAGAAAAATTCAATTGGCATGGTTTTCAGATCACTGCACTATTAAAGCAAGCTTTACTAACTACACTCTGACCTAACAATATAGCTAATATCCTAGCTAATAAATGTAGTACAAATTTTACTCTATCCATAGTTAGCTTATTCAACAGATTTCATGATCCCAGACACCTCCTTTAATTACAATGGAACAAGTTCTTTCTGCCCTCTCAAAAACTAAGAATAATTTATACATGGGCACTGATAACATACAAGGTTGATTATCAATTACAAATATGGCCTTTCTGAACCGCTACTTAGACTCTTTAATCTAAGACTTTCCACTGATTACATTCCTGAAGCCTGGAAAACAACAGTTGTAATGCAATTACATAAAGGTGGCCGAACCACAAACCCTGGTGACTACAGTTCTATTAGTCTCACTAGCCTCAAATGTAAAGCTATAGAGCTCATTATCTCAGATGTCATTAATGTGGACATTGAAAATCTCTTAACCCAGGAGCTTCATCAGTCCAGATTTGTTAAAGAAAGTTCCTAACACTTTACCATCATTAACTTCTTTAAAAAAGAAAATGATGCAGTGGATAGTGGTTATACAATGCATACAGCATATCTAGACCTGGCAGAGGTCTTTCACACTACTCACCATGCAGTCTTTCTTGATTAACTTGTAAATTTGAATATAAATCCTAATATTGTGTAATGGATATCTAACTGGTTGTCTAACCGAACCCATGTCCTAAAAGCAAATCACCACCAGTGGCCCTCTACAACTCGGCATTTATTTCTCAGACCTTTAAGCCAGCACACCTGGCCTATGGTAAACTAAGTTTGCAAACGACTGTAAATTCGGTCCTGTTACTTGATACTCAAATAACTCACAAATGCTCCAACATGGGTTATACTATGTTAACAATTGCTGCAAGAACTATGGCCTCAAAGTAAATGTAAAAAATTGTAGCATAGTTCATTTTGGTAAACAAAACAGTTTTACTTAGCATGCAGGTGATGCAACCCTCTAATCAAACATTTCCATAAGGCATACAGGCAGAATTGTTGATATCTACTTATCATTTGACCAGCAAGTCTAAACAGCAGTTCAGAAAAATGCCCTGCATTAAAAAATATACTATTGTCCTACACCACAAGAGATCCATTCTGGCAATTCATTTCTGCTAAACATTACTAAGGAACATAATTTATCACGGGACCAATTATACTGCTGTTACATCTCCAAACTCTGAAACGCCATCCCTAGACACGTAAAAATGACTGTTAAAACTCCCAGTCTATAAAATCCAGCTCAAACAATACCTTACTCATTCCTGGTCATGCTCATGTTCATCACCAGGTTGACACCTCTAGTGAAAGCACAAACTTTTTATTAGCTAACCCTAACTTTTTTCTGTCTTGTACTTGAATCAATACACTCCTACACAACTTCCTTCCAACACTTGAGTCAATACAACCCTCTTGAATATTACCTCTCATCTTTCTCTTTTTCTAAATGCACACATCCACCACTTTACTCCTCTCATGTATACTCCTTATACCCGAGTTATAAACCTTCCAGATAAACCAATTTGGAACAAGCAGCCTAGGTAGAACTAATACGACATCTTGCTCTCTCACTCTAATGTTATTACCACTATAATCCTATGCAATATCTCACACCTAAATAATTTTATAACTTACTTCTCAACTAAACTCTTCATAAGATCTCAAACATTTGACAAATCTTTTTGTATTGAAATGTAAGAACACTAAACACTACATCTTTACATTTAACCCTTCTACGGTAAAAATTAATTTACAAACTAAAAAAAAAAAAAGAATAAAAAGAATTTAGTGCTAACACAGCTGTACAGAGTCATACATACTGATGCTATGTTTGCTTTTTCTGAGAAAAGTAATGTGTTTTTCCAAGAACTGTTTGAAATTCACTCATTAATATAATGTACAGCTTATACAATGGAGCTTTTCTCCATGGACCATAGCTGAAAATAGGCTCTGCCCAGTCAGACTTTCTCAGTCAAAACAGACAAATAAACGAATTCATCTGGCTCATCTCATTTCCAAACACATCTCAGACAGACGCAAAGAAGTCTTATTTCTCCTTCACTCGTACCTTATTAGACCAATCACTGAATATAATTCACCTTTTTGCATGTATTTGACTAAACACATCACACAACTTGAGACACCCCAAAGATTCATAACTAAAAAGAACAGTGGCCTCAAAAATCTTACTTATCAGGAAAGACTGGTAGCCCTTTCTCTGTACTCAATTACAGACACCTCTGTGGAGATATGTCTCTAGCCTTGCAACCCATGAAAGACCAAACCCTATTTGAACTTGGATTCTTTTACAGAACTAATGGTACTCAAACAATCAGTTAAAGGAACTAAACCTTCACTAGCAGATAAATAAGACACATTGATATGACAGATTTGTATCCTAATGTATCCCTCAGCTCTGGAACAAACTTCCGCTACATGTTAAGAGTAGCACCTTTGACACCTTCAAGGAAAACCTAGATAATTAGATAATTAGATGGGCAGCCTCAAATTCTCCCTATCTGTCTCTCTGTCTTGCCCTCCATAAGACCAGAGAGAACTTTTGAAAAGAGTTCTTGTTGAGGCTTGAAATGGTTTTCAGATACACTGCCTAATACTTACCTATGAACTATAGCATTGTGTTTTTAAACACCTTTATTGAATGAAATAATATACCACCACACTGTTCGAACAATAAAGGAAACCATGAGGAATTGGCGAAAACCACAGTTTAAGATCGCTTTCGTCTTCAAAAGACTTCATCAGAATAAGTTAAAACACACATCAGCAGCTACTTATGTATCAAACACTAATTGATCCAATTAAAACCAACACAATTTAAAGGTATATATCCCAAAACATATTAATACAAACAAAGGCAACTTATTTTAAAATCTTCAGTCTCCTGTTTTTTTAAAAAACATTTAATATTAATTGAATCATTAATACCATTTTTTGTCAGCTCGTAATCTTAACTGTCACATAGTTTCTCTCTGTTCAAGAAACTCCTTGAAAGACCCACCCCATATGTTAACTCATTAACCCTGAGTACCTTCTCATGGCGCCTCTGTGCTTAACATCGAGCACGCCATGAGAAGATACTAATTCAAAGCTGTTACCCCCCGAGTGCCTTCCACAAGTGTGAGAAACTGTATTCCAGATTTGTAGGTGACTTTAATGTAAAACACGCTGAAATTGTAACTGAATGTGTAAATTACTTTATATAGTTACAATTCAGCGTGTTTCAACATTACGTTCACATTAAACTCATTTTAGAAAATCCAGTTTAAAAGTTCTTTAACAGCAAGTGGTGGCAGCCAATCGGAATCTTGCAATCCAAGCCACCACTTGAATGACATGAGTATGTGATTTGGAAACGAATGTAATCACTACAGCCAGTAGTTTCATAGTCGTGTAATTAAGACTTTAGGCCAAGTTTGTAAGTTAAGTGTCTGGATCTTTGAAGCAAAATATTAAATGATTGCAAATATAAAGAAAGCCACCTATGTTTATCAGGCTTTTAGACAGATAAATTGTAAGCATGGGCTCCTACCGCAGAGATAAGATTGTGTGCATGGCTATGTTCCGAATACTCTACAATGTGTTTTGATGAAGCGATAGGCAGATCCTTTTTTTTTTTTAAGTGCTTTTCTTTGTAAGCATTGTTTAGGCTTGTATATTAATGATTGCACTGTTCCTCGGAAAGGTCGCCATTCTTTTCGGTGTTTCACACCCCATTTTACATGTGTGTTCTTCAGTTGTTCAATCAGCACATTGACCCTGTAGAGAGCTTACACACATGGGCCATTTTTTTCTTTACGTTTGTGGGGTTTGCCCTTACAACACAGTATACCTCTCCAATGTTACTGATTTTGACAAAATAAATTTTGCTTTGACCCTCCTAAAACAGGCAAGCTTGGGAGAAAAGACAGTGGAATAGATTTAATGAGAACGACTACAGACTTCTTACTTCAAAAGTGTATGTTAATTCAAAACTCTTAGTCTGTCAACTTTTCAGGTTACCAGTACTAATCTTTTAAAAAGCATTTGTCCCATTCCCAATTCTGGCAGTAAGAGACTGATGTTGAAAACACAAAGCAAAAAGAAAGCTTCTCTCTTTCTGAAAAAAAAAGAGAGCGCAACAAAGTTTCTGTTATTTCCCATTGGTTCAGTCTTACATGACCACTTTAAACTGTTAAAAGTAGCATCGCAGGAGAGGTGAAGAATAAAAACCACTGGGCATTCAGTTCGTGGAACGAATATATATATATATATATATATATATATATATATATATATATATATATATATAAAACAGCATTTTTCAGTGATTTTTTTTCAGAACGCCCCCGAGTCACACACAGTCAACAATACCAGAGTTCCACACTTCTTACTGTTAACGGAATGCCTCACGACTGATGAAAGTTTCAGGCATTATCCAGAATCCCTGTGCAAAGAAGTTGAAAGGCATATAAGCACACATACAAGCAAATAAGAGGATCGCCAATTATTCCACAGAATCCTCTGGAAATTCTAGAGGAAACCGTAGCACTAATACGTGCATTAAAAGTGCACCCTAGTGCAGCATAATTCACATTTGCATACAGTTAAAAAAACATACTTGTATGTGCACGTACAAACAAATATTGATCTGTGTGTTTTTTTGTGAGTATGTTTTAATAGTAAGAAACACCAGGCTGTAATCCCTCAACCAGAGCGTCGCTTGACGAACAACCCAAGGAAGCCTTTATTAATTCAAAGGCTTCATCAGAGTGAGGTAAAGGTGAAAGCGCTAAGCTGAACGTTCGTATCCTAGTATTTTTTGCAATTGAAGCTTCCTTGGGTTGTTCGTCAAGCGACACTCTGGTTGAGGGATTACAGCCTGATGTTTCTTACAAGTTTGGTCATGTTTCAGTTTATTGGCGTATGTTTTAATAGTGTATAGAAAGCTCCGTGTTCTTTTTCTTTTCAAAAACATTTTTATTTTGTAGAATGCTCCGTGTTCTGATATACAGCGAAGGTAACGCTTGGGGCAAGTGCCATGTATTGTTTTTCCAATTTAATTATTGCACTTAATGCATTGTGCAGTTAAAAACAGCAACACAGTTGAAGTATCATTGGAAAGAAAGGTGACACTGTGAAGAAGATGCGAGAAGAGGTATGTTGTATGTGCGCACAGATTACTGTGCACACATCAGCTGTTAATATAGTTTTTTCTTTGTCGTGTTCATAAAAATGTGTTGGTGTTCTTAATGTCTGATGAAGATGTCTCTGAAGGAACACTAGAATTGGTGAAAACACCTTGTTAAAATGAAAGCTGTCCCATTAACCATGTATTTTGTCTTGGCTATGAAGAACACTTTAAAAGCTGATCAGGATAGATTACTGATGACCAAGAAGACATGCTTTGGGTTCAGCACAAGTTAGAGTTAAGGGAATGTAGTTCACTGGTTTTGAAAGCATGCTAAACTGAGAGTTGAATATATGCGTACAGTATGACATAGCCTTATTTGAATTCACATCTTGACATATGTACAGCATACGGATTTACTTAGTTTTACACTTGGTTCCCTTGGCTCTGTCAGTTTTTCACTTCGGTAATCATCAGCAATGCAATTTCAATAGTACATTTTAGGTTGGTGCCTAAGAATAATAACTTGACTATAAATGGGGAAGTTGTTTTATTATAGTAATAGGGAGAAAACATGATACATTTTGCTATCAGGGACTTGTTAGCCTAATTTTGGCTAGTTGTAACAATTCATTTTGAAAATGTGCATCAGTTTCTTAACCACTTTCTGGTACTGTTTTGTCTGGTCAGCGATTAGGCTTGTGCAGATGCTGTGTACATACTTGTGTGCAACAAGTTTGGCTTTCATCCCTCTGTTTCCTTCTGTAGCAGTTTTCGTAATCTGAACTGATCTGATAAAATCATAAGGTTTAAACATTTATCTCTGGGAATACTCCAGATTTGTGGAATAGTGGGAAGTTGCTGCATCAGACCACGACAACAGTGATGTAACTCATTACATCCGATTAATAATTCCAAAACTGTACTATGTACAAGGTTTTAAATATTTCATGTTAAACTTACACATTAGCAAAGCCAGCTGCAGAAAATACATTAAGGCAGACTGTTTTGGGGAGGGGGGGGGCTAAATGGCATCACATCTGTTTCAGGGAGTTTACCGTTTATGAGTTGGCATCAGGGTTTCATTGGATTTTGCATCAGGGCGATTTAACACAGTAGAATGGAGGGAGGGCTTTACTATAGATCCTCGGTTGCATGCTTCATTTGAGGGGTGGGTGTAGAACTTTTTCTATTGTTGAAAGAAGGTAATCATACACTGTGTTATGGAACTGAATTGCTTGTATAGTTTGGGTGTACAGCTTCAGATAGTGGCAGATGCTGCGGAGGGTTAATGCTATAAGCTGTAGCTCATGTGGTACAAGGTTTGATTCTCTGCCCTCCATTTGCTTACTTTTGACTTTGACCAAATTACTTAACTAGACAGTGCCTGGGGAGAATTTCAGCTAGGCTCTTTAATGGTCCACATGTCAGTTAAAATTAACCACCACCAACACTGAGACCTTGGTAGTTCGTGCAGCCTTGACAGATTCTTCTGCTCCACTTCCGCCCATTTGTATTATGTACTATAGTAACAAGCTTGAATTTGTTATTAAAGTATGGACTCTTGATGTTATTGCAGACTTGTGTTTAACATTTTGGGATCAGCCGTTAGCTGCAGTGGAGTCTTCCTCTTTCCATATGTGAAACATACCAAGAATCTACCTCAAGCTGATCTCTTGGTCATTGTTTATGCCTTGCTCCCTTACAGAATGGCTTACTGCAATTATTTATTTATTTATTTTACATTTGTTAACCAGGAAAGTCCGACTTGGAGAATAATAGCAGCATCTAAGGAAACATAATAATAATATACATATAGGATACATATAAGGAATACAGTTGAGTGCAGATGGCTCCAAGCACAAATCAAAAACAGTATCACATAAGAGAACAGTGAATATATTTGAAAATAGTTAGAACATATTTTGGACAGTAAGCCAATATTAATATAAGTATAAAGGATATTACTTTTTTTTTTTTTTTTTTGAGTTGGGTAGCATACTGTTGTTCACCACGTTGAAGGCTTTTGATAAGTCTAGGAATATTGAGGATACAAACAGACCATTGCTTCTATATGATTGACAATGTTGGTGAAGGAGAGTAGTGCTATGGTAGTGCTAAGGGAAGGTCTGAAGCCATGCTGGGGTATGGATAGCAGATTATTTTTTAGGAGGTGCATTAGCTGGGAATGAACTATCCTTTCTAATACTTTTGAAAAAGGTGATAGGATTGCAATAGGGCAATAGTAAGTTCAAGAGACTTGCCCCCTTTGTGCAGTGGTATAATATGTGATATTTTCCAGGTGTGAGGTACTTTACATTCTGATATTGACCTATTTATGAGAATGAACAGTCTGCAGGTAGATTGCCAGCCACCAGAGTGGTTGGTTTCAGCTTCTTGAGAAGTCTAGCAATAGTTTTAGTAGGGACTGGTTCCAGGGAGAAACTGGCGGAGTTGTTTATTATACTGGTGTGGGTTGGGGTCTCTGTAGATAGGGGGCTGCTAGTAGTATTTTGGGTGTTGGCTAGGGCCTTGGGCTGTTTCAGTAAAGTATTTGTTGAATTGGGTGGGGATATTTTCATGGTTGTTTGTTAGTACAGGGTTAGGAGTGGTGGATTTTCCTGGGTTACCACAATGGCTCCAAGAGTTCTTGTCATTGTTCAGCTTCAGATGGGTACCAAATTCTTTTTTTTTTGCCATGGCATTCAGTGGTGTGGGATGAACATAAATGATTGATCTATTATTGTATTAATAATTTGTTTTACATGTTATTTGCATTTCAGTATATGCTATTTCTAATTCCTTTTGTTACCAATGTTTTGTGTAAAAACACCTAATTACATTTGAACTCAAATATGTTTTATTCTTCATCTTTATCTTGCATCATTTCAGCATCATATTTCGGTGGGAGGAAGGGCTCAGTAATATCTAAGTGTTATACTGTTTGACTAAATGACTCAGGTCTTCTCCTTATTGATGATACTGAGTCTGTGTTACATAACAGCTGCACAATGTAATATAATGGATGCCTACGCAACAGGTTATGTGCAGCAACTATCACCTGTATCTCAGCATGCATACCTTTGCAGTAAAGAAAGGACGGTCATTATCACCATTAGCAATATGTGCAGTTAGCAGTTAGTCATTATCACTTTTCTGGGAAAAGTCTCAGATGCTGTCACTGTGATTCACATAAGTACAAGTCGTTATCACTTTGATGAATGCACAAGCCAGGTTGTGATTTTTCTCTGCTTGGAGTCATTGCAAGCAACTCCCCCTCATTCTTCATCAATTGCCTACCCTCCTAAACCCCTGATTTTTTTTTCTGGCTGTATATATACATTTTTATGTATATTATATATATATATATATATATATATATATATATATATATGTGTGTGTGTGTGTGTGTGTGTATAGGGATATATGTATGTACTTGCACATATATACATTGGTCACACGCATATATAGAATTTTGGTGATTGTGCATATCTGAACATTTTGCTGAAGGGGTCATTTGGGTGAATGTTTCATTTAGGGACATGTGTATAACATGTAGTATTGAAGATGTTGGTAGGGGAAATAATTAATTTGTGTACCAGGGAAGTGCTTGTGCATACATGGTCAGACTGCTGTATATCGTAATACAGATATGGTGTAACAAGTATTGGTCATCTATAGCTCAGGTTTCAGTGATGGTTATTATATTTTTTTTGTTTTTGCATTGATGGGTCTTACTGTATCCAGAGTGATAGTCAAATGCGCTAACTGGAATTATTACTTTTGTGACTAATTCTTACATGGATGAACCAGATAAGTTTGACATTTCTGCTTGTATTACTGTACTTCTGATTATACTCAGTAGTTTGGCATGTTTTCACGCTTTGTCAGTCATGGGTGGAAATTAGGTGGTAGGAGGAAGGGCTCAGTAACATCCAAGTGTTTTACTATTTTGACTGAATTATAATGATATAGTATTTTTACTGAATGATAATGAATGCCTCTGCACTCCACACTAACATGTATTAGAACATGCTAAAGCAAAACCTGTGTGTGTGTGTGTGTGTGTGTGTGTGTGTGTGTGTGTGTGTGTGTGTGTGTGTGTGTGTGTCTGTGGAGTAGGTTTGTACCAATGCAGCGTCATCACCACTTATGTACCTAATGCAAAGAATACTGCCCCTGGGGCTAGGATGGAAGATTTGGATGGGCTAACCAGGTAATGCATATGATATACATATATATGTAGTCATCCAATACATCTGTCAAACATCAGTAGTAATCTGCATTTTCTTTCCTGTGCAGGTTTGTCCACCTTCTGACACTGACATGGCTTCATGACCAGGAGAACGACAAATGACAGTGTGGGTATGTGGCCATTCCTACATTCACTGGGCTGCCAGTCCTGCCTCCATAACTGAAAATCAGTACAACGTGAGCTTCCCCGCATCTAGTGTGAAGGTATACTGGATTGCAAGAAGTGGTATGCATTGGAGCGGAGTACTGCAGTTGTTGGAAGAGAAGTGTTCCATGTACCCAGAGCCTGACATCCTTGTGCTGCACATTGGAGGGAATGATGACATCAGTCAACCACTCGGAAGGCTGCGGTTTCAAATCAGAGCAATGTTTGAACACCTGCAGTCGTGATGGCCGCGTTGTCATTTTGTGTGGTCTGACTTAATTCCTCGCAGATATGAAAAACAGCAAACAGACAACAGGCAGCGCACAAGGCCCGACATTTACAAAATGGGTTTATGCATGGCTTGTTGCACAGGGTCGGTGGATCTACAGTCTGTCATGACAGCATCACTGCAGAAGATGTTCACCTGTTCAGAAAGGATGGCGTTCACCTAACAGAGGAGGGCAATGCAATGTTCTTGACTGACCTCCACAATGGCGTGAGGAAAGCTATGCAGGACTGGTAATATTATGAGAAGAATGGAAAACACCCATTACCAAGTAGGGACCAGTATGGTAAGTAAAACTCTATTATGAACTGTGTTGTGTAAAATATATTTCTCTGAGTTTGGCAAATAACTGGGGTAAGGAGCTGGCGAGGATTCTGAGAAAGAACTGTTTAAGGAGATTGCTACCACGTACAATGTAATATGTCAGTGACCATCCTGCAATACTTAGTTTTTTAGTCTGCTTTTATCAGGCATGTGTAGAGTTAGATGACTGAAAGGGCTTACGAATACAGAAATTGATCCCTTAGGTTCACTGCTGAATGGACGCATGTAAAGAGAAAAGGCATAGGTAAGGCAGACTGCTGACAAAGAAGGAGGTTGAGACTGCAGTGCTATCGGCTGTCTTGGACAAAGAAGGAGTCCCATTGTCTGTCTAG
>NC_056733.1:1795060469-1795326479 GCF_019279795.1 Protopterus annectens | reverse complement strand
GGTATACCTTATATTACTATTTAAAGTCAAGCATAATAACTATTAAGTTTGCAATATTTTGTAAACAACACACAATATCTCAGCAACCACTGACGTTACACCCAAACTGTCAGCAACATTTTGTTCATCTAGCTGAACGCTTTCACATGAGGCTAAGCAGTTCTGTCTTTGCTGCTTGGCTGCTAAAATTTTAATAAAAACATGAAATTTATAACATAAATACACATTACATGAACAAGAATTAATATCCCTTTAACTGCACTAGACAGAGGTTAAATATTAACAAAAGTTATAATTGTCATTGTGTAAGCTTTAATAAAAAAATCATTTAATACATTGCATGTAGTACATTGTATGTAGCACGGTTTTAGAATTATTAATGCAAATATGAACAAGGCGTATTTGACACCCTTGAGGCATCAGCAGGATTTAACTGCAGAAATACTGGAGATGTCACTAGGGTGTATTGAGCTAACCTTTTACATTTTTGCTTCACCATGTTCTGGCAAAAGAATATATAAAATACAGAGAATGCATTTCATTAGCACATCAAGAAGTTTCTGGAAAACAAATTTTATGCGTTGTTAAAATGTCTGTAAACTTTTTATAAAATGAGCATGCAAGGAGTCAGAAATATACATTACCTTCCATTCCTGATCATTTAAAAAAGGCTGCAGCTTACAAGGAAAGCTTCTCCCACAGGCCAGTCAATTGACCATTTCGTTCTCCTTGCGCAACAGCCCTACAACTCATATGTACCTTGCAGCAGGAGTGAGCAGATCAGGAGATGAAGTATCATCCACAAGGAGGATTGGGATTCTTCTCTCTAAGGCCTTATTTCCCTGCAGGTTTATTAACATCCAAGAGGCGTGAAAGCAATGGGCCTTTGCAATAGAGAGTAACACCATCATGTGATGTTATCAAATGATTCTGCCCTCCCTTGCAGACAGGCATCTCTTTGATCTCTGGTCACCCCTGGGGTTCTACCGCAAATAGTGTGTCTTGAACACAGACCTTCCCCCCCAAGTGAAGACAGGCAGGCTTGACCTTGTCATTATTCTCCTTCCCACTGCCAACTTCAACAGGTGTCAGAGCCACTATCTGAACTTGGCTCAACAGGCTGTAGTCAGGGTTTTCTTCCTCTATGCCAATGGGTCTGCCATAAGAGCTGTACATTTAATGAAAACAACTTAGTTTGAAATCCTCACAAAGACAAATTAACTAAACAGACTTTCACAGCCCTCAAGCTTTGTCCTGCAAAGGTTCCTCAACCCAGTTAATAAAACTTTCTTTTATTTATCTCAGTATTTTTTTACCAGTAAATGACAATTATGTTACTAACCCATGCCGATTTGGCATCTCTTAAAAAAAAAAGCTGTATAGAATGCAAACACTGACTTGTAGCTCAACCACTCTCCCACTCTCAAAAAGATAGACACCAGACTGAGTTTACAATGTACAATTTATTCTGCAATAGTTATTTCCCTGTCTTTTTTCACTAAGTTATTCTTGCACAGACATAGCTGCGGATCACAAAATACAGACACCAACTGCTACATCATACTGATAATTTAAAAGAAAATCACAGAAAGCAGACAAATATTTTTTTCTTTTCTAAGGCGTTTTACTGAGAATCTGATAAACTGCTCATAACAAACATACAGCTCCATGTCACATATGCATAATATATAGTCATACGATAAGCTGTAACTACCTGTACAAGAAAGGCCTCACCTGAATATAGTTAAGAATTCTCGTATGACTTATATGACACCACATATAACTCAATCCTCCACATGAAAAAGCAACAAATAGGTAGACCAAATACAAATAATAGAAATTAAGAAGTTATGTACTCACCATAACGTTCCATCTGAGTTGGTAAACTTCATTTGTCTGCAACCTGTGGGATACGGATCTGATCTCGGATCTGAGCCAGCAACTTTACAAAGCTTAGATCCGAGCTCCTAGCTCCTCCCCTTACCCATAACCCCCTGCCAACCTTGATTGACCTCAGATCATGTTTGCCCATAACTACTATAGCAAGCAGCTAATTACCTTCTCAAAAGGGTAATAATAACATGTCCTAAACATCTGTGAAGGTCAGGGGACGGAGGGGGGGGGTGGTTGCAGACAAATGAAGTTTACCTACTCAGATGGAACGTTATGGTGAGTACATAACTTCTTAATCTGAAGTAGTTAAGTTCATTTGGTCTGCAACCTGTGGGACAGAGTCCCCAGCTACCTAAACCTTGGGCGGCCTTCATGGAAGGATATTCCGGAGCACTGTGGAGCCAAAAGAAGTTCTCCCTCTGGAGATAATGTGCAGCTTATAATGATTTATGAAGGTATGAGGTGAAGCCCAAATGGCTGCTGAACAGATATCATCCAAGGAAACTCTGGATTTAAAGGCGGCAGATGTAGCCATAGACCGAGTTGAGTGGGCACGAACTCCTTGAGGTGCGGGCCTGCTGGAATTCTGATAAGACGTGATGATACACTGCGAAATCCATTTCGAAAAAGTGACTTTCGAGACTGGATTACCTAGATTAAATTTAGCAAAGGAGACGAACAACTGCTCGGATCGTCTGTGACCAGATGTCCTATGAATGTAAAACCTGAGTTGTCTATGCACGTCCAAGGAATGTAATTTGTACTCTCCTTTGTTCTGGTAGTTAGGAAAGAAGACCGGAAAATTGATAGACTGATTGATATTCATCACAGAAACCACCTTCGGAAGGAAGGAGGGATTGGTCCTGAGGTAAACCCTATCCTTGTGAAAGGCTAAATATGGAGGTTTGACAGAAAGAGCCTGTAATTCAGATACTCTCCTAGCTGAAGTAATAGCCACCAGAAAGGCTGTTTTCCATGACAAATATTTGAGGTCTACCGACGCCGCAGGTTCGAAGGGAGGGGCCGTCAAGGCTTGCAAAACCAAAGTCAAATCCCATGGAGGTACAGCTTCCTTTATGGGAGGTCTAAGTAGGAAAGTGCCCTTTAGGAATGTCTTGCACAATTTTGAAGTAATCAAAGGACCCATATCGCTGCCTACGTGATAATGAGAGATAGCTGCTAATTGCACCTTCACCGTGGAACAGCTAGCTCCCTCATTAAAGAGGCCTGAAAGAAAATCCAGCACCGCCGGTAAGGAGGCTGTGAAGGGATCCAATTTATGGCATTCTGCCCAGATAGAAAAACGCTTCCATTTACTACTATAGACCTTCCTAGTAGAGGGCTTGTGCGCTGCTACTAGGATAGCTTTAACCGGGGATGAGATACCGGGAGTCCTCGCTAGGAGTGGAACTGGAGCAGCCAAGCCGTAAGCTTGAGGTTGACCAGGTCGGGGACTGGGAGTCCCTGTGGGTGGGAAATCAGATCCGGGAGGGAATCTAGAATCCAGGGCGGATTCACTCGATGAGACCAGAGGTACGGGAACCAAGTTTGGCGAGGCCAGAATGGGGCAATGAGGATCATTCTACTCCCCAACCGACTGGCTTTCTGAAGAAGTCTCAGCATCAATGGAAGAGGAGGGTAAGCATAGAGAAGACCGGGTGGCCAAGCACGCACCAAAGCATCCCTCGGGGCTTCCCCGGGAGGGGGAATGAGAGCAAAGTAATTGTTGCATTTCGTGTTTGAGGGAGATGCGAAGAGATCGCAACAGGGCTGCTCCCAGACAGCAAAAATTTGACTCGCTACTTGGGGATTGAGGGACCACTCATAAGGCGAAAGGATGGTGCGACTCAGTCTGCCAGGATGTTGGTCCGTCCCAGAATGTGCGTTGCAGTGAGAAAGCGGTTGGTGCAGATCGCCCATTCCCACACTCTCATGGCTTTTCGACAGAGTGGGTAAGAACTGGTTCCCCCCTGCTTGTTGATATACCAAACCACAGACATACTATCTGACTGGACTGCAACCGTTCCTACAGGCAGAAGGCTCTGAGTGCTTGCAACGACAACAGCACTGCCCTCATCTCTAGAATGTTTTTGTGCAATAAGGTCTCTGAATTGTTCCACGTGCCTTGGACAGTCCTGCCCAAATAATGCCCCCCCCCCAAGATGAGAGGCGTCCGTGGTCACTGTGGCGAGAGGGGGGGGTTGTGGCAAAGGGGTGTCCCATCTGGAGGTCCGGTGATTGAAGCCACCAAACGAGAGCTCTCCTGCAGACCCTGCTGAGGGAAATGGGGTGATCCAAGGGGTACTGGAGAAGGGACCATTGAACCTGTAGAGTCCACTGCAATATCCGCATGTTGAGACGCGCCATGGGAAGGAGGTTGATGGCAGCTGCCATAGACCCTAGAGCCCTCAGAAAGTACAGTTTTGTATCTACCATAAATGTAGATGTTCGAGTGCATACAGCTGCAGTCATCACACTTGGGTTATCCTGCCGTCAGGCGGGTCCTCGGTCGGCCGGATTCCAAAGTCTAGGTCTGGCGTCGGCTGTCGTCACTTCTTCCCTGACATCAGTGCAGCAGGGGTATAAAAGAGGCAGCCAATGCCATTTTCTTCAGTTTTTCTTGCCCCAGATGTCAGGTGCCCCCAGAAAGGAAGGCAATACATGATGTTATGCAAACATACATAAGTAGATAAATCAAAACAGTAGTTGCAAGCAAATACACCATATAGGAATACCCCAAATAGGCTGTATGTTAAAGGTGTTTGTCATAGTGCCTGCATATTTGAACTGCTTCTTACTGAAATTGGTACACCTTGTTTGCTGTAGCGTAGACTAGATCCAGGCCTGCTGAATCTAGCTTTGTTTGTATAACTTGAGCACTAATCCAGGCATTCTTCAAAGTATTCAATTGTATTTATTACTGCTTGGTAGTACCTTGATTAAAGTGTAGCTATCATTCTAAATCTTTTGGATTAAGCACTTGGGCTTCAGACCAGTTGTTTTGCATTAGGAAGGTTTGTGGCCTGCACTGTGGTGGCAGGACAGGTAGCTTACATCCTTCTAAGTTGGGAACTGCTGATTGAGGGCTCAGTGTCTATTATTCTAAAAGTGTATTAGTTCTGGTTTAAGCACTTGGGCTTCAGGCCAGTTATTTTACATTAAGAAGGTTCGTGGTCTGCACTCTTGTGGGAGGAGAGGCTGGACTCTGCCCTTCTGAGCTGGGAATTTCTGGTTAAAGGCTTATAGTGCCTGCATATTTCAACTGTTTCTTACTGAAATTGGTACATCTTGTTTGCTGTAGCATAGACTAGATCCAGGCCTGCTGAATCTAGCTCTGTTTGTATGCTTGTTGTTTGTTTGCTTGTTACTTCCCTGAAATGCTAATACCACCTAAAACGCGGCTTTTCAGCGCTTCTGTGGATCCCTAGTGATATCTGCATTGCTTACTGTACTCATTTCCTTGTTTCACTTAAAGGAAGTTACGATTTGTCGTTTTTGCATTTATGTTACCTGTAACACATTGCATTTAAGTTACCTGGCACTTGCTCACTAAAGGCACTTGCTCACTAAAGCAATTATATAAGTCAGCACTAAAAAATTAAAAGCACTTCACTCTCACAAAGTCCTCTTGAGTACCTTGTTCCCCATTGGCCCTATTTTTTTCAATTATAAAGGAATTCCCAATACTGTTCTAGCATGTCCAAAGGTCAGTTGTCAATCTTCTCTCCTGTCCAGCTGGTGAATCTGGGAATCTTGAGGCAATGTTACAACTGCCTCATGTACACAGACAACCCTCTCCTCCTCCTAACAAATTCCAACACATGTGAGAGATGCATCCATATAGCCAAACTGGAGGCTAAGCTCTCTCAACTCAGTACTGGCTTAACCAGTCAGGAGGAGAAGGAAACCACACTCAGTACAATTCCAGTCTCACATAGACCTACCACGACAGCAAACCAAACACATAAACACACAAAAACATACACGG
Source organism: Protopterus annectens (assembly GCF_019279795.1). NCBI lineage: Eukaryota > Metazoa > Chordata > Ceratodontiformes > Protopteridae > Protopterus > Protopterus annectens. The sequence continues at coordinate 1,795,320,598 of NC_056733.1, read as the reverse complement.
AGGCTCTAAATAAAAATCTGCCTAAGCAGCAGAGACCTCCAAAGCAGACACCCAAGCAACCGCTACCCCAAAACAAAACACGTGCAACACATAGCTCACAAAGCCAGTGTGCCGAACAGTCACAGCCCTTAAGGCTAAACAACACACCTGATACACTTGTAATAGGTGACTCTATCATCAGGCACACTGACGTCCCGCTCACCAGGCTGAACAAGGAGAAGGTCACAGTGAGCTGCCTGTCGGGTGCTAGGATCCGCCACATAACACAACCACTCACGTCACTCCAAGGCAAGTACAAATATGACTCAGTCATTGTCCATGCTGGTGTGAATGACCTGAGACATACCTCCCTGGACTACATGAAAAGAGACATAGAGGAGCTCTCTGAGCATGTGGCCCAGGCCAGTATGACCCTGACCTTGAGTAGCATCTTACCCTCACCAAGAATGATGCCACAATATGAAGACAAGAAGATCAATTTCAACAATTGGCTTAAGTATTGGTGTCATTCAAAGGGGATCCAATGCCTCTCAGCCTGGGATGACATGCTCGACAAGCCACGATGCTTCACTAGGGATGGCTTGCACCTGTCACCCCTGGGCTTTCGGATATTGGCAAAGGCTCTTGCCACCCCATAGTGCCTTTTTTAGGCAAGGCTCAAAAGACAAACCCACCTCCATAGGTATCACAAGGGATAAGAAACTAAGAGTAATGCTACTCAACGCCAGAAGTCTAAACCTCAAGATGCACGCACTCGAAACTCTCCTTAGCATGGAGAACATCGATATCTGTGCAGTAACAGAAACCTGGTTCATGGCTCCCGAGAGCACCCCAGCACTACCAGGTTATACCTACCATGCTTTTCGGGCCCAAAACTTGGACCGACCCACAAAAGGAGGGGGAGTATCAATATTCGTCAAAGATACCCACACCTCCAGGTTGGTGGCACAGCACGAAGCATCAGAGACTATCCATGTGCAACTAACAGTGGGTAAAACTGCCTTCCAGTTTATAGCGTGCTACAGACCACCCTCCTTAACCCAGGAACCCCACTCGGCCTTCCTGAGAACACTGGAAAATATGAAGGTCTCTCCAAACACCATTATATTGGGCGACTTCAACTACCCAAACATAGACTGGGAGCATTACTCTAGCTCCAACACCCTAGCCCAAAGGTTCCTAGAATTTATAAACTCAAATGCTATGGAACAACTTGTTACCACTCCCACAAGAGGAGAAAACATACTGGACCTGATCATCACCAACATGGGGACTCTATGCTCCAGACCAGAAGTGTATCCCTCACTGGTAAGATCAGACCATAAACTAATCTCACTGGATATTCACATCCCGACACCACCCCCTGCCCAGAAAACCACAGTGAAAAACTTCTCTAAAGCAAATTTCACACTCCTCAAAACCAAGGTAGAATCCTTCAAAGCCCCCGGGCCTGTGGAAAATACGGCCCAGACCACAGAATCCTTTATAAACGCATTCTATGAACACCTTCAGGAATGCATGGATCATGCGATCCCAAACAAAACCAAGACCCAATCCTCCAAAGGCAGACGTCCTGTCTGGTGGTCCCCAGCCATAAACAAACTATACAATAGAAGGAGGAAGCTACTAAATGATAGAGCAAAATTCCAAAAAGGGAAGGCATCTCTGATCAGTATTAGCAAAAAACTACGGGCACTCATAAAATCGTCTAAGGCCAGCTTCGAGAGAAAAATTGCACAGGACACTAAGGATAATCACAAGGCTTTCTTTAGTTATGTTAGGAACCTGGGTGGTAATTCCCAGATATGCTCAGAATTAGTCCAATATGACAATAAATACACCAAACCTACAGACATTGCCAACATCCTAGCTGACAGGTTCAGCACAAACTTCTCCCCACCAAAAGGGCAAATATCTATCCCAGCAGAGTGCAGCCCTGACATCTCAGATGCTCAGGTAAGAGCCGCCCTCTCCAAAGCAAAAAACACAGCATCAATGGGACCAGACGGTGTCCCGGGCTGCGTCCTACATGAACTCCAAGAAGAGCTGAACCCAAACATAAAACTAATGTTCAATCTTAGCCTTACTACAGGATATGTACCCAAAGAGTGGCGTACAGCAACTGTGGTCCCTCTCCACAAAGGTGGTGCCTCAATGGATCCTGGAAACTATCGCCCCATAAGCCTGACTTACTTGGTCTGCAAAGCTATGGAAAGGATCATCATGGACCTCATAAAGATATTGGGGACTTACAGACACTGGATCCTACCCAGTTTGGCTTTAAGGGCAGATCCTGCCTCTTAAACCTGGTTGATTTCTTTTAAACAGTCACCAAGGCCATTGACGAGGGGAAGGTGGTCCACACAGCCTACCTGGACCTCGTAAAAGCCTTCGATACAATACCCTACGCGGGCATTATAGATAAGCTCACCAGCTTAAATATAAACCCCTATGTCACTAGATGGGTTGCAAACTGGCTCAAGGACAGAACCCACATGGTTAGAATTGCTGGAGCCATGTCAGACTCCAAACCAGTTACAAGTGGCGTCCCACAAGGCTCAGTCCTGGGACCTCTCTTGTTTGGTATATATTTCTCGGAGGTACAGGCCAACACGGAAGGACTGTGGCTGACCAAGTTCAGATGACTGCAAACTGGGCACCATAATCGACTCTCCAGCTGACACAAGCATCCTCCAAAAGGGCCTCATAGAAACAGACAACTGGTGCCAGAGCCATGGCCTCAAGCTAAATGCCAAAAGTGTATAGTCATCCCTTTGGCAAAACAAAGTGCCACAAATTACCACATAGGTGGTAATCCATTAAGTACAGAAGAAGTAATTAGGGACCTGGGGACCCAAGTTGATAGCAATCTCTCATTTGACAACCACGTGGCCAAAGTGGTTAGAAAAACATTTTATATAGCCCACCTAATCATAAAGGGATTCACATCTAGAGCAGGGGAGGTCATCGTGCCTCTTTACTCATCCCTCATCAGGCCCATAATTGAGTACAATGCCCCTTTTGGGATGTACATTACCAGACACCTGCAGCAACTGGAAAGACCCCAAAAGTACCTCACCAAGAGGATCAAAGGGCTCAAACAGATGCCATATGCTGCCCGGTTAAAGGAACTCCAGCTCTACTCAGTGGCATACCGCCTGTTCAGAGGCGATCTGTGCCTGACGTATAAAGCCATGTCCAACCTGGAATTAATGGACATGCTGCACCTCAGAAAATCCAAATCCTATTGAGCTACACACTCGAGAGACTTGAACCTCAGCAATGAAATAAATAGGACATGCTGGAGGGACAGATTCATAACACAGAGGCTCCCTTCACTCTGGAATAAAATCCCAGTCCAGATTAGGCAGAGTCCCTCATTGACTCTCTTCAAGAGGAATCTTGATGAGTGGATGGGAAATCATAGGTTTACCCCGGGTATCACTTCTGTGTCACTGTTAGACAGAAGCACAGTATACTAACCTCAAAAAAGGGCATAGCAAAATTAATTTAAAATGGGTGGTGAAAGCCAAACACATTCTGGCTAGGCTTATAAATGCCCTAGGGCAGATAGCCTAGTATGAACCTAAGAACCTATGAACCTATAAGCTCTGTCCTAAGAGGGGATGGAGGGAGGGTAACCTGGACTGCAGCTGTATGCTCACTCGAACATCTACATTTATGGTAGGTACAAAACTGTACTATGTTCATCGTGCATACAGCTGCAGTCATCACACTTGGGTAGAATCCCAAAGCTAAGTAAGGGTGGCTGGTACTAAGCAGAATTAGGAGGGGCTAGAATGCCCTACAGGACTGCTGTGGCAAAGCCCGCTCTGGATTTTGAGTATAGTGGAAGGTGGTAGTGTTTGGTGAAAGTGTGCACTGAACTCCAAGTAGCTGCTTCCAGAATATCCTTGGTAGGGACCCCCCTGAGGAAAGCTGCTGAGGTAGCTGTAGCCCTGGTGGAGTGAGATCTGATGTATATAGGCACTGATTTTCCATGAAATGAATAACAAAAGAGTATGCAGTGGGCTATCCATTTTGAAATAGTCTGTTTGTAAATAGCCTTTCCTTGAGCACCTATAGCATAGGACACAAAGAGCTGCTCAGATTTCCAGAATGACTTTGTTCTGTCCAAGTAATAACAAAGTTGCCTGTGAATGTCCAAGGAGTGGAGTAGCCTCTCCCCCTTTGTTCTGGGGATTTGGATAAATGGTAGGTAAATGAATAGTCTGATTCAAAGCCACACTGGATATTACCTTTGGCATGAAGGTAGGGTTGGTTCGTAAGGAAACCCTGTCCTGATGGAAAAAGATGAATGGTTGCACAGCCATGAGGGCCTGTAGCTCCGAAACCCTGCGTGCTGAGGTAATATCCAGAAGCAAAGCTGTTGTCCATGACAAGTATTGTAGCTCTGCTGAAGAGGCCGGTTCAAAGGGAGGCAGTGTCAGCTTCTCCAATACGAAGTTGAGGTCCCAAGCTGGAGCTGGTGGTTTCCGTGGGGGTTTTATATTTTTTGACCCTCTGAGGAACTGCCTTAATAGAGGATGTGAGAATAAAGGAGGATCCGTATTGTATTGTGCTGAAATTGCTGAAGCGTGGATCTTGATGGAAGAGAAGGAAAGGACACTGTGTAACATCTCAGCTAGGTACTGTAAAATCTGAGGTATATTTATTACCCAAGGTTTCTGGTCCTTTGCTTGATTCCAGGAGCAAAATTGTTTCCATTTGGCGAAGTAGGTTTTTCTAGTAGAGGGTCTCCTGGCCTCCAAGATGACATCCTGTATCTCCTTGAAGAGGAGAGTCTGTTGGCAAATTAAGGTATTTTCCATGCAGCTAAATTTAGAGTTCTGAGCTGGCTGTGAAGGATCTTGTGGTTGTGCTGTGACAACAGAAGAGGAACTTGAGGTAGGATCCATGGTGGTGAGTGTGACAGGTTCTTTAGGAGAGGATTACCAGTGCTGTCGTGGCCAGTCTGGAGCAATGAGAATCATTTTTGGCCTCTCTGCTCTGGTTTTTAATAGGACTTTGGTCAGTAGAGGTAGAGGTGGGAAGGCGTAGACTGTCAATGCTGTCCAACTGAAAGACAGTGCATCCACTTTCCAGGCCTGTGGATGATAGGTCCTTGAGCAGAATTTTTCCAACTGGTAATTGCTGTGAGAGGCAAATAGATCTATGTCTGGCTGTCCCCATGCTTGAGTTATCTTTGAGAAGACTTAAGGATGCAACTTCCATTCGTGAGGGTCTGTCATATTTCTGCTTAAGTTGTCTGCCAGAGTGTTTTCCTTCCCTGGCAGGAATTGTGCCAGTAGTTGAACTTGTAATTCCAATGCTGTGTTCCACAGGGTCATAGCTTGCCTGCACAGGGGGGTATGAATGCGTCCCTCCCTGTTTATGTACCACATGACTGTGGTGTTGTCTGTCCTTATCAATAGCTGGACCGGTTGCAGTAGGTCCTTGAAAGTCATAAGAGCAATTTGCACAGCTAGCATCTCTTTTTGGTTGATGTGTAGGTGCATCTGTTTTTGGGACCATTTTCCCTGGATGCACTGGTCTGCCATGTGTGCTCCCCATGCGTAGTCTGAGGCATCTGTTGTGATGACTTGCCTTGCTTGTGGTATACAGAAAGGGAGACCCGTGTTTCTTTGGCATGCTTGAGCCCACCACAAAAATTCCTTTTGAAGGCATGGAATAAGTGGTAAAATTGTTTCCAAGCTGTGTCGAGACCATAAGTTTTTTAGGTACCATTGTAGTTTCCTCATATGCAGCTTTGCAAATGGTATTAGTAGAATGCAAGATGCCATGAACCCCAGAGCCTGCAGGATTTTCCTTGCAGTTAGCCTGGTTAAAGTTGCCATTCTGTTGAAGTATTGAGACAGCTGCCCTTGTTTGTCTGGCGTGAGGTAAGCCATCTGGGCCGTTGTATTTAAGCTGGCACTCAGGAAAGTTATCTGTTGAGAAGGTATTAGTTTTGATTTCTTTTTGTTTACTGTGTACCCCAGGCAATTTAACAGCTTTATTACAAATGCCAGATGCTGCAATAGAATGTCCTTGCTGTCCGCTTGAATCAGGCAGTCGTCCAGATATGGGCAGATTTGTATTCCTCGTTGTCTGCAGAAAGCAATTACTGATGCCAGGCATTTTGTTAACACTCTGGGCACAGTAGATAAGCCAAAGGGCAATGCAGAGAATTGATAATGGGTTGAACCTGCAAGAAATCTGAGGTATCTTCTGCAATCTTGTCTGATAGGGACATGCAGGTATGCCTCCTTGAGGTCCAACGTTACAAGCCAAGACTCCTTGCCCAGCATGGGAAGAAGCTGCTGTAATGTGAGCATCTTGAATTTTGGTACCTCTAGATATGTGTTTAGAATAGATAGGTCTAATATGGGTCTCCAGTCTTTGTCCTTCCTTGGTACCAGAAATAGTCTTGAATAAAAACCTTGACCTTGTTCTTTTGCAGGTACCTCTTGAAATGCTTTCATATCCATGAGAGTGGAAATTTGTTTTTGTGCCTCTGCCCATTGATTTTGTGGCAGGTTTAGCATGCCCCTCATTTTTGGAAGGGTGTGAAAGTGGAATCTGTAGCCTCTGTCTATAATATCCAGAATCCATTTGTCCTTTGTAACAATGTGCCAGTTTTTTGAAAATAAGGCCAGTTTTCTGCCCAAAGGTGCTGCCATTATAGCTTTGTTTGGCAGGCATAGGGGAAAGTCATTGCGTCTGTTTTCTAAATGACTGTGTTCTTTTTTCTCCACCTCTTGGGGCTAGTGATTGCCATTGCCTAGCTCTGTAAGATCCTTGATGTTGTCCTCTACCCCTTGGGCATCTGTATCTACCCCTTTGGGATCTGTCCGTGGCTGGAAAGGACCAATTTTTTGAAGGCCAGTTTCTGCTGAAGCGTGGAGGCTGCACCTGCAAGAAATCTTTTAACTGTTTGCATAGATTTCGCGTTTTCCTCCATTTTCTTTAGTACCTCCTCAGCTTTAACACCGAACAGTACATCTTTTTGTAGTGGTGCATCTAATAATTTTGCTTTGACATGATCTGGTAAGGTTTGTTCTTTGAGCCAAGCTCATCTACGTATGACAGACCCCGTGACAGCAGCTCTGCATGAGGCCTCTAAAGCATCAAAACCACACTGTAAGGTATGTTTCCCCACTTGTTCTGCTCCATGCAACAAATCCTGCAACTCTTTCAAATCAGGTTGTTCTGTTTGTGTCATTTTGCTTTTCAGTTGAGATAGCAAGAACTGCTGGTACTTCAATATATGAAATTGACAGTTTAATGCCCTCATGGTTAAAGTGGCTGATGTATACACCCCCCCCCCACCTTTCTAATGCTCTGGAATCTCTCTCTGAAGGCAAAGGGTTTTTAGCAGTAGAGGCCTTAATCCCCTTGTTACCCTGAGAAATAGTTTCTGGGTCAGCAGTAGGGCTTTTATAAAGGAACTGGTGAGAATCAGGAACCCGTTAATATTCATCTGGTTTAACAGGGGCAGGAGGTAAAGAGTCTGGATTAAGACAGGCTTCTGCGTACACATCATCCAAAATATCTAAGACAGGAGGAATAGCCTGGGGCCTATGCTCGGGAAGCAGCAGAAATTCCCTGAGCCTTTTCTTGGAATCTGAGTAATCTTGGCCTTCCCAGTGGAAGTGTTCTCTCAATGTATGTAGGGTTTCCCCAAAAGAGTAGTCCTCAGTGGGGGAGACAGAGGGAATAGACTCCTCAGCATCAGAGTCTTCAAAATGGGAATAGGCGTAATCCAGGTCCTCAGAAAGGCCTGAGGTAACAGATGCCTGATCTGAAGAAGGGTAGTCTTCCTCCATCCTGGGTCTTTTGTCTGAGGGGGGTTGAGAACCCCTGATGAGTGAAATCAAATCCTCAGCCATTTTAAGCATCTGTTTTTTAGGCATGGGACCTTGAGAGGGGGTTTGAGGACCCTGTTTTTTAATTTTCATTGGAGCTTTAGATTTAGTGAATGATTTAATAGATAAGGTGGTAGGCCTGAAAACGCCTTCAGAAATGGCAGGCCTTGCTAAACTTTCCATTTCTCCGCCAAGAGTGGCGTCAGTATCTGCAGTGGGAATGGGGACCGAGGAACCTGCGACCTCGGTTACTGAAGTCACCGGTAAAATAGTTTCATCGGTAGTCAGGGGCTGCATAGGTGCCTCGCTGAGAACCGGTAGTCAGCCTTAGCGTGGTCTCAGTACTCGATGCAGGCCTTGGATGTCTGTTCTTATCCTTGCGTTTTTTGCCTAAAACTGGCGTCGGCATATCCGACGACATAATATAATAAAATTTTTTGCCAATATAATGAAGGGCGAACTCCACCCGGCGCTTAATAGTGCGCTTGTTAAACCTAGCACAAAAACGGCAGGCCGAGACGTCGTGATCTGGCCCTAAGCAAGGTATACAGTAAGAGTGAAAATCCTTATGCGGTATTTGCTTCCCACAAGAAATGCAATTATTAACTTTGTCTGACATCGGTCTGAGGCAAGAAAAGTTTCCCCAATGGGGTACTTAGCTTTAAAGAAGACTTCGGCTGAAATACTTTTCGTAAATCTCAGGAGCTGGCCAACCGGCACTTGCGAACTGCTTCTGCTTCGGGCACCGCGGGGCAAGAAAGACTAAAGAAAATGGCGTTGGCTGCCTCTTTTATACCCCTGCCGCACTGACGTCAGGGAAGAAGCGATGACAGCCGACGCTGGACCTAGACTTTGGAATTCGGCCGAGCAAGGACCCGCCTGACGGCAGGATAACCCAAGTGTGATGACTGCAGCTGTATGCACGATGAACATCCAATCCCGCCGGAGGTTTTGAAGATTGAAAAATGGCACGCACGTGTGCTCTCAGGGTGTGCAACCGGTCGGGAGTTAGGAAGGCGAGCTGCTTGATGGTGTCCAGTCTGGCCCCGATAAAATCTATCCCCTGAGTTGGGGTGAGAGAGAACTTGTCTGCATTTATAGTGATCCCTAGTTGTGGAGCAAGGCTGAGAAAGTAATCCTTGGCTAAGAATAGTAGATGCCTTGTCGGGGCGGAGAGGAGCCAGTCGTCCAGGTATGGAAAAACCTGTATTCCCTGGAGTCTCAGGTGGGCCGCTATCACTGCTAATACCTTGGTGAACACCCTGAGGGCTAAGGTGAGACCGAAGGGAAGGACCCAGAATTGATAATGACTGGCTCCCAGCCAGAAGCGGCGAAACCTCCTGGAGCATTCGTCCATCAAAATGTGGTAGTATGCGTCCTTGAGGTCTATGGAGCACATCCAGTCGTTCTCCTGCAAGAGGGGAAGAATAGATTGAAGAGTGACCATCCGCAACTTTTCTTTGGTTACTGAAAGATTCAGTAGGGAAAGATCGAGGATGGGCCTTAGGTCCCCCATCTTTTTTGGCACTAAAAAGTACTTGGAGTAGTAACCTGATCCGGACTGGCCTGGGGGACGTGCTGGATGGCCCCTTTTTCTAAAAGCAGCCGGATTTCCGCGGCTGCCACCTCCCTCTGATTGGGTGGAACATTGGGGAGGTGACTGGGGATGTCTGGAAAGTGGGAAAAAGGAATTTTGTATCCTCTGGATATGATACGAAGCACCCAGCGGTCTGTTGTAATGGACTCCCAAGCTGCCAGGTGCTTCGAGAAACGCCCCCCAACTGCCTCCAGAGTGGAGCAGTCGGGCAAGCCCTCAGGGCTGCTGCGTGGGCCGATCAGAGAAAGCTTCTCTGGACCCAAAGTTCTTCGGGCCCCCTCTGCCTCTAGAGTGGCATCCACCCTGTCCTCCTCTGCCGCGGAAAGACTGGGAGTCCAGAGTGGACTGGGATTGTTGCGACTTTCGGAACCACATCTTCTTCTGTCCCTTTTGGTTCTTGGAGAAGGACCTCTGGGGAGCAGAGAAGCAGACTCCGACGGCAGACAACATCTTCCTGTCCTTTTCGCTCTGGACCAAAGTTTCGCGAACTGTCTTGCCAAAAAGGGCAGAACCATCGAAGGGGGCATTCGCAAAGGACGCCTTGAAGGGTTCCGCAAAGTCACAATATCAGAGCCAGGCCTGGCGCCTCATAACTAGGCCTGCTCCGCTGGCTCTAGCGGCTCCCTCCGTAGCATGGGATAAGAGCCGCATAGAGGTGTTAGAGATAGACCTAAGAGTGGCCATGCGGGTGGAGTACAATTGTTTGTCCTCTACCGACATGGACTACAGGGGTGATGCAGCGTACGGTTTAATAAGGTCCCGCTGCAGAAGAATCACGTGTGCCATGTAGTTCAGGGACCTTACAGAGAAGGTCGCTGAACTAAAGACCCGCTTCCCGAGATGGTCCATCGAACGAGACTCCTTGCTCGGGGGATGGACCGAGGGACTCTCCTGGGCTAACTCCCTCTTGGTGGCTGCCGCCACCAACATGGCATCTATGGGGGGGTCCCTTGCTCCAATGGGACCTCTTGGTCGGGGGGCTCAGGATCCTGTCGGGACATTTGGGGACTGGCTCCACAGTGTCCGGCTCCTTCCACGCCCTAGTGGTAATAAGATCCGCTAAGGGGTCGGCTGGAGGGGACACCCAAGAGGTAGATGGGCCTGCTTCGAACGCCTCAAGGAACACGGATTCATCAGATGAAGACTTGGGGGCAGACCCCCCCCCCCCGATCCTAAGCATTTCCATGATGTCTCCAAAGGAGACATCCTAGGGGGGTGACCTTGGACAGCCTTCCCCCTCATCCAAATCCGTGTCTTCTGTCAAGGACTCGGGGGAGTCCACGTGCCTCCTCTTACACTTACACTTGTGAGGGACATCCTCGGGGGTACTGTCCGAGAATGACTCATCAGCAACATCTTGTTCCAGTGGAACGACCTGAGATGTCAAAGCAGGCTGTCCCTGTGGCCGGGTGATGGAAGCCTGACCCAAACGAGAGGGAGTGCAGGATGGAACCGTAGCAAGGAGTGGGGGCCTGGATGCACTCAACAGAGCCCTCTCCACCACATCGAATGCCGAGGGAGAGCTACTCTCTCTGGGATCTGAGAGCCAACCCTTACTCGGATCCGATGGATGGATCGGAGCCGGCGCCGAGACCATCGGATCCGAAGGGCCAGTGTGCTCTGACCTGGATGGAGCCGAAGGCACACTAAACCCCTCGGATCTGAAGCTCAGAGCACGGCTCTGAGAGCTCGGATCCAACAAGGATGGATCCGCCAAGCTCGAGGGAAGAGTCGGAGCCGAAGTATCCAGTACTGTCGGAGCTAACCCACCTCCGGCTCCAACGCTGCCTGGCTCCGAGTGCTCCGAACCCGGTAAGCGGGTCGGAGAAGTAGCTATTGGGGCAAAAAAGGGTGTTGAGCTCCCCCCCGGAGGGGGGGGGGGGATGCAGGAGCACTCCCATCTGCATTTGGGCCTGGATGAACCTTCGCATCACCTGGTCCAAATCAGCTTCAGAAAGGCTACGTGTCGATCTCAACGAGGCCACCGAGGCTGGCCGGGTGTGCCTCCTCAATGACCTTGACGGAGATCGGGTCTCCTCCTCCTCAGGTCCCGGTGAGAAGCATGGAGACCGGAGCCGAGAAGGAGGAGACCTACACCTGGAAGATCTGGAGGGAGAAGCCCGCTTAGTCGGGGGGCCGAAGCGGAGGCCTCGGCCTGCCGCTTGTGGTGTTTCTCCCTCTTCTTTTCCTTCCTGGCCTCCCCCTCCTCCGGCGCAGTAGCGGGAGTTTGAGTCCCGGCCAGGGGGAGAAAGGCAGGAGTGGCCGCCACTGAAGCCTGGGAGGAGGCCACAGAAGTACCGGAGGCCGAAGCCAAATCCGGGGGCAAGAGACCCGCTAGGATCAGCTTCAACATCCGGTCCTTCAGTGCCCTGGGGTTGAACGCCATGCAAATTGCACACCCAGAGGAGAGGTGTTCAACCCCAAGGCACCAGACACACAGAGTGTGGCCATCCGCCGGGGAGAGCTTATGGCCACACTCGGTGCACTTCGAAAATACTAACTTTGGGGCCTCAGACATGTTTACACTAAAAATTAAACTCACTCACACAGTAGGCCCCAAACTCTCAAGCAACACACACACACAGCTACGATACCAGCGAAGGGTGGGAAGGAGAAAAAAAATTTTTTTTTTTTTAACTCAAAAAACACTAACTATCTAATTAATACGGTTAAAGAACTAACCAAACACACACTCACAAGTTTTAGGAGATTAGCAAAAAGAGATAAACTTATCTGACTAGGAGCTCGCAACCTAGCTGCTGTACCTAAGTGCGGCAAACTAGATCTGAGGTCAATCAGGGTTGGCAGGGGATTATGGGTAAGGGGAGGAGCTAGGAGCTCAGATCTACGCTTTGTAAAGTTGCCAGCTCGGATCCGTGGTTGGATCCGTATCCCACAGGTTGCAGACCAAATGAAGTTAACTACTTCAGATGTAATATTTAACTGTGTCTGGCTATGGTATATAATTCTATTAAAAAGAAGAAAAAAAACTAAATAAAATATGTGTAGAATCATTACTGCAACATACACATTGTATATCAGACAGCATCACTGACAGCACAAGAGCTATTCTACAAAGCAACTAGTGCCTTCTTGAGGTAAAAGTTAATAGCACATTTCACAATCATTGATAAGCACCTGACACCTTCACTCTGTGCCCAGGAAATGAACTGAATGATAAAGTACAGAACCAAAAGAGAGTAATGCTACAGATCCCCCACCATTCCCCAGGATTCCCACTCCTCATTTCTTGATACACTGGAAAATATTAGGGTATAACTCAACACCCTAATAATGGGCGATTTCAACTACCCCACCATTAACTGGGCAAACTTCTCATGTACCAACTCTTTTGCTCAACGTTTTCTGGAATTCATAAATTCCAATGCCTTGGATCAACTTATCCACACCGCCACCAGGGGCAGCAGTATCCTAGATCTGGTCATTACCAACATGGGCGACCAGTGTTCCACACCAGAGGTCAATTCCTCATTGGTCAGATCGGACCACAAGCTAATCACTCTAGACATCCACATCCCACCCCCACCCCCCTTCAGGGAAACCACCATAAAAAATTTCTCCAAGGCCAACTTTACGCTTCTTAAGACAGAAGTGGCAAACTTCACAACACCCATGCAGATGAACAATAGAGGTACAACTGCTGAATACTACACAAATGCACTTTATAAGCACTTACATGAGTGCATGGATCGTGCTATCCCTAACAGAACCAAGACGCTATCCTCCGAAAAAAGGAAGCCAACCTGGTGGTCCCCTGCCATAAAAAATCTCTACAACAGAAGAAAGAAACTGTTGCAAAAAACAGTAAAATCCCATGACTGGAGGAACTCCTTGGTCAGCCTCAGTAAGAAGCTGAGATCCCTCATAAAATCCACCAAAGCTAGTTATGAAAACAAAATTGCCACTGATTCTAAAGACAACCACAAAGTATTTTATAGCTATGTCAAGAACCTCAAAGGCAACACTCTGATCTGCTCTGAGTTACAGCACAATGGCACTAACTATACAGAACCAACTGATATTGCCAACATCTTGGCAGATAGGTTCAGTGCTAACTTTACCCCCCACCCCCTAAAGGACCAATCTCTATACCAGAAGAATGCAAAGTTCATGCAATCATGGCTGCACAGGTAAAAATCACACTCTACAAAGCCAAGAACACAGCCTCCATGGGACCTGACAACATCCCAGGCTGCATTCTACACAAACTGAAGAATGAACTGGCACCCCACCTAAGCACCATGTTCAATAATAGCCTCACCTCAGGCTTTGTGCCCACTGAATGTGGCACAGCGATGATTATTCCACTCCACAAAGGGGGAGCCACCACGGACCCCGGTAACTACCACCCCATCAGTCTAATGAGCCTGGTCTGCAACGCCATGGAACATATCATCATGGATCATATACACAAAGACATTGGTAATCTCCAAACTCTGGGCTCCACCTAGTTCGGGTTTGTAAAAGGCAGATCATGTCTCCTAAACCTGATAGACTTCTTTGAAACAGTCACCAAAGCCATAGAGAAGGGTAAGATGGTTCACACAGACTATCTAGATCTATCCAAGGCTTTTGATACCATCCCCCACTCTGAAATTATAGATAAACTCACTAAACTAGGTATAAATCCCTATGTCACAATATGGGTTGCCAAATGGCTCACAGACAGACCCACACTGTGAAAGTAGCAGACTCCAAATCTGACTTCAGACCAGTGACAAGTGGAGTAGCTCAGGGTTCAGTCCTGGGTCCTCTCCTGTTTGGTATCTACTTTGCTGAAGGTCTTTGGCTAATGAAGTTCACAGATGACTTCAAACTAGGAGCCATAATTGAAACTCCTAACAATGTGGACATCCTACAAAAGGGTCTCACGGAGACATGTTCCTGGTGTCAAAGCCATGGTCTCAAGCTCAATGCCAAAAAGTGCATTGTCATCCCCTTTGGTAAAAACTCTTTTCCCATGAGCTACCACATAGGTGGTAGTCTAGTTTACACCAAAAGTGGGATAAGAGACCTTGGGACACAGGTGAACAGTAGTCTCTCCTTTGATAATCACATCTCCACAGTATTCAGGAAATCCTTCTACGTGGCACATCTCATCACAAAAGGTTTCTCATCCAGGAAAAAAAGAGGTCATCATTCCCCTCTACTCGTCACAGACCCATTATAGAGTACAATGCCCCTTTTGGTATGTACCTCACAAGACAACAACTGGAAAGGCAGCAGAAATACTCACAAAAAGATTACTGGCCTCAAACAGATGCCCTATGCAGACCGTCTCAAAAATCTCCAGCTTTACTCTGTCGCATATCGCCTACTCAGAGGTGATCTCTGCCTAACATACAAAGCTATGTCAAACCCAGAGCTGTTGGACATTCTCCACTTAAAGAAATCCCAAGCCCTCTGGGCTACACGCTCTAGGGACCCAAACCTTGTCACTACAATAAACAGAACATGCTGGAGGGATAGATTCCTGTCCCAGAGACTTCCCATACTCTGGAACAAACTACCTATCTATATCAAACAAGGCTCCTCATTAGCACTCTTCAAGAAAAATTTTGATGATTGGATGGGAAATAGGAAATTCACCCCAGGGATCACCTCTGTGGCTCTGCTCGACAGGGGCACAGGAAAATAATTTTCTTGGGTGGCAAAACCCAGGGTACCTTTTTGGCTAGGCTTATATAGGCCCTAGGGTCAATAGCCTAGTACCTACCTATGAATTAGCCCGAGTTGCAATTTACAACTTATTTTAAACAAAACCATAGCTCTCTTGCAGAATAAAAGGTTTGTGGTACCCAAGAAAAATATCAGTACCTCCCACATCAAACTGGAGCCACATCTATATCACTCTCTCTACCTAGACTCTCAATTATAACCTTTCTCACAGAGTTATTACAAAATACCGCCCCCTGTCTGAAAACTTCTTCACCTCCTTTCTCCTTCCTCCAAAAACTTGGTATTCCACCTTGTCATAAGTCGGTCTTAACTGATCTCTTCTGCATACCCTACTGTCTTCCTAATCCTTCTTACATATCCTCCCATAAGTACTTCCAGCTCCTGTACTTTCCAGCCTGTAGTTAACCTGCTTCACCCAACTTACCACTATCTGCTCATCAACTCTCTCTCCCCTCCTCCTTTCTCTCTTTTCTACCTATCATCTCCATTATTGAGGCCACATAACCTCTTTGTATTTCAGGAAGCAAGCAATAAGATACATTAATATGCTTGTAAATAAAGTTTTGCCAAAAGTAATTGCTGATATAAAGTTGGTTGGGTTTTTGAAGACAAAATACTTTTGATCAGAAAAGTACAGTTATGTAAGATGAAGTTAACATAGCAGATGTTCGAAAGATAACTGCTACCGTAGCCTTAGCTATATGGGTTATATCCTGTCAAGAATATAACAGCCTGTGAAGATAGGTGAAGGCTGCCAGCCTAGCCAGATAGAATTTATTAGATAATTCTGTCATTTGTAAATATTAACGTAAGCCACAGGCTTGTTCTCTTAAACATGAAAAGACTGCATTGGATATTGAACTTCAAAAATGCAACAACAGTGCACTCTGCTGTAAGAAAGCTAAGTCAGGCATTTTATGACCGTTTCTGATGTCAAAATTCAGAGCTGATATTGATAGAGGGAGGCATCCTACCTATTGTTTTAAGACCAGAGTTAATGGCTAGAATTTGCATGTATAAATGTCCTTTATTGCTCTGGCTTCTGACCAGGTGTAAAGAATGTAAATGTAGTTTTTGTTAACCTGGGAACACCAGAGAATTGTGAAGAATGATGCCATGTGAAGCAGCTCTGTGTTATCAATTTAAAGAGAAAGAATCAGAGAGCTCAGTGCATTTTGTCTTGAGAACATCCAACATCATCAGCACGGCTTTGTTCTATATACAAGTTATTTAGAACTGTTTTTATTTAGAACTGTGTTTTCTCTTAGAAATAACTAGGAATTAGGAAGATTAGACCAAGTGTTTTTCTATGTTGATGTTAGAACTTTTATACAGTATTAATTTAAGTATTTCTCTGTTATCTCTGAACTCTTGACTAGCACTGTGTAGTAAGAAGTATTGTCTTGTGTTTTTATTATTTATTATTAAATATTTTAAACCTTTCAACTGTGGCTGTTTTGTGTAGAGATAATTTAAGCTCTAAAAGTGCATTGCATGTATATGGTGATGCTGTACCAAGTCACTCCAAATAAGTCTTGACTGTTAGGTCACACTTACCATTTGGATAATAATATTGCACAGTAATAATTGGACAACCTTTTAAGGGCCTTTGAGTAGCTGATAAATATTAGTGGGTGGTGGCAGCTGGTACTACCTTTTAGACTGGGCAGAAAATGGACACAGTTGGAGAACCTGTGCCAGCCTTCCCCAGGAGTGTCTGTGTGGTTGTATAAACTCTTATCTCAAAGTGTGTATGTGTGTGTGTGTGTGTGTGTGTGTGTGTGTGTGTGTGTGTGTGTGTGTGTGTGTGTAAGCTACTTGGGCAGGGACAAGAAGCACTGGTTGGACAGAGAGGGTTCTGGAGGTTTTAGCTTGCCCACTAGGCTGAGATGTGGCCCCTATAGCTGTGGCAGTGGGTGAGTCTTACTGGGGACCTGGAGAGAAAGGGAGAAACCAGCCCCACACTGACTATCATCTCTGTGTGTTCTTAAGGGAAACTGTACTTTAATGTGTGTGTATTTATTATCCTTTCCCCATATGGATGACCCTCACTGGTGTTAGTGGTGAGGATGGAGGCTACTTGATTGCTGGGCCAATGCACAGGCGTCACACAGTCAGCCAACTTTCAAAGCTTCAGGGCACCTTCCACGAATGCAAACTATCATAGCAGCTCAATCTGAGGTGACAAAAAGACAGTTTTGGGTTAGAATCCCTTCAGAGCTTTTCTTAGCAGCAGAGAAAGGAAGGTTGAGCCCTGAAAGGACAAGGCTAGAAAGAACAAAAAATAAATGCCCACAGCCTGGCATAAAAAATAATGCACAAAAACAAGGTAGGGAGCGGCTACCACAGCAGTGATCATTCAAACATCTACATTATGACAAGTTCAACTTACACAAGTGTACTACATTTATCGTATTGATCACTACTGCAGTAGCCTTAGCTATATGGTTCGATAACCTTAGCTAACTACATTTGGGAGGTGGAAGGAGAAGAGTCCAGCAGCCACTGGAGTATGGTCCTAGCAAAGCTTGATCTGAACCTAGAGAAGGAAACACACTTATAGTGCCTTGTAAAAGTATGTACAGAGGACCAAACAGCAGCTTCCAAAATACTTCAAGAATCCAGTCCTTTCCAAAATGTCATACATGAAGTCAAGGCCTTGGTAGAGTGGGCCTTGACCCTACCTGGAAAAGCATACAGGAACAATTCCTATCTAAGGAAAAGAAAAAAAAAAGGAAAGGCATCTGTCTTCCAGGCCTTCTTACATGCAGTACTGGAACAGAATCTTGACAGTTGACTGTTCAGAGAGGAGGCAAAGAGGTGTACTTGAAGAACTCCACAGATGGGCCAAATATTGGAAGACCCACAATCTACTTTCCATTTGTGTGGGTCTGCAGTGCCCCTGTTCAGCTTGGCTGCCACACAGTTTTGCTCTGATAGAATCTGGGTCACCTGTAGAGTGAGACTGTGCTGTGAAAGCTATATCCCAAGCAAAATGGCTAGTCTGCAAAGGGGGTATATGACTTTGTCCCCCTTACTTGTTGATGTACCACAGGACTGCGATAGTGTCTGTAACCATTTGAAGAGGTCTTGGAGACAAAAGATGGTTTAGACAGTTGAGTGTCTTGATCAGGGCAAGCATTTTCTTGATATTTACTTGCTTGCATTGGTCCTTGGTGTCCCACACCACATGCACTTTTATCCTGAAACTGCTCTCCAAGCAAAGTCCAATGCATCTGTGATGACTGACTGTTTTGCAGCAGGGAAGGAAAAAGGAAGACCTGGATTTCAGGATATCTGTTGTCTCCACCAAAAGATTAATCTTCGGACAAAACCCCAGCTCTGGGATTTGAAAAGCTAAATGATGTTAATGCTGGAATCAAAGAGATTTCAGATACCAGTGTATCTTTCGTATGTGGAGTCTTGGCAAGGGTATCATGAGAACCATAAATGCCATTAGACCCAACATTTTGAGCTACTCCTTCACAGAGACCAAAGTCTGAGTGGAAAATCTTAGAAATGGATCTAAATAAAGATCAATTTTTTTCCTGCATAGAAAAAGCTCTTTGAACTGAGGTGTTTAGTTGACATCCTGGGTACACAATCCTGAGTGACAAAGTGAAAAAAACTTCTAAATGTTTTCTTGGAAAACAAGCTTGTGTAATAGCTCTCTCACCCAAGAGAGAGAGAGATTCCTGATGCTTTGAAAAAGACACTGCAAAGATAAGCAAGTCATCTAAATATGGAAAAATGTAGACCCCTGTACCCTACAATGAGGTACATTCTTTGTGCAGTGGATAGTCCAAAGGGTAAGGCAGTGAAGTGATAACTCTGATCCACACACACACAAATCCTTAAGAAACATCTGAAGTCTGATTGAATAGGGGTGTGATGATGAGCATATTTTAAACCTGGTGTTACCAGGAAAGTTGAAAGAGGAAGAAGAGGTAACAGGTTGTAAAGTGATATCATCTTGAATTTGGGCACTATTACAAACAGGTTTAGGAAAAAAAGATTCAAAACTGTTCTCCAAGCATTTTCTTTACTTGGCACTAGGAATATCCTTGAATAAAAATCCTTCCCCAAGTGGAATGGAGGAACTGGTTTTATCGCTCCTTGGGACAGCATGTGATGAAGAAAAGGTGGAAACAAAAGAGTCTGCTCCGGACGATTAGGAATGATTCTCTAGAAAGGAGGAATTTCCTCCCACTGCCATCTGTAACCTCGATGAATGATTTTCAGAACTCATTTGTCTGAAGCAATCTGTTGCCAAAAAGAAAAATGGAGACTCAGACTTTCTGGAAGAAGAAAGAGGTCAGGGTGAGAGGGTGTCACAAGGTCTCTTGAACAGACATTCAGACTTGCTGGACTCTACTCTGTTTTGGGAGGTTTAAAACTTCTTTTTGGACCCCTTTGCTATTTCTTCTTAAATATCTATTTACCTAGATTTTGTTGAGACTGTTTAATCTGTTTCTTTGCCAAAACTGGATATGAAAATAAAACATCCCTGAGACAATTTGGAAAAGGAGTACAGAAAAATCTTTTGAGATTCCCTGGATCAGCTTTTCCCTTTCATCACACTTTTTGATCACCTCTTCAGCAGAGGGGACAAACAAAGTAATTCTCTATCCAAACAGAATTTAAAATCTCAGTTTTTAACATCATCTGGTAGACTCCGAGAATGCAGCCATGTAAACCTCCTCAAAACAGTACCAGCAGCCATAGCCCTGGAAGAAGTATCAACACAGACATACACCAGTGCAATACAAGAAACCAAGTCATTTAAAGGTAGATTTTTCCTCAAAAGAAGAAACTGCAGACTAAACACTCCTCATACTTTCACAATTTGTCAGAACAAAATGACAATTAAAAATTCTGAAATTCAAAGTATACACTTTTTTCCCCATACCCATCAAGAATTTTTCCATCTGCAGTGGTGGTGCTGCGGTAGCGTTGTCGCCTCACAGTAAGACGTTGTCCTGTTTGATTCTCAGCTAGAGCGTCTTCTGTGTAGAGATGTACGTGAATGGGCATACCTTCGTTGAAGGTTGTGCTTCAATGCTGGCAACTCAGACCGTAAAAATCTACTGCCAATCATTAGTGGACCGGAGTTCCGCTGTGGCGACCCCTAACTGGGAAAAGCTGAAAGACACAACAACAACAACAACCAGAAAGAGTTGGATTAGAATTAACTAAGTACTTAGCAGCAGTGGGATCAAATAAAGATATAGCTGCTGGGCCAGGTTTGGGAATACTGCATACAATTTAAAAGACTAAGGAACTTTATACAGCCTATCTTCCTTTTTAGGGGCAGCTGGCTGATTACCAGCACACATCCTCTAATGCAGATAGAACAGGAGGAATGGGTGTAGGTCCTAGAAAATCATTCAGTAAAAACTCATAATATTTTCTGAGGGACTGCGAAAAGTACAGTTGTGCAAAATCTTACCATAACAGTAGATGTCCTTTCCTTCACTGTTGCAGTTTTCTAAACCTTTGAGATTCTCTGCCTTGTGAAGCCCAATGAACAGCCAGTATACAAAAGCTTACTGTTGCCTTAAGGTATACCGTACGTCACATGTATGGTCGTCACACAGCATAAGGCAGAAAGGTGACGTCCAGACGTAATATACTCAGAACTGATAGCCCCAGTAGGAATGCCAGTCCAAGGAAAACCAAGAGGTAACCAGTAAATCCAGGAGGGAAATGGACCAAGGGAAAAAGGAGGGAGTGAATACAACAGTGAAGGAAAGGATATCCACTGTTATGATAAGATTTTACACAACTGTATTATGTCCATCCATTCACTATTTGCAGTATTCTATAGCTCTGGGAGAGTGCCAAAGCTCAAGAAGAAACCGGTGTGGAGGAAGGACCAGCAGAGCCCTCTAGGAAGCCATGAAAGATGACCCTAGCAAAACCAGCTCTAGCTCTGGAGATGCCATCCAACTTGTAGTGCTTGGTAAATGTATGCACAGAAGTCCAGGTAGCTGCTTCAAGAATAGAGTTAGTATCCAACCCCTGAAAATAGCACCAGAAGAAGCCACAGCTCTAGTAGAATGAGCCTTTACAGAAGACGGAAGGCTCTTAACATGGAAGTATAACAAAAAGAAATAGCTTTTGAAATCCAAGAAGAAATAGTTTGCTTGGATACAGCTAAACCTGGGAATCTAGGATAAAAGGAGATGAACAACTGATCAGATTTTCTAATACACTTAGTCTTATCCAAATAAAATCTGAGTTGTCTATGTACATCCAAAGCATGCAGCACCCTCTCACTGGCAGAGTGCAGAGCGGGTAAAAAGTAGGCAAATGAACAGACTGATTAAGTGACACCTCATTAAACACCTTGGGCATAAAAGAAGGGTTAGTATGCAAGGACACCCTGTCCTTATGAAACACCAAAAATGGAGGACAAGCCATAAGGGCTTGAAGCTCAGACACCTGATTGACAGAAGTAAGGGCCGACAAAAGAACGGTCTTCCAAAAGCAATGTTGCAAGGAAGCTGAAGCAGGAGGCTCTAAAGTAACCTGGGTCAACTTCTCCAAAACAAAATTACTATCCCAGGGGGAGGAACGGGCTTCCTGGGAGCCCTAATATGAAGGATGCCATTAAGTAACTGTTTAGCTTCAAATTTAGAAGCTAAAGGAGGAGATAAAGGCAGACAAGCAAAGATAGCTGATAAGTGGGCCTTGAGCAATTCACACAAATAAGAAAGAACCAAAGGAACATCCATAGTAAGTAGATCCAGGTTATGAGACAGACACCAAACAGAAAACCTCTTCTATTTGGAAAAGTAGGATTTCCTAGTATTGGGTTCCCTGGCCTCCAGCAGGACCCTAAGCACATCCTCATAAAAAGGTGTGTATGTGGAATTAAAATTCTATCACCCACAGTGTCAGTTGAAGAGTGGATCGGGGGGGAGGGGATGAAAGATCCTTGTCTTGTGCGAGTAGGTCCACCCTCTGAGGTAACTTGTGAGGACTACCCTTGGCTAAATGTAGAAGAGGGAGCCAATGCTGTCTTGACCAAAAGGGAGTCACCAACAAGATTTTGGGAACTTTCTGTTGAATTGTGAAAGGACTGTTGGAATGAAAGGAAGGGGGATGAAATGCATAAAGAAACATCCCCTTCCACGAAAACAACAGGGCATCCACCTTCCACAACAGAGGACCTGGGACTCTGGCCAAAATAAAGGAAGTTGTCTGTTCAAAGAAGAGGCAAAATAGATCTACTTGGTGGACAATGTCCAGAAACACATCTCTGTGAAGCATCCATTCATGGGATTGCATTAAGGACCAGCAGGGAATGTCTGCCACTATGTTTTGACCTGAGGAAATGTAAGAGTCACTTGATATTGGACAGCAAGATCCCATACCAGGAGTGCCAATCGGCAAAGAAGGCAAGATTTTGTTCCCCCCCTGTTTGTTTATATGCCACAACACGGTGGTATTGTCTGTGAATACCTTGAGAGGTCCTGGGAAGAAAAGAGGATAAAAAGCCTGAAGAGCAGCAGAGCTCTCATCTCTTTGACACTGATGTCCTCCTTCTGCTGAAGATGCAACCACACCCCATGTACCGTTAGGGAGCCAAAAGTTGCTCACCACCCTACTTCTGAAGCATCTGTGATCAGTTTTTGAGAGAGAAGAGAGGGATAAAAAGTAAGCCCTGGGTTTAAATACAACTACTGGATCCACCAGTGAAGTTCCTTCTTGAGACAAGGAAGAAGAGGAACTCCAAAGTCTAGAAGATGTGCATGTTGAAGACAAACAGTCTTCAAGAACCACTGCAAGTTTATCATGTGGAGTTTGGCGAGAGGGAGCATAGGGATGGTGGATTCCATGAATCCCAGAGCTCACAGAAACTCCCTGGTTGTAATGGAGGCCAGAGGAAGAAAGGTTTGAAAGAAAGAAATGAGAGTTAAAGCCTTGGGAGGAGGAAGAGATGCCAGCATAGGCACTGTTTGAATCCTGCAACCTAGAAAAACATGATCCTGAGAAGGAGTGAGAGAAGACTTTTGAAGTTGATTGTTAACCCGAGGCTCTGAAGAAGGGAAATGGCAAACTGAAGATCCTGCAACAGGATCTCTGGAGAGGAGGCCTGAATCAGCAGATCCTCCAAGTAATGAAATACTTGGATCCCCTGAAGCCTGCAAAAAGCAATCACAGGAGTGGTGTATACTCTTGAAGCAGTAGAAAGGCCAAAGAGCAAAGCACAGAACTAAAAATGTCAGGAAGCAACAGAGAAACACAAAAACCTCCTGTAAAGGGGATGGATCAGAATATAAAGATAAGCATCATTGAGATCCAGAGACACCAAATAAGCCTGAGGAAGCAAAACAGGAAACAGAGCCTGACGGGATATCATTCAAAAAGTGGGCACCTTCAGAAAGGTGTTGAGATGAGAGAGGTCTAGAACTGGTCTCAAAGTACAGTACTCTTTTTTCTGGGAACTAGAAATATTCTGGAGTTAAAAACCCTTTCCCCTTTGGGACACATGCACCTCTTGAATAGTACCCAGAGTTAAAATGTCTCAAGGGGAAAAAAGGAAGTTGCTCCCAAGGAGGCTGAGGAATGCCCATAAAAGGGTATGGGATTTCCACACCATGGAATACTCCTGGCAAATAAAGGACAGAACCCAAGAATCCTGAGTAATCTGAAGCCAAACAGGAAGAGAGTGAGAGAAAGAGGAATGCAGATGGGAACAGATGGATGGTTAGACATTAGCTGGTTTGTCTGGAAAGGAAGACTTCTGAGTCCCTGAAGTCCGAGTAGCCTTAGCAGGAGTAGCCCATTTTTCACTCTTTTTGCCCTTAGTAGGAAAATGAGATTGCCTGTGAACAAAAGTTGGCTGGCTGGGGTAGTTTCTCTGAAATTTAGGAACAGGAGAAACAAACACATGTTTGAGTTCCTATAAATCCTTCCTTTTATCCTTAAGGAGCTTAAACAAGCAGCTTCCCCAAACAAGTATTTATTATCAAGAGGGACATCCATCAACTTAGCCTTGATATCATCAGACAATGGTTGCAGCCAAAGCCAAGAACACGTCCTCATCACTGACTCAAACCAGCATCCCTAGAAGAGGCATCTGCTGCATCATAACTACACTTGATGGAATGACAAATCACTTGTGAGGAAGTCCTTAACAGGGAAAGAGTAGAAGTTTTGCTCTCAGAGTCTGGAAGATCAGAAATAACCTGACAAGCCTGAGAAAGAAAAGCCAACACATACCTGGACATATGAGTCTGTTAAGTAATAGCCCTAAAAGCCAAAGTAGCCAAGGTGTAAACCTTCTTATCTAGCCTTTCCATGGTTCTGCTGTCTATATCAGAAGGAAGCGATTGAGAGGGCTTGTCAGAGGTTACAGACACCACTGACGGGTCAGCAGCAGGACACTTGTACAAAAGTTACAGCCCTCAGGCAGCTTATAAAACCTATCAGGTTTCTTGGGAGCAGTGGGGCAGAGAATCAGGAGCTTTAGAGGCATTAGAAAATGTTTTCAACAAAGCAGACAAAACAGGAGAAATAGCAAAAGGTTTCAGAGATTCCATCTGCAGCAGCTCATAGTACCTCTTATGGATTTCAGAGCTCTGTGCTCAAACCCATTTAAAAAATTCCATCATCTTAGAGATTCTGTCCCCAAAAGAAATTTCTTTGAAGAGAGTATCAGGACTGATTCCTCTTACTCTGACACACAGTCCAAAGGAGAAGAATTTGAGAAGAGTAAGAGATTCCTCATCAGACTCCCACTCCTCCTCAGAGGAATCCTGTTCCCTGGGCCTTTTATGGGGAGTAAAGGACCAAGGGGGGCTGGAACAGAAATCCCCTGAGGAGGTTTTAATGCCATCAAAGCATTAAACAAATTCTGAGTAAAGCCTGCCACTCACTCTGTCGATCCCTAGCAGCAGGAGAGATATGCCTGTTTTTTTGTTTTTCTTTAATGGGACATCTGTCCTGCAAAACCTAGAAGGGTCTGACCCAGGACAGCATTCAATAACAGTAGTTGGGTCTTCTTCCCTAACTAAAATCTGAGGAACACTCCTAGACCCCTTGGAAAATAATCAGCTGTGGGTCCCCCTGAATGTCCAAAAAAAGAAGTTATGTACTCACCATAATGTTCCATCTGAGTAGTTGTTTTTCATTTGTCTTCAACCTGTGGGTTCACGGATCCATATCAGATCTGACTCTACCACATATCCAGCATCTGATCCAAGCTCAAAGCTCCTCCCCTTACCCATAATGCCCATGTCTCCTTCCCTTCAGATCGAATTAAGATCAGATATGGATCCGTGAACCCACAAGTTGAAGATCAAATGAAGACAACTACTTCAGATTGGACATCAGCATAGCCTCCTCAGACGTGCTGAAAACCGGATCCCAGATGGCCTCAAATCCGGTCGCAGCAGAGGAATCTGACAACAAAGCCAGGTGTGCCTCTGGGTTCTCACTTGGCCTCAGGAGACATGTCCCGTGGAAGGGGAAACAGCCTAAGATTCTGTTCTTGTTTCTTAACTGTCTTCTTCCTTAACAGCTGGCCCTCATGGTGGGAAGTTCCTTCCATGGCATCCTGAGCAAGAAGCCTCAGTTATTGGTTCTCTAGATACAATGCTAGGGAAAATAGCTTACTACATAGAGTCTTTGGTATGAAACCCTGAAAAATGGAGCAGGACTTATGGTCGTGAGAAGCTCCTGGGTAAAATAAACACTGGTCGTGGCGTGCCTGGATGACATTAACCCCCAGAAGCAACTAAAAACAAGAAAAAAATTAAACCCCAATGGGGCAGTTATCTGCAATGGCTCAGAGACCAGCAAACAGGACACAGGCATTCAGGCCGAAAATCGAGAGATGCAGTTGGACTGGCGGTAAAGAAGTTCTGAGGATGGAACGTCTGGTCATCATCTTTATGCCCTATGCTAAGCAAGGAGCATATATGTGACATAAGGCGTACCTTAAATAAACAGTAGGCTTTAATATACTGGCCTGACACCAGGCTTCACAAAGCAGGGAATCCTAAAGGTTTAGAATACTGCAACAAGTGAATGGAAGGACATCATCAGCAATATTCCACTGAAAACAGTGGCACATTCTAGCATTAGTCTCAGAAAAGAGAAACTCCCACAGGGAGGATCAGAAACTGAGCTCTCCTCCAAGTCTGAATTAGAAATCTGAGGAAACAAACAAAAAAATTTAGCTGCCCCTGCATCTTCCTGTTCAGTTTCAGAATCTTGAATTGCTTCAGGAAAGGATGAACACCTCTTTCTTATACCAGAAACTACTTTGCAAGAAGGATCAATGGCCTGAATTAAACTCTAAGCCACACCCAATAAACTACTCTTATCCAAAGAAACTGGAGTAGTAGTAGATACATGCTTGGTTTTCTTTTTGACAGGAAAAACAGGGCCAACCATGTTACTAACGGCAGCAGCTGCTTCTCCAGGGATGGGCAGAGCATTCTGACACAAGATGGAAACCTTCCTTGTTCCTTCTCCCAGGACTGGCAAGATGGAACAATACACTTCATAATATGTGTAAAGGATGCATGCATTCATCCAAGTTAAAATAACAAATGGTTAATGCACAATGGTATGTGTTTCAGAAGCACAGACAGTTACATAGCAGAGTAAAGTAATATTAGCCAGAGATATGATTTTTTTCCATCACATACTGGTAACATTTGCACATGACCTTTTACAATTAGATCCAATCAGGTTCTGAATGACCCAGAGCAAACACTGACACTAGAAACTCATATTATCTGAAATTAAGACTATAAAATACATATCAAGCAAGCTGATATGCTAATAAAAACAGAACACAATGGCATCAGTTAAGTACGGCCTAGACAGCCACAAAAGCAGCAGCAGTAGTAGTAAGTACTGCCCTTTAGATAAGAAGACAAACTAGGATCCTATCTGCCAGAGTCAGAGGTAGTTCAGGTAAACATAAACAATCCTAAGCACTTACCGTAAAAAAGTAGGAGTACTTTTATATAGCAAATCATATTTATATGTTATCAAACTTGAAACATTATTACAAATAGACATATTTACAACAATCATTTACGTCATATTTTTAACCCTACTGTCCTTTGGCCAGGAGAATTTCTCCAGTGCCCATGTTAAGGTAACCCAGTCAATATAAATACCACCTAGACTCTCCCCTGAAAATAATTCATAACAATGAAACACATATACACACATAACTTTTTGTTGTTGTTGTGTCTTTCGGCTTTTTTCCCCCGGTTAGAGGTCACCACAGCGGAACTCTGATCCGCTAATGATTGGTAGTTGATTTTTACGTGCCGAGTTACCAGCCCTGATGCACAACCTTCAACGAAGGTATGCCCATTCACGCATGTCTCCACGCAGAAGACACTCTAGCTGAGAATCGAACCAGACAGCGTCTTACTGTGAGGCGACAACGCTACTGCAGCACCACCACCGCGGGTACATATACACACATAACTAATGCATAAATAATCAGCTTTCTGTAAAACCCTACTCACCTCTGCTAGGAGGAAAAATGAATAAATAACCATCACTGATCATGTAATACTGCCAAAATAGAAAAAAATATATATTAACTGAACAAAAGACAAAAAGTTGAAAATGTAAATGAACTGATAATAAGACTCAGTTTATCACTGTGTTTTGCAAAAGGCAAATCCCATGCACCATCATAAGGAGTTGAGTAACCTTTAAGTCTCCTAACCGACATGCTAGTTGATTTCTATATAGAAATGAAAGTTACATTTTAAATGAAGCTGCTTTGATTTCTACAGTTTCTTTCACTTGCATGGGCTAACCCTCAACCAGTGACACAAAGGGTTTTGTCGCTAGGTCAGCCCAAACTAGCCTGAAATGTTACCACCAACTACTGGATCTTCTTGTTCAGGAAAGGAATAAAAGGCAAGAACACAACAGTACTAGTGAATTTCAAAGTGTTCTTTATTTTGTTAATGACAGGAATTAGTATTGACCATTCTTTTTTTCACATAATTTTTATTCATTTTTTACAAATGCAAGTATAACAAAAAACTATTAAACATTGTAACTTAAACATAACTATATATAATGTCCATAACAGATATACTTTTGTTGATATATTCACATTTTATCTAACAGTTTTTTAAGTTTTAACCAAGCCAGCTGTTTATGTGTCACGCGTGAGGTTTTTAAGGTTATAGTTAACAATTCTCTACTGCATACAATTTTGGCCAATGAAATAAATTCCACAAATGATAGGATTTTTTTACTTTTCCAATTTGAGGTAATGATTTTTCTTGCTATTGCAAGGAGGGTCCAGGTAAGGAGCACTTGCGTTCCTGGAATATACGCTAGTATCGGTGCATTAAATAATAACAGTGAGTCAGTCACTTCAGATTTATCCGATCATAATGCTTTTATAAAGGATTTAAATTCCAACCAGAATGGAATTACAGTTTTACATTCTATAAACATATGTGCCAAATCTGCACAGTTTCTTCACATTTCCAACATTTAGAGATTTCATTTCCTGATATCAATGCTACTCTATGAGGAATAAAGAAGCTACTGTGAATAAACTTCCATATGTAGATTTTCCAAAAGGGAGATGATGTTGTGCTACTAACTGACTTAAGTAATGTTTTCTCATTTTCTGAAAATCTGAATTTATTAACCTTTTCTGCATAATTCCATAAAGATTCAGCTGGGGTTTGTAAGTCACTCATAGTGTCTTGTATATTCTCGACAATGAAAATCCATCATTACTGTGAAGACTTGTAGAGATGGGTGAAGGCTGCCAGCCTAGTCAAATAGAATCATTTGTAAATATGAATGTCAATCACAGGCTTGTTGTCTTAAATGAAAAAAATGCTGTTACAAAAATGTGGCAAACAGTGCTCTCTACTGACCCAGTAAAAGCATGTTGTGACCCTCTGATCTAAAGTCGGCTCCAGTCTGGCTAGATGAAGGTTTCCTGCCTATTGTTTTAAGGCTAAAGTTAATGACCAGAATTTACATGTGGAATGTCCTTTATTGCTCTAAGTGTAAAAGAATGTAAATGCAGTTTCTGTCAGTCTGGGAACACCAAGAAAGTATGAAATGATGTAATGTTTTATCAGAACTGCAGTTTCAATTTAAACAGAGAGAACCTGAAGGCATTAATCATTTTTGTCTTGAACATCCAACTCAGCACTGCCTTATGCTCTCTTTATGTAAGTAGTATGTTAGAACTGTGTTTTCTCCTAGAAGTAGGTAAGAATTAGAAAGTTTAGACTTAAGTGTTTTTCTGTGATGTCAGAACTCTACTACTGAATTATTTTAAGTATTTCTGTGTGATCTCTGAACTCTTGACTAGCACTGACTGTAGTAGAAAGTATTGTCTTGTGGTTTTAATAATTTACTATTAAATATTTTGAAACCTATTAACTGTGACTGGTTTGTGTCAAAATATTCTAAGCTCTTAAGAGTACTTGCATACCTTTGGTAAAACTGTACAAAGCCACTCTAATAAGCTTTAGCCGTGGGCTATACTACCAATTGGATAATAATATTGCACAGTAATAATTGGACACCCTTTTAAGGGCCTTGGAGTAGCTGATAATTATTAGTGGGTGGTGGTAGCTGGTACTACCATATAGTCTGGGTAAAAGGGGGACAGCTGGAGAAACTGTGCAAGCCTTCCCCAGGAGTGTCTGTGTGGTTGTATAACCTCTTCTCAAAGTGCGTGCGTGTGTGTGTGTGTGTGTGTGTGTGTGTGTGTGTGTGTGTGTGTGTCAGCTATGTAGGCAGGGACACAAAGCACTGGTTGGACAGAGAAGGTGCTAGAGGTTTTAGCTTGCCCACTAGGCTGAGATCTGGACCCTATAGCTGTGCCAGTAGAGAGTCTTATTCGGGACCTGGAGAGCAAGGGAGCGACCAGCCCCGGACTGACTGTGATCTCTGTGTGCTCTTAAGGGAAATTGCACTGCAATGTATGTATTTGTTATCCTTTCCTCATATATGAGATGCCCTCTCTGGTGTTAGTGGTGACGATTGAGGATCCTTGATTGCTGGGCACGGGCATCACATATTAATTGGTGGCAGTGGTGGGATATCCACATGACATATTAATTAGTTGACAAATACTAACTGGCTTGTAGTGGTGTGGGTAGAGTGAATCCTGAGCTTGTGTACAGTGAGCTTTGAAGGTGTTTTGTACTCAAACAGCCATGCAGTGTATACTCAGAGTTCCGATCAAAATTGGTTTATTTGTTTGTTAGCTTAGTTAGTCAGAGTGAGCAGGCAGCATGTCAGCAGATGAGTATGGAAAGCTGACAAGGAGCCAGCTGGTGGAGATGAGCCAGGCTAGGGGGCTGGTGTATGGAAACCTGACTAAGGCAGACCTAATTGCAGCCTTGGTTACATCTGCACCAGAAAAAAAGCAACCAGGAGGACAATCAGACTGGCAGTGGAAATATAATTTCCTTGGAGAATGGACAGCTCAACCTTTCTGCAGTGAACTTAAAAATCCATCTGGAGCTAAATATACTTGAGTTAGAGGTCAGGCATGTGGAATTAGAAGCAAACGAGAGACTGAGACGTTTGCAGGGTGAGGAGGAATGAGATACTGTTACGTCTGCAAGATGAAGTAAAAGAAAGGCAGAGGCAGCATTAGAAGGAGATGCTGACTCTTCACCAGAGTCATGGAGGGAATGGGGAAGGAAGTAACTAGACCCCAAAAGCAAAACAGGTCAGTAAATTTCTTCCGAAGTTTAATGAGGTGGATAATTTTGACAGTTTCATTGATATGTTTCAGAGGGTATGTAAACAGTATGAAGTTGACCAAGGGCTCTGGGTATGGTTCCCGACCCCCTTACTCCATGGCAAAGCTGTAACTGTTGTATCAAAAATGCCTGACGCTGACTGTTTTGATTATACTGCTGTAAAAAATGTCTTTTAGAATGTTTTAAGCTAACACCTGAAACGTATAGGAAAAAGTTTCGTAAGCACAGACGCAAGGCAGATGAAAGTGTGTGTGAATATGTTGCTGAACTGAGCACTTATTTCCATAGGTGGGTGAGTGGATGTCAGGTCACCACTTTAGAAGGGCTGGCAGACCTTTTGGTGAGGAAACAAGTCCTTAGCACTTTGCCTAAGGACATGAGGATCTGGTTAGCTGACAGACAATGTGCTACTTCAGATGAGTTGGGGAAAAAGGGAGACCTATACCTGGCAAGCAGGGCAGCCCTGCACAGGAAGGGGACCCCCAGTACTGCTCATGGGTCTAAAGGAACCCATCGTGGGCACAGACTGCCCCAACAGAATCTGCCAGTAGCAGAGGAAGCCATTAGCCCAGGTACATCTCCAGGAGCTAGGGTTAAATGTTTTGAATGCAACCAGTGGGGCCATGTGGCATAGAGTTGTCCACAGAGGTAAGGTGGGGAACCAAAGGTGAGGGAGGCAGTAAGTGGGGAAGACAAAATGCCAATAGCAGGTTGTCTTGAGACAACAGGGGTACTAAACTACCATCCTGCAGATATCCTGAGAGGGAAGGATTTGGATGAGGCAGTACCATGTGCTCATGCAGTTACATGCGGTCAGGCTAGAAGACATGCATGTGGGTCTGGTAGCATGGGGGAGACCCAGACAGACTGCATACTTGCAGCAGGACTGGGGAGGTGGTTATTTCAGGGAGGGAGCTACTCTGTAGCAGTGAAACTGAAGGTGAGCCGTAGCTGCGTGTGGGTACTGATGTTCCCTTGGACAGAGTAACTGCAAAGATAAAGGTGAGTAGTAGTACCCAGGCTGACAGTGAGGCACCACTGTCAGAGGATGCCAGACTTCCTGTGGAAGGAGAGCTGGGAAGGGTTAAAAGGAGAGAGTTAAGACAGGCTCAGCTCTCAGACCCTACATTGCAAGGCCTGCGGCAGGTAGCTAGGGAGGCGCCTGATTCCCAAGGAAAAGGAGAATCTGTATACTAGGACAAAGGGTTACTATACAGTGTGTGGATACCTGAGGGAGGGCTAGAAGGTGAGAGAGTACAGCAGTTGGTAGTCCCTACAGCCTACCATCTGGCGCTTCTAGCCATAGCCCATGATATTCCCTCAACAGGTCATATGGGCAAAAAATGCACAAAGAGGCGTATTATGCATAACTTCTATTGGCCTGGAATTTCCAGAGATGTAACAGGGTACTGTAGGACCTGTGAGCAGTGCCAAAAGGTAGGCAAGGCAGGAGACAAGGCAAGAGCTCCTTTGATGCCTCTGCCTGTGACTGAGGAGCCATTTCAGAGGGTAGTTATGGATACTGTGAGTCCTCTGAGTACCCCAAGTTCCAAAGGGAAAAAGTATATCCTAGTGGTAGTGGATTATGCTACACCATACCCTGAGGCAGTGACTTTGCCTCCATTGAGGCACAGAAGGTGGCAAATGCTTTGCTAGAGATTTTCAGCAGGGTAGGTTTCCCAAAAGAAATACTAACCGACAGAGGTGCCAATTTCATCTCAGACCTGCTGGCTTGTCTGCGGAAGTCCTGTGGAGTGAAGCACATGAAGACCACCCCCTACCATCCCCAGACTAATGGTCTTATTGAGAGGTTACACACTACAATCAAGTCCATGCTACGGGCATTTGCTGATCAGTTTAAGAGGGAGTGGGATAAATATTTGCCCCATCCGTTGTTGGCTTACAGAGAGGTTCCCCAGGAATCCACAGGTTTTTCACCCTTTACGTTGCTATATGGGCATAGGGTGAGGGGACCTCTAGATTTAATTCGAGAGGAGTGGGAAGGTGAGTCTCACAAGGAGTCTGTTGTGGCATATGTCCTAAACCTCAGGATGAGTCTCAGGGAACTCATGGGCTTGGCCCAGGAGAACCTGGCAGAAACCCAACAACAGAAAATGGTGTGGTATGACAGGAATGCTTGAGCTAGAGAGTATGCTGTGGGGCATCAGGTAATGGTTTTTATTCCTGTCAGACACAATAAGCTGCAAGCAGCTTGGGAGGGACCCTACAAGGTGGTAAAAAAGGTAAGTGATGTTAACTACATGGTGGAACTGCTAGGCAGAAGGCAGGGGCACAAAGTGTACCATGTTAACATTATGAAAATTTACCATGATAGGGAGGCCCTTGTGCTGAGCATTTGCAGTGGATTTCAGGAGGGGTCTGAGGGAGATCTGGGGAATGATCTCCTTAGTGAGGCTTGGCTGACACCTCAGTGGAAGGGGTAGCAATGTCCCAGCAGCTATCTCCTACCCAGGTTTGAGAAATCCGAGCAGTGTTGCAGGAATTTGGGGACATGTTCACTGGGAAACCAGGGTGCACCCACTTGGTGCAGCACCAGGTGGATACAGGACCCAAAGGCCTATTATGCAGGCCCCTTATAGAGTGCCTGAGAGAGTCAAACAGACTCTGAGGGAGGAGGTACAGGAGATGTTGTAACTAGGGGTGATTCAAGAGTCCAACAGTCCCTGTGCCTCCACAGTGGTGCTGGTGCCAAAGAAGGATAGCAGCACCAGGTTCTGTGTGGACTACAGGAAATTAAATAGTCACACAGAGTCAGATACTTACCCCATGTCTAGGACAGATGAGGCCCTTGAGCAGCAGGGTGGGGCTAAGTATCTTACAACCACTGATCTTACCAAGGGTTACTGCCATTGACTCCCAGTGCTAGAGAGAAGTCAGCCTTTGACTCCTTTTGGCTTGTATGAGTTCACAAAGATCCCCTTTGGGATGAAGAATGCCCCAGCGACTTTCCACAGGCTGGTAGATAATATCCTAGCAGGAGCAGGAGGGTTTGTCCTTGCTTACCTAGATGATATTGCCATCTACACTCATTCCTGGCCAGAGTACCCTGTCAGGGAGGAGGTGAGCAGACTACAGAGGGCAGGGTTGACCATTAAGCCGAGCAAATGTCAGGTGGGTATGGCGGAGGTCTCCTGCCTAGGACATAGAGTGGGGAGTGGTAAGATAAGACCAGCACCTGCGAAAGTGGAAGCCATTCAGGCATGGCCTGCACCTGTTACTAAAAAGCAAGTGAAGGCATTTTTAGGGACAGCAGGGTACTACAGAAAGTTTGTTCCCAGTTATAGTACCATAGCTGCTCTCCTCACAGACCTGACAAGGAAGAACAGGCCAGATAAGGTAGTGTAAACCCCAGTATGTGAGCAGGCATTCCAGAAGCTTAAAGAAGCTTTGGGAGGACCCCCCTGTGTTAGCCAGTCCAGACTACAGCAAAGAAGTTGCTGTGCAGGTGGATGCTTCAAACCATGGGGTGAGGGCTGTACTTAGCCAGATTTCTTCAGTGAGAGAAGAGCACCCAACAGTTTATCTCAGTTGTAGGCTCCAACCCACGGAGGAATGCTATGCAGCTGTAGAAAAGGAATGTCTAACCATAGTGTGGGCATTGCAAAAACTTCAGCCTTATCTGTATGAAGGAAATTCATGGTTATGACAGATCACAACCCCGTAATACGGTTAAACAGAGCCAGCCAGCAAAATGCCAAGTTGCTACGATGGAGCCTAGGGCTGAAAGCATATATGTCAGTGCAGTACTGCAGTGGAAGTAGCAATGCCAATGCAGATGGGCTCTCAAGACAGGGAATGGGGTAGGTATACTAAGATAGACCTAACCCTCTCAAGCGGTGTTTCTCAAGGGTCACTTGAAAAACTAGCTTGAGTTCTCTGCGGGGGGGAATGTGAAGACTGGTAGAGATGGGTGAAGGCTGCCAGCCTAGTCAAACAGAATTTGATACATAATTCTATCATTTGTAAATATGAATGTGAATCACAGGCTTGTGGTCTTAAATGAAAAAAATGCTGTTACTAAAATGTGGCAACAGTGCTCTCTACTGACCCAGTAAAAGCATGTTGTGACCCTTTGATCTAAAGTCAGCTCCAGTCCGCCAGATGAAGGCTTCCTGCCTATTGTTTTAAGGCTAAAGTTAATGACCAGAATTTACATGTGGAATGCCCTTTATTGCTCTAAATATAAAAGAATGTAAATGCAGTTTCTGTCAGCCTGGGAACACCAGGAAAGTGTAAAATGATGTAATGTTTTATCAGAACTGCAGTTTCAATTTAAACAGAGAGAACCAGAAGGCATTAAGCATTTTTATCTTGAACATCCAACTCAGCACTGCTTTATGCTCTCTTTATGTAAGTCCACAGCAACTCCAAACGCTAAACGTTGCCACTCACAGTAAAATGTCAGCTCGGTGCCAGAAAATAAAACCTCCAAACCACTTGTAAAAACAAGTAATTTAATGTACTATAATAGTTAAGCGCTTTCACTCGTCATAGTGAGCTTCATCAGAACAGTTAGTTAATTGGTATATACTCCATTTAAATGCCTGATTTGGCACCAAAACTGCGCAAGTCTTAAAGTTGTAGTAACATAACTAGCTTGCAATGAGTAAAAATTAAAAATTATATAAAATTTATGCAAATCATCATCCATTTAATAAAAGAAGGGGTTTGATAGAAAAAATGATTATTCAGGCATTTAAATGGAGTGTATACCAATTAACTAACTGTTCTGATGAAGCTCGCTATGACGAGTGAAAGCGCTTAACTGTTATAGTACATTAAATTACTTGTTTTTACAAGTGGTTTGGAGGTTTTATTTTCTGGCACCGAGCTGACATTTTACTGTGAGTGGCAGCGTTTAGCGTTTGGAGTTGCTGTGGTCTGATATTTTTCTGTTTGTGGATCCAATCGCTTTTTTCAGTTGTGGTTCATGGATTCCTCTTTATGTAAGTAGTATGTTATAACTGTGTTTTCTCCTAGAAGTAGCTAAGAATTAGAAAGTTTAGACTAAGTGTTTTTCTGTGATGTCAGAACTGTATTACTGAATTATTTTAAATATTTCTGTCTGATCTCTGAACTCCTGACTAGCACTGACTGTGTAGTAGAAAGTACTGTCTTGTGGTTTTAATTATTTATTATTACATATTTTGAAACCTTTTAACTGTGACTGGTTTGTGTAGAGATAATCTACGCTCTTAAGAGTACTTGCATGCCTTTGGTAAAACTGTACAAAGTCTCCCTAATAGTTTTAGCAGTGGGATATACTACCAATTGGATAACAACATTGCACAGTAATAATTGGACACTCTTTTAAGGGCCTTGGAGTAGCTGATAATTATTAGTGGGTGATGGCAGCTGGTACTACCATATAGTCTGAGTAAAAGGGGCACAGCTGGAAAAACTATGCCAGCCTTTCCCAGGAGTGTCTGTGTGGTTATATAACCTCTTCTCAAAGTGCATACGTGTGTGTGTGTGTGTGTGTGTGTGTGTGTGTGTGTGTGTGTGTGTGTGTGTGTGTGTGTGTGTGTGTGTCAGCTACTTGGGCAGTAACACGAAGCACTGGTTGGACAGAGAGGGTGTTAGAGGTTTCAGCTTGCCCACTAGGCTGAGATCTGGACCCTATAGCTGTACCAGTGGGGAGTCTTATTGGGAACCTGGAGAGCAAGAGAGAAACCAGCCCCAGACTGACTGTTATTTCTGTATGCTCTTAATGGAAATTGCACTTTACTGTGTGTATTTGTTATCTTTCCTCATATATGAGATGCCCTCTCTGGTGTTAGTAGTGAGGATTGAGGCTCTTTGATTGCTGGGCTAGGGCACGGGCATGACAATTACTAACAAATGTATTAATTTCACAGAAAAGAGATACAATTTTAGGTCTAGGTGTGGATTTCACTACTTGACATATTCTGAATTCATTTACTATATACTCTCTGAAAGTTTGTATGTTTAGCCAATAGTTTTGGTTTATGTTATATCTTGCTATAAGGGAATTGACCTCATATATATAATTGATTATCAAGGAATTGATGCCAAAATACTAACCCATTTACTTTGGTTTCTTCTATTTTTTCATGTTGAAAGAATCCAAACATTTGTTTGTAAATGCTATAGGAAACATTGAAAATATAAGGTTTCTCATTCTATAATCTTTGTTCATTATTTGTTTAAAATTATTTGCTATGTAGTTAACAAAGGAAGAAAATGATCCTTCTTATTTGTATTATAAAATACGTTTTTTATGACTAGATACATTTTTTCAGTTTCTGTAAATATGTCATTTGTTTACTGTTTCCCCACTATTAGATATTAAAATTGTTTTATGTAAGTTTTTCCAATTAGATTGTATACTTATGATTTAGCCACTGACTTATCACACTGAGGATGGCTGAATCTGCATAGAGTTCTAAGTGTGGAAAAGCTATTCTGCCCTTTTCCCAATATTTGTAATGCCATGTATGACTAATTCTTGGCTTTTGTGGAAACCATAGAAATTTAACTAATAAGGAATTGAGTTGCTTCATTAATTTTTTGGAAGGAGATGCTATTATAGTTTGAAAAATATACAGGATTTTCAGTAATATAATAATTTTAACTAAAGCTAACCTTTTTTCTCTGGTAAAGAAAATCTTGTTCCATTTGTTCAGGTGTTCCTTGACAGTATTTATTAGAGTTGTATAATTTATTTGTATAGTATCTTTCCAATTTGATTTTATATATACCCCTAAATACTTAAAGATAGTATTCGTCCAATTCAGTTTTTCATATTTTTCCAGAATGGTGGTATTTTTTTTTATTCAGCATTATAGTTTCAGTTTTGTTATGATTAAAATTTAAGTCAGAAATCTCTTCAAAATTATGTAATGATTTTATAATGTGTTCTTTTGAAGAATCTATATTTCCAATTGTTAGCAAGATATCATCAGCAAAAAGCTGTATTTTGAAGCTATAGTTTGGATTAATTGAAAAGCTACTTACATTGTCATTAGCTCTTATATAATTAGCTAATGGTTCCACTGATAAGGCAAATAATAAGGGTGACCATGGACAGCCTTGCTTGGTGCCTTTCAGTATTTTAAGTATTCCTGATAAAAAAGCTCCAATTTTGATATACGATGTGGAATTAGTATATAATTTGTTTAGCAGCTTTATAAAATCAGGGGGAAAATTATACATTTCTAATACTTTAATAAATATGACCAATTTATAGAATCAAAGGCTTTGTCTAGATCTAAGCTGATAATTGATTTTTTTTTCTTATTTGCATAGTCTATTAAGGTTAGAAGTCTTATGACATTATCTTGGACTTTTCTGTGTAGAATAAACTCTGATCATCTGCTATTAATTTTGGCATGAACTGGTTTAATCTGTTTCCTAAAATTGATGTGAATATTTTATAGTCCGCATTCAGAAGAGAGATAGGGTGATAAGAAGCCACTAATTTAGGATATTTGTCATGCTTTAGGATAGGTGATATCATGGCATATTTCCATGAAGGAAAAAGATTGTCATTCTTTAAATTCTTCAAAAGCTTCAATTAAAATCATTAGAGTTTCATCTGGAAGTAGCTTGTATATTCCCTCTATTAATCCATCAAGACCTGGAGCCTTGTTTATTTTAATGTTTTGTATTCTTTCCTTAAGTTCCTTTAATGATATTGATTTAAATAGACTAGTATTTTGTTCCTTTGTAAGATTTTTATTTATGTTGTCTTTCAAGAACTTGTCATTTAGGGTACTGTCAATAGTATTTAGATTGGTGTTATCCACTGTTTTCATGGTGTGTTCTAAAAACCTCTACTTCTTTTAAAATTATCTATAATTTCTTTAATGTGATTAGTGTTTGTTAAGTTTTTTGATTTAAATGCTAATCTGTGCATGCTTTTAAGGTTAGTTGAATAAGTTTGTAACTTTATTCTCTTCAGATTTATTGCTACTTTGTGATTCAAAATTTCTGTGTATGTTAGATTTAGTTGTTTTAGTTCTGAAATTATAGTTTTGTCTTTAGTAACCAAGTTCTTTTACAATGTATCAATTTTGATTGCATTTTTATTAGCTCCTTATCCCATTCCTTCCTTTTGTTTAAATGCCAACTTTTAATTTTACCAAATAAATACGATTTTAATGTATCCTAAAGAATAATTCTAGAAGTATCATTATTATCATTAACATCAAGAAATGATTTTATTTCTTTTAACAGCCATTCTCTAAAATCCTTTAACTTAGTAATATATGCAGGTAGTCTATGGCAAAAAATCAGGTGTCTTGGTGTTATACTCACCTTAAAGAAAATAGCATTGTTGTCAGACAGTGGACATGAGCCGATTAAAACTTCTTGTATTTTAGATATTAAACTAGCAGTAACAAAATAGAAGTTATGTTCTTACCATAACGTTCCATGTTAGTTGTCTTCTTCTCGCCTTCTTCTTGCTGGATGGGTTCGGCGACCCCTCGGCTCGACTCGCCACTCTAAAAGCTCGAGAGTTGGTTCCACTGCCCCGAGGCTCCTATATCCCACAATGCTGGGCGAGAGTTACCTCAGATCTCGTTTGTAAGCTAACCCCAGCTTATAATAGTAATAGAACAACTCTAAAAGAGTCCACCTCTAACAACAGGGAGAAAGAAAGGTGACCTACATCCTGATTCAGGAAATATGCAAACAGCATATGCCTAAGAAAGAGGTGGTAGAAAGAGAGGTCACAATCACAACTCCTCTAGGTCTGTCCAGGCCAGGGGAAGGAGGCAAGAAGAAGAGCGAGAAGAAGACAACTAACATGGAACGTTATGGTAAGAACATAACTTCTATATGTTAAGTGTCTATCTCGCTTCATTCTTGCTGGATGGGACCGTCCCTAGCACCTTGTCCCAGGTGGCCTAACGGAACAGACTCCTGAGAACAGTGGAACCAAAGTTAGCTCTATGCCTAGAAGCTAAATCCAACTTATAATGAGAAATGAAAGTGTGAGGAGTAGCCCAAGTAGCCGCTGCACAAATGGTGTCAATAGGCAGTCTGTCTTGGAAGGCTAAAGAAGTAGCCAAAGCTCTGGTAGAATGGGCCTTAGGTTTATTAGGCAGCTTTTGGTGTCTAATCTCATAAACAAGGGTAATCAGAGATGTAAGCCATCTAGATAATGATACCTTTGAAACTGAAAGTCCTTTTCTGCTTTCTGCATAGGAGATAAACAGTTGGTCAGATTTTCTGAATTGTTTTGTTCTATCCAAATAGTATCTCAACTGACGATGAACATCTAGCCAGTGTAATTTTTGTTCAGACCTATTGGAATATTCTGGAAAAAAGACAGGGAGGTCAATGCTTTGATTTAGATTTGACGTCGAGACTACCTTAGGCAAGAAGGACGGGTTGGTTCGTAGGGATACCCTGTCCTTATGGAACAATAGATAAGGAGGTCGACAGCTGAGTGCATGAAGTTCTGAGACTCTTCTAGCTGAAGTAATAGCTACCAGAAAGAGAGTCTTCCATGATAGCAATTTTAAAGAACAGGAGGCTGCAGGTTGAAGGGGTAGAATCAAAGTAAGAACTAAATTTAGGTCCCAAGGAGAAGGAGGATTTCTTATAGGAGGTCTGAGAAGAAAAACTCCTTTCAAAACTTTGCAAAGCTTGTGGGACATTAAGGCAGACTCAGAAAAACCTACATGAAAGTTAGAGATAGCTGCCAATTGAACTTTAAGAGTAGAAGGGATGAACCTGCATGGAAGAGTTCAGCTAGAAATTCAAGGACTATTTGGATGGAAGCAGTGAAAGGAGCTATGTCCCATCCTTGAGCCCAATATGTGAAGCGTTTTCACTTACTCAAATAAATCTTCCTAGTGGAAGATTTATGGAAGCTATCAAAATATCTCGAACAGAGACAGCTAATTGAGGATGCCTGCCGAAGGTTGGAACTGGAGGTACCAAGCAGTGAGGTTCAGAGAGGGAGGGCGATGTAACTGACCCGATTGATGGATCAAAAGGACTGGAACTAGGTCCAGATGCCTAGGTCGCACCAATAGAGATTGATGTATAAAGGAGAACCCCACCTGTTGAGGGGAGGATGGAGGAATGAGGATCAACGAGGCCTTCTGAGCGATAGCTTTCTGTATCACCTGAGAGATTAGTGGGAAGGAGGAAATGCATACAGAAGTCCCGGGGCCAAACTTGGACTAGAGCGTCTCTGCTGGGTTGGCCTGGTAAAGGGAATAGAGTGAAATAATGTCTGCACTTGCTGTTTTGGGGAGTAGCAAAGGCTGACCCCACTTGAGAAAAATCTCTCTCACAACAGAGTCTTTCAGAGACCACTCGTGAGGCATGAGGATAGCTCTGCTCAATTTGTCCGCTATTTGATTGGACTTCCGGGGATGTGCGTTGCTATCAGAAACGCTGAGAAGAAATCGCCCATTGCCACAATCTGAGAGCTTCGACACAGGGGTAGGACCTGGTTCCGCCTTGTTTGTTGATGTACCACACTACAGACATATTGTCTGTCTGGATTGCAATCGTTCCCAAGGGAGAGAGTCTTGAAGGGCTTGCAACGCTAAAAGCACTGCTCTCATCTCCAGAACATTTATGTGCAAGTGGCATTTCTGGTTGCCATGTGCCCTGGACCATCCTGCCCTGATAATGCCCCCACCCGATCAGGCCATTGTCAAAGTAGCAACCGGAGGAACAAATGGTCTTCCCAACCAGAGCTGAGGGAAGACATCCACCACATGAGATGATTTCTGCGTCTGCGTGATCATAATGGTATGGGACATTGGAAGTTGCTGGTATGACCATTGTGTAAAGAGCATCCATTGAAGGATTCTCATGTGGAATCTGGCTAATGGAAGCAGAGGTATGGCAGCGCCATAATTCCCAACACTTTCAGAACTAACCTGGCTTTGATTCTGTTGTTGTTGAAAAGTGAGACCAGTCTGTGTATGTCTGTTATTTTCTGATCTGTTAGCCCATGTTTACTGTGTCTAGATTTGCCTATGAAGGTAATAGTACGACAAGGCGACAAAACAGACTTTTCACAATTTATTGAAATGCCTAACTTTTGACAAATTGCGAAGGTGTAATCCTGGCCATCAGAAGGAGATGCTTGGTGGGGGCTGTGAGGAGCCAGTCGTCCAAATATGGAAACACCTGGAATCCTTGTCGTCTCAGGTGAGAAGCTACCACTGCCATGCATTTGGTAAACACCGGGGGCAGTGGTGAGACCAAAGGGCAGGGCCCTGAATTGAAAATGACTGGTTCCCAGCCTGAAGCGGAGGAATCTTCTGGGCGTCTGTTCATTTTATGTGATAGTGCATCCTGAAGGTCTATAGAGCACATCCAGTTTCCTTTTCCCAATAGGGAAGGATGGACTGCAGCATGACCATCAAATCTTGTTTTCTTGACTGATCTGTTCAAGATACTGAGATCCAAAATTGGTCTCCAGTCCCTGTTTTCTTTGGAACTAAAAAGAACCTTGAGTAGATTCCGGATCCTTGCTGGTCTGCTGGAACTGGCTGAATTGCTCTTTTGCAAGCAGTTTTGAAATTTCCAAAACCGCTAGATCCCTCTGCTGGGTGGAACATCTGGAAGGGATTTTTTGATTGTTTCAGAAAAGAAAGGGATAGAATAGCAATGATAGACTGTACCCATTTGTCTTGAGTCAGGGATAGCCAGGCTTTTGGGTACAGTGACGGTGGGCAGCGGGCAACACCTCAGGGATGCTGAAAGGGCTTATCAGAGAAGGCTTCTCGATTGCCCTGGTTCGTCTACCATTGTTATTCCCACCTCTGCCTCTGGCGAGTAGCGACTTTGTAAGTCCCTTGATTTTGTTCACGGAACCACATTTTCCACTTCTGGCCTTTGGGGTAAGGCCTAGAAGGAGTAGAAAACGGACTCGGCAGAAAGAGTCTTGCCCTCAGTCTCGCACCTAGTCAAGGTTTCTTTCACTTGAGGACCAAAGAGATGATCCATCAAGCGGGGAGTTAGTGAAAGGCGTCTTGAAGGCGCATCCAGGCATGCCTGCCACACCTGTCCCTGCGTTCCTCGCTCCATCAGCGCATAAGAAAGGAGGCATGGAGGAGTTGGCTATGGAGTTAAGGGTAGCCAGCTGAGTGTTCATTTTATCTTGAAAACCCACAGCTGTAGGATCCTTCAACATGTCACTCACTTCTTTAATCAAGTCTCTTTGAAGACGAGTGAAATGGCACAGGTAGTTCAATAGTAAAGAAAACATCTGCTTCCCGTACCTGTCCATGGACCTAGATTCCTTGTTAGGTGGATGGACAGGTACTGAAGGATCAGCTAGTTCCTTCTTAGTGGCAGCAGCTACCAGCATAGCATCCACAGAAACTCCTTTTGTCAAGAACTGCTTGTCTGCTGGTGCCGTTATGAATTTTGAGGGTCTCCTGGGAGTGGGATCTACTGAATCAGGAGCCGTCCATGCCTTTTAGCAACCACCTGCATGAGGGGGTCAAGGGGCACCCAGGAGGTGGATCAAGATATACAGATTCATCCTCCGAAGGGTTAAGGGCTGGCCAATTTCCCTCTGCTTCAGGATCTCTGGAATGTCTGCAAAGAGACATCTTCAGAGGGGAACCCTCGAATCATCTAAATCTGTATCAGATGTGATTGACTCAGGTGAGTCAATGTGTTTCCTCTTACACTTCCTCTTCCGAGGGCTCTTCTGCCAAATCAGGAGAGCTCGGAAGAGGCTCGGATGAGATCCCACAGGGGTTCCTGAGGAGCTGGCTCTCTGCGGTCCGGGATGAGGGAGTGAGTCGACTTGACCTGAGGCACCGCCGACTGTGGAGTAGAGCCAGGCTCTAACACACTCCGCATGACGCACCTCTGTCAGGCAAAGCCAGAGGTCCCGCTCGAGCTGAGAACCCCTCGGCACCGACAGTGATGGCTCGGACAAGGAGATTCTTCTAAGGAAGATCGGAGGCCGCGATGGAGCGGAAAACAATTGTATCGGCTCCGACGCTACCACAGTCTTGGTTCCCTCAGCGGAGTCGGAGGAGGAATATATTGATGGACAAGGGCAGGCATCGACTGATGAGTCGGGCTCTGAAGCATCTGGGCTAGTGCGGACTTAAGAAGTCGACTCACTACCCTCTGAAGGTCATGATCCCGATGCCTCGATGACCTAGAGGAATGCCGTTCAGACAGCAGGGGAGATCCTGGAGCGAAATGAGGAGAGCAAGGGACGGTGACCTGGACCTGATGTCGGTTCCGAAGATCTGGACGCCGCCACGGAAATCCTTTATCTACCTATAACCTCGGCGCGAGCCGAGGAACCACAGAAACTGTGGACTGAGACTCATCGGCAGGTCTCAGCTCAGTTGCTGGAGCCGAGACCTAGAAGCCTTAGAGGGCTTCCCAGAGACAGAAAGGGAATCCTCGACCCCTCAGGATCAACTTATTTTTTCTTTCCTGCAGGACCCTGGGGCTTGGCATACAGCACAGGAGTCGAAGTGTGACCGTCTGTCAGTGACATTTTCTGACAGCACGCATCACACTTCTTGAAGCCTGAGACCTTTGTATCTTTAGACATCCTAAACAA
The DNA here is from genome assembly GCF_019279795.1 of Protopterus annectens. NCBI lineage: Eukaryota > Metazoa > Chordata > Ceratodontiformes > Protopteridae > Protopterus > Protopterus annectens. The sequence continues at coordinate 1,795,276,126 of NC_056733.1, read as the reverse complement.
AAGTGTAATCACACACTCAACAAACACACTGATTACACTAAACTACTTTAAAACTCAAAAAAATAAACAATTAACTAAAGTTTACCAAGAGTAAGACACACACACAACTAGGGATGGAGAAAGGCCAGAAGGCCGAGAGAGAACTTTAAAAGTTCTTTGGAAAAATTGGGATTTTCGAGGAGTAGAAAAACCCACTACACTAAGGGAAATATATTTAAACTCAAAAATATAGGGTTTTAAGTGATCTAATTTTACCAAAATTACACTTACCAACAAGCGGTAGAAAAACCAACACCTCGATGCTGTAGAGATCTGAGGTAACTCGCCTAGCATTGTGGGATATAGGTGGAACCAACTCTCGAGCTTTTAGAGTGGCGAGTCGGGCGAACCCATCCAGCAAGAATGAAGGCGAGATAGACAACTTAACATTATCTCATTAATAGCTATTTGCGCACCAAACCTACATGAATAATGCGTGTATTTGAGACTCTGATTATTTTAATTCATAAATGTCTCTCATATCTGAAATGCTGATAAAATTATTTAGCTTTTTGGCTGGGGCAGACATTCTAAAATTACCGTTTTTAGTAGTGTCATTCTTAGAAAGGATGCAATTAAAGTCTCCTGCACATATGATGTCTCCTTTAGCTTTAAATGAGATTAATTAATTAATTTATTTTTATTTATTTATATTTGTTTACTGGGAAAGTCCGACTGTATACAGGTCCATTTTCAGCAGAGGCCCGGGGAGAAAAGCTCCACAGTACAATAGAATGCAGTACATGAGAACAAAATATAGAGCATACAATTGATTTTAATACATAATAGGTTAGAAGTTAACAGTTTTAGTTAGTACAATAGACAGTCATTGAGGTACACAGTAAAAACATTGAGGTACATAGTCAAAAACTTAAAAAAATAAAGTTTTTTTTTTTTACCAGTATCTAGGTTTACAAGCTTATTTTAGGGCATTTTTAAGCTTTTTTTAATGCTAAGTATTTATTTGCTGTCTCAGGTCTGATGCCAGGTATCCAATATATGTTAGTCAATGTGATATACTTTCTATTTTTCTCTAATGTTACCATACTCATCATACCATTTTTGTCCGAACATGAATCAATAACTTTTGGTACAGGCAAAATTTTTTCCACAAGATTATAGTGCCCCTTCTCTTGGTCTGGTAATGAGATTCTACAAGTACTGAGTATCCATTAAAATACATTCTATTCAAATCTTTTTCTATTATACAAGTTTCTTGTATAAAGGCTATGTCCACTTTATTTGCTTTTAAGTACTTAATTAAACTTCTTTTTATATTATTAAGGCCATTGACATTAAGTGAAACGCATTTATACAAAGACATATTTATAGACACAATTTTGTGTTACGAATTCTGTCATGGACAAGAATTTAACTTTAAACATAACTAATGTGTATTCAAAACTATATACAACTCCAAACATGGAATATAATATTCCTGGTTTGATGAACAAATCATCAAAACCACCTTCTTTCATCTTACAATCGTTAGCCTACATCAGTCTTATGCCTCTGCCTTGGTTTGACCAATAGTACAATATATAACAAAAGATATCTCTCTTGAGATGTATAAAACAACTAGTCTATCTTTTTTAATAACGTTAAATTAAATAGTGATTATCTCTAACAGACAACTATGAATAGAAAGTGAAGCAGTTATTAAAAATATCACAAAGCCACTCTATTTCAAATGGTAAAGGTTTTAGGTGTTTGGGTAGTAGAACATGTATTGCTTATTATTTCTAATGGAATAAACAAAGCTTTGTACTTATTTTATATTGGTTATTCTAGATGACTGTGTAGCACATTTATATCAAACTATCTGTATTTGTTTTTGCAACTGATAAAATGTTCCTACAATAGAGTGTAGTAAGCATAATGACCTCCTAGTTTTAACTAAACTAGTATTTAACACACAGTCCAAGTGAATACTGTGAGGGTTATATGTTTGTCAAAAACTTTTTAATTAAAATTGTTAAGCATATTATAACAGAGGAAAGCAATTGTGAGGGTTCAAAAAAAAACAACTAATAACTTTTCATATCATACCATTCATTTGTATAAGGCTTATTCCAAATTTCCCCCATCATGTCTCATCACTTTATATATACCACATATAGATCAAAAAATGTGTTTAGTTTGCATTGCATATTATATATGTTGAGCCATTGTGTGACTCCTGCTCCTTTCTATTCCTCCTCCCTTCCCATCCCCCAGGAAGAAAAAAAATACATATATATATATATATATATATATATATATATATACACTTTAGTCAATCTATATTAGTGTACATACCCCCAAGAAAATGCTTATGTGTAACTTCTATAATCTGGATTTGCATATTGCCACATATCCATTGAGATGGTATATAGTTAACTAAAAAAAGAAGTTATGTACTCACCACAACATTCCATGTCTGTTGTCCAGTATCTCACCTTCAGTCTTGCTGGTTGGGTTCAGAGCCGAAACTCGGCTCCGACTTGGTCTATACTAAAGCTCGACAGCTTCTACTGGCTCAAGGCTGAGTCCTATCCCATGGTGCTTAGCAGCTGTTCCCCAGATCTTGTTTGAGGAAGAAAGGTTCCTATGATATATTCAATATCCAAAAGGATAATATCTGAAACATATTGGCATACAAATTTAACAAGAAAGGGCAAGGGAATCAGACCTTATCTGCCAATTTCTGAGAAATTTCCTCTAGATTCTCCAGGAGGGGGATGGCTGGGAAAGATGCAAGACTGAAGGTGAAATACTGGACAACAAACATGGAACATTATGGTGAGTACATAACTTCTTTATGTTATGTTGTCCCATCTTGCCTTTATTCTTGCTGGTTGGGATAGAGTCCCCAGCACCTTCTTCTTGGGTGGCTCAAGAGAATAAACTCTTCAGGACAGTGGAACCAAAGGATGCCCTGTTCCGGGAAGCCACATCTACTTTGTAATGAGTAATAAGGGTATGAGGGTTAACCCATGTAGCAGCATCACAAACTGAATCCAATGGAAGTCTGGATTGAAAGGCAATGGAGGTAGATACCACTCTAGTTGAATGTCCTTTGACTTTCCCTGGTGGTTCTTTATTGTGGGAATCATAGACATATGTGATGGTCTCAGTAAGACATTTGGACAAGGTAACTTTTGAGATTGGCAAACCTTTTTATTTTCTGAATAGGAGACAAACAATTGGTCTGACTTTCTGAATTCTTTGGTCCTATGCAAGTAAAAATGCAACTATCTATGCACATCCAGTTGGTGTTTATACTCTGCCTTGTTGCCATAGTTAGGAAAAAACACTGGTAATTCTATAATTTTGCTTAAATTCGCTTGAGAACAAACTTTTGGCAAGAAGGAAGGATTTGTTCTAAGGGAAACTCTATCTTTGTGGAAGATCAAATAAGGTGGATGGATTGACAAGGCTTGCAACTCTGAAACTCTCCTGGCTGAAGTAATTGCTGTCAGGAAGAGTGTTTTCCAAGATAAAAACTTAAATGAACAAGATGATACTGGTTCGAAAGGAGGCAGGATCAAAGATGATAATACTAGATTGAGGTCCCAAAGAGGAGGAGGTTCTCTAAAGGGAGGTCTTAACAGAAAGGTACCCTTGAGGAAGGCTTTGCATAGTCTATGGGACATTAGACTAGATCCCCATTCTCCCATATGATTAGAAATAGCAGCTAATTGAACTCGAATAGTGGCTGCCACTGCTCCTTGGTTAAAAGTTTCTGTTAGAAATTCCAGAATTGCAGGTATAGATACTGTAAAGGGATCTATATGTCTGTTGTTAGCCCAACAAGAGAACCTCTTCCATTTGCTTGCATAGAGTTTCCCAATTGTCTGCTTGTGCAAGGAGACTAGAATGTGCCAAACTGCAGGGGACAATTCCAGAAGCCTGGCTAAGATTGGAAGTGGAGCAGCCAAGCTGTCAGCGTGAGGGTGTGGAGGCCAAGATGGAGCGTTCCTGACTGATGTGTCAGCAGATCTGGCACTGAGTCCAGGACACATGGGTCCTCCTGAAGGTAGGCCCAAAGAAATAAGGAACCAAATCTGACGAGGCCAGTATGGCGCAATGCGAATTAACCTGCAACTCAACAACTTTGCTTACTGGATAACCTTTGAAATCTAGGGAAATGGGGGAAAGGCATAAAGAAGACCCAGGGGCCAATCGTGAACCAGTGCATCCCTCTGTGACTCTCCTGGAGGGGATATTAGGGCAAAGTAGTTGCTGCATTTGGTATTGAAGGGAGTGGCAAAAAGGTCACAGCAAGGCTGGCCCCATTTGCGAAAAATTTGATTCGCAACTTCCTGATTGAGGGATGACTCGTGAGGCATGAGAATTGCTCTGCTTAGCCTGTCTGCTATAATGTTGGATTTCCCTGGGATATGCTTTGCTGTCAGAAAGAGTTAAGAAGATATCGCCCACTGCCACACTCTTTGGGCCTCTCGACATACGGGGTAGGATCTGGCTCCCCCCTGTTTGTTGATGTAACATACCACCAACATATTGTCTGTTTGAACTGCAATAGTCCCCGTGGGAAGAAAGTCCTGAAATGCTTGCAATGCCAGTAGCACCGCCCTCATCTCTAGGACATTGATATGCAAATGGTACTCATGATCTTTCCAAACCCCTTGCGCCATCTGTCCCAGATAATGCCCTCCCAACCTATCTGGGACGCATCCGTGGTTACTGTAGCGATAGGTTGGGGAAGTACAAACAGTCTGCCCATTGTTACCTGAGTGGACTGAACCCACCAAAGTAGGTCCTTCTTGCAGGAGTGTGTTATGAGGATTTCGTAAGACATGGGTAACTCCTGCATGGACTATTGGGCAAATCTTGCCTGTACTCTGTTCTTGTTTAGTAAGATAATCACTTGACTGTGTAACATGTGGATCCTTTCTTGAGGTAGCTTTGCCAACATGTTGTTTGTGTTTAAATCTGCACCAATGAATGTAATATGCTGTGATGGCAACAAGGCAGATTTTTCTGCATTTATAATAATGCCTAGTTTTGAGAAGAGATGAATGTTATTAGTCTCTTGCTTTGATCAGTAGCTGCTTGATGGTGACAGTTAGGAGCCAGTCGTCTAAATATGGAAACACCTGGAATCCCTAACTTCTCAGATGAGCCGTGACTACTGTCATGCATTTGGTAAACACCCTGGGGGCTGTGGTGAGTCCAAAGGGCAGGGCTCTGAACTGGTAATAACTGGTTCCCAGCTGGAAGCATAGAAATCTTCTTGCGTGCCTGTCCATCTTTATGCAGTAGTACGCATCCTGAAGATCTAATGAGCACATCCAATTGTCTTTTCCCAGAAACAGGAGTATAGACTGCAGTGTTACCATCCGGAACTTTGACTTTTTCTCTGACTTCTTTAGTCTGCTGAGATCCAATATGGGTCTCCAGTCCCCTGGTTTTTTTGGAACTAAAAAGAACCTTGAGTAAATTCTGGATTCTAGCTGGTCTGCGGGGAATTCTTGGATGACTCTTTTTTTCTAGCAATGTTTGGATTTCTAGTGTTGCTTGATCCCTTTGACTGGGTGGAATGTCTGGAATAAACTTTGGCGGATGAGGTGGACACTGAAAGGGAATGTTGTATCCTCTGGATATAACAGACTGTACCCATTTGTCTTGAGTCAAATTTAGCCAGGCTGCTGGGTACAGCGATATTCTCCCCCCAACTGCCTCCAGAGGTGGACAGGTGGGCCTACTTTCAGGAGCACAGGAAGGACCTACCAGAGAACGTATTTCTGTCACCCTGGTTATGCGGACCCCCTCTGTCACATGGATGGTGTCTTCCATTATTTCCCCCTCTGTCCTAGGGGAAGGATCACCACGAGTGTCAGATAAGGCTCCTTTGGACTTACAGAACCACATTTTTCTGCTCTTTTGACCCTCAGGATAAGGTCTGGTAGGGGCGGAAAAACAAACTCCAATGGTAAACAGAGTCTTACCATCATGTTGGCTCCTGGTGAGAGTTTCTTTCACTTTCAGCCCGAACAATGATGAGCCATCAAAGGGTGTGTCAATAAAGGAGGAACGGCAAACTCACAAAGGCGCATCCAGGAACATCTAATGAAGAGCTATTCCTGTGCCTGCTGCCCTGCTCACTCCATCGGCTGCATAAGATATGAGGCGCAATGGAGGAGTTAGATATGCAGGTTAAGGATTGCAAGCTGGGAATTAACCTCATCAGATAGGTCCTGGGCTGTAGCACCTTGCAGGGTATCTCCTAGCTTTTTTTTAGGAAAGCCCTCTGAAATCGCATGAAATGCAACAAATAATTTAGCAACCGTAAGGTAAAGGCCACTGAGGAGAACATACACTTCCTGTATCTGTCCACTGTATGAGAATCCTTGTTCTGTGGATGAACAGATACAGACATTTCAGCAAACTCCTTTTTTGTGGCCACTGCCACTACCATTGCATCTACAGGAACCCCTTTTGTTAAATACTGCCCATCTTCCGAGGCCATAATGAACTTATTAAGCCTCCGCGGAACGGGGTCCACTGAGTCCAGAGAGTCCCACACCTTTCGATTTACCAAACCCAGGAGTGGATCGAAAGGTGAAGACACCCAAGAGGTGGAGGGATGATAGCCAAATGCCTCCAGGTTTACCAACTCATCTTCAGAAGGGGAAAGGGACTTCCAGCCCCCCCCCCCCTGCTTAAGGATCTCCAGGATGTCTGAAAAGGAAACATCCTCAGAGGGTGACAGTGAGGACCCTTCTGAATCCTCTAAGTCAGTATCAGAAGTGACAGACTCAGGGGAGTCTATGTGCTTCCTCTTACACTGTCTCTTCTGAGGGACCTCCTCAGGGGGATGCTCCAGTGAGGTATCAGAAGAGGAGGTTCCATCCATTGTGGCTTCCTGGGTTGCTGGCTCTCTACTCTGTGGGTGATGAAGGGGTAATGAAGAGGTGGACACTGGTCGCTTAGGAGGAAGAGAGACTGGAGCCAAAGGTGGAGCAGACTCAATTGAGAGCACACTCCGCATCACCTTAAAGGCACCACGGTTCTGGGCCGAGAGAGACTCCGGCCCCGAGAAGCCGGGAGATCTCTGCGGCACTGAGGAGTGTGGCTCTGAGGCAGATGTGGGAGCAGAACTCATCTGAGCCAAGGCACCTAGTGGGAGAGCCGCTTCTGACAAGGGTCTGACTCAATCCCCCCCCCCCCCCCGGAGCCGACCAGGGAGTGTCAGCCCCAAGGTCCCTCGATGGACGAAAGCATAGAGGAAATCAGAGCAGATGGAGCCAAGATATCAGTAGCGATTACTGGCTCTGATGGTTCCAGCATGACTTCCATACAATCTGACTCCAAACTCATTCCAGTTGGAGGAGGAATTGGCATAGTTGGGGGCACCGTTGTTGGCTCCAAGATCCAATGGGCTGGGCTTGAGAGAATTTCTGCTAGGGCTTGGGGCCGAAGCAACCTCTTCACTACCTGCTCCATGTCATCATCCGATAGCCTGGAGATCTAGAGGAATGACTGGAGGACTTATGGCTACTTGCCACCGATTGTAGTAAAGGAGATACTGGTACCAAGCAAACAGGCTCCAAGGATGGTGGCCAGCTCCTTTTCCAGCTCCACAATGGTTCCAATGAAACAGATGCAACCGAGGGAGAACCACGTTTCTTGGGTCCGACAACTTTGGAGCCGAAGAAGTATCAAGTTTGGTGCTGCTTGTGAGTTCAGACAATGGAGCCGAAGAAGCAGACTTTTTGGTCGTGTCCAATTTTTTAATCTGATTTCCTTTGTCTACTTTTAATAAGCTCCTCAATATAAGCTTATTCCTCCTCTCCTGCACGACCCTAGCACTAAAACTATGGCAGATAAAGCAGGAATCTTGAAGATGGAGGGGACCCAGACAGTACACACAACTAGTGTGTCCATCAATAATGGACATTTTTTGAGTGTAGGAATTGCACTTTTTGAAGCCTGACTTATGTTCCTTAGCTGGTTCCTTAGACATACTAGCTATAAGGAAGAAAACAAACATTAGGAAAAAGTTATATCTTCTATAGAAAGAGAAAGATAGGAAAAAGAGGCATCTAATTCATATATATATATATATATATATATATATATATATATATATATAAAGAGAAAAAGGGAGGAGGAGAAGTCTCTAAGTTAAACGACCATCTCCTCCACGACACCTCTAACTTAAATGGTGACTCCTAAAAAGTGGAAGGAAGGAAGAAAAAGGACAAGAATCCTCCAATTTAAATGGATTCTTGAAGAGATAAGACCCAAAGAAAAAGACAGCCGCAAAGCTAAAGATAAGAGGTTTAGAGAGCCAAAAATAGCACAAGGCTATTACGATAGAACTAGTAAGTAAAACAGATAATTATTAGAGATGTAACTATTATAAATATATAAAATATTAAATTTTACAAGCCTGAACCAGTGAAGACAATCCCAAAGATTCAAGTGGCAAACGAGATCTGGGGAACAGCCACCAAGCACCATGGGATAGGACTCAGCCTCGAGTCAATAGAAGCTCTCGAGCTTTAATATAGTCCAAGTCAGAGCCGAGCTTCAGCTCCGAACCAGCAAGAATAATGGCAAGATGGGACAACATAACATCACTTACACACATTTCTAAACATATAAGTGTAGGCTTATGCTTTTAATAAATTATAGCATATGCCTGTAAGCCATATATACAGCAGTCTTTCTATTTGCTGCCATCATTTTAATTCCAGTTTGCCATGGCAGTTTAACCATTGCAAACTCGTATGCTGCTGTATACATTTATCTAGTTATCCGATCATGTAATTTCATATTCAGGATGACCTTTTAAATATTTTTAGTTACACTAGTAGAAAAAAGCATCTATATTACATAAATGAACTTTTAAATGTTCGAACGTCATATGGTCAATCTTTTAAAAGTTTGAAAATGTAAAAAAATAAACCAAAGAAAAAAGCTACCTGAATGGTTTAAGCAGGGTGTCAAACCCCCCTGCACCCCCACATGGGAGGCTGCACCCATCACACTCCCATCTCTTTAAATATAGCAACTCCAAGATAGTGCTACAGTGCAGAATGGGAAATCTTCCCATTCTGCACTGTACAGAGATCTCCGCTGACATTTTGAACTTTTAAAAGTTCGATCATATGGTGTCGACCATATGATGTTTGAACTTTTAAAAGTTCGACAACGTGATATAGACCCAACAAATATCCTTTTCAGTTCCTTTTTCTGCTCGTTTTCGTGGGGGTTTACATTTCTATGATCTGAATAGACTCATAGATCTTGTTACTGAAGCACGGCTGCAGGGTTCTGCAATCTTTCCGTCGCATAGTCATTGAGTGGTAACGAAGGAGCAGAGATCATGCTTCCGATTTCTTCGTGCTGTACTTTGTTTTACAAAAAACAGCTGCTGTGTACAAAAAGACAACTGGACTGCACTCGAGACTCTGAAAAAGTGAAGCTTTTGAAGTTCTGGCGGTAACAAGTGTCTTGAGGTCAGTATTAGCAAATTTCTTACACATAGAAAAAAAAAGGACTGAATATACATAACCATCATGATGATGCCAAAAAAGAAAATATTATGTTAATGCCATCAGTTATCGCTATGCTAATAGCATCAAATATGTTTACAGAGACACTATGAAGATATTGTGCTCTTTAAACATATCAAATCAATTCTAAACATAAAACATTAATTCCTTTACATTTCTACTCTCAGTTTTTCAGTATAATATATTAAGACCAAATCTGTGTACTTGTTGACAACTGCATTTTTACTGCCCCCCCCCCTTTTCAACCCTGAGGTGCACAAAGCTATTAGATAGGTAAGACAAAGTATTGATTTCACCTCTCAACAGTTGTGTATAGCATATGGCTGTCTCATTGTTTTTATCACTAAATTCTATATGCTAACAAATATAATTCTGTTATGAGGGGATTGTGCTCCCAGAATGTTATATACTATATTTCTTCTTAGGTTTATCATCTACTTAAGGGCATTATGAGAATATATAAATAAGCTTTCAGTATTACTTCAATGCTGTGTAACTATCTATTCTTCTAACCAAGTATTGGGAAGCTACATGCAGTTTAAGTCAACTTATTCATACAAATTTCTAATTTTGTAGTTACCAGTGAGAGGAAAGTAAAAAAAAAACATATATAATAAGAAGACTTTTTCATTTACCTTAAGGTTTGTTTGTTTCTTAGCACTTACATAGATTCTGCCTGCTGGATATTGTTACAGATGAAAATTATTTGATTTATTTACCTTTTAGTTTTTTATTAGTTTTGTCATTTGTGGATAATTTACCATTAATAGCTTGTCTTTCCAAACTTGGTAATGAGATGTCCATATCTTCTATTTTATCCAACAGTTTCCTTTTCTTCACAAAGTCTGCTGCTTCTTCAAGATTGTTAAATATTTTTTGACCATCCGAGAGGGTAATTTTGATTCTTGCTGGGACTAAAACCTGAGCTTTTATATCAGCTTTTTTCAAGTTTTTGATAAAAGGAACACATTCTTTTCGTTTTGTTATTGTAGTGGAAGTGTAGTCATTATCAAATCTTATATTTTTTCCATTGACTTGTATTGGATTTCCTGACCAAGCTGTTCTCAGTACTAAGTCTTTGTCCTGTGTTGATAAAAACTTTACTATAACAGATCTCATTGTAGCTGGATTCTTGGAGAGAGATGAACTGGAAAGAGACCTATGAGCCCTTTCAATCCCAAATGAGAAGGCTTCAGGAAGATTCAGTATCTTAGGCAGCCATTCATTTTAAGAACAGGATCATGTTGCTTCCTTCCATCTTTTCTGGAACTCCATATATTCTGATATTGTTCCTTCTTGATCTGGACTCCAGGTCTTCTACCTTCTCTAATATTTGGTTGTTTTGTTTTAGAAAGAACTATTGAGTGTCATTTTCCATCCGTCTCCCATCTATTTCATTTACAGATTCTTCTATTGCTGCTAGTTGAGCAGAGTGTTTAGCAATTATTTATTTTAGGTTTTCTATTTGTTTCTCACTTTCCTTTTTCAAGTTCTCCATATTTTTTCTAGGTTATCCATTTTCACAGAGAGGTCCTGTATACTGGAAATTATTGTATGAAGTTCTTTTTTTCATGGACCTATCCTGAGGAGATGTTCTTATGTGGCTCATGGCTATATCCAGTTGAACTAAGCAGTAGAACTTCTCTCAGGAATTTTCTTGAAAAAAGTCTCTGAAAACTTGAGTTTCTTCTTAGTATATAATCCACAAGATCAAGAAATATAACTTGTGAGAAAAATCTTCAAAGTTTTTTAAGTCAAAACACAAAAATCTTGTCAGAAACAATCTTCATAGGCAGAGCATCAGAAAAGTGCTGCTATCGCCTTGGCAGTATTAACCATTCTTGATAAAATGGATTTGCAGAAAGAATTACACAAAGTTCAGTATATGCAGCCCCATCTACCTTACCTGTCACAAGCAAACACAACGCAGTTTTTTTTTTTTTTACAATGGTAACTAAAAGAATGATACTGAACATTTGGAAAGCTTCACCTACTCCAGAATTCTTAATGTACACCTGGTGAAAATTGTACAATGAATTTGTAAAATGTCACTTGGAAAATAAAGTGCAAATGTGTGTTGCGATCTTGAATAAGTTTTATCTGATTTCTCTTTTCTTTATTCTCTCTCTCTCTTTGGATGCTTTGCATCAGTGCACATAATTGTAATGAGTATAAGATTAAAAAAATAAATAAATGACTTTTCTGTCTCCACCTCCACAGTTTTGGCTCTGCTCTACTAGTAACTTAACAGATATAGTCAGTGACTTAAACTAGTCTCTGTCTCTAGTCTACTCGTAGACTTTACCCAAACATTAACAAGGCCAATGATCAAGTACTAACATAGCTAATACTATGCTAAGCATATTAGAAAATATAGCTAATGGCCAAAATAGTAAAAATATATAGATTAGATGTTTCATATGCTCTAGTTTAATGAAAATTAGTTAATGTGGGACCGCTAAGCAGATCTTGAGCACATAGCCTGGCAAAATAAACACAAGGTACTAAGGGTATAAGTTTTGCACTTCAGACAACACTTAAGGTAATCACTACTATTCTTATATGCACATATGGCACAAAACGGCACCTCATACAGTTGGAAATGGAATACAATCACCAAAGGACTGGAGTAAGGCAAGCTAGTGTAAGGCAGGTCAGAGTAATGATGGTATCTCATCTCAAATCAGCAAATGTGAAACAAAAAAGGCATATTTCCACTTAAGTCCAAATGAAATACATCACATGGCAGCATATACTGCTCCAAAAAAGCAGCCATCCCAAGGACTTCTTTGATTCTCAATAGGTAAGTCTTGTTAAAAAGCCCCAAAACACATATTCTACAACTCAGTAATGTAAATTAATGTGCCCTGAGCCACATTTACCTTCACACTTAGAAGTACAGACTTCCACGCAATCCTTCACTATTCTAACTACTCTACCTGCACTACATCCATGCTAGTCCTCTGTCACACTCCATCCTCTTTTCTATTTCTTCCACTGCATAACTGCTACTCATCCCTGCTAAGACTGGGCAATCTAACCCATTCTATTTCAACTTAACTTGGATGCACTCCTTTTGCACCAATGTATTCTTCAACACAGGTATCTGATTGCTACAACTTTAAGACTGTGCTTTGCACATAAAATATGGAAGACTCTTCCTGAGCATTTTGTATGTTAATATTTTGCTTTAGGGTTGTGGTTTTCTTCATATGCATAACATTATAGCATACACTTGAACATTTACAAATATGTTTTATGGTGAGATTTTTGTTTGTCCTCATATATTTATGAAGTCAAGGACACCTGGATGACGTTTTATTCATGATGATAACTTCACTACTTTATAAATGTACCTGACTTGACTCCAGCTGCATCAATAACTGAACGCAATTTAATACCTAGACACTGTAAACCTGCCTGTCTGTACCTGCCTTTTGTTTAAATTGCCCAATATAATTTTTTTGTCTTTATGTATATGCACTTTCAACACAGATTAGGATGTACAATTGTTCTGTCTATGGACTTGGTCACAGATGAATATGGTTCCTGGATGGACTTACCTGATTAACATAAAACAAATAAGCAAACCTGTACTATTATGTACTGTGGACAAAACTTCTGCACAAAAGCTCTGGGATCATAGGTTCAGTCCTGACTTCAAGTCAATGCCTGGGTTTAGTCCGCATGATCATCCTCTAGGTGCATAGATTTACAAAGGATACCTGATCAGCACCCCTGAATCAAATAAACAGATAAAGTGGTGGCTACTCTAAGAGCAAGCATTTACCCTTGTTCAGGATGAACAGTTCACTAATCCACTAATGAATACATAAATAAAATAAAATTATAACAAAAAGACTTGAAATAATAGTATAAGAACTGCATCAGCCAGAGACATTTTTTTTTTCTAAAATGGAAATATCCAGTTTCTAAACCCCTCTCTTTGCTTTCCTTATGTTCAAGAAAGATTTCTTTTTGTCCATGGATCTCGCCTTGTCCTTCTCCAAGGCTTCAAATTCAAGGAGCCCTTTAATGATTAATTTACTCCTCTAATCCAACAGTACTCAGGAACTAAAATGTTTACAAATAACACAGTCAACATGTAAACATCCCACTCCAAGACACACGATGCACAAGTCATAAGGGTCCTGGACAGGGGTGTTTTGTTCACAGTCCCTCAACTTCTTTAAACAGGAGGCCTTTGCCTCTGTCCATGCCTGCAGTCAGCCTTACAAGAGATACAGTAACAAGTACAAAGATCATCAATATTCAAAACAATATGCCAAAACAACAAGGCCACGATGTCTATTAGGCCAAATGCCAACATGCAGTACTCACAGAAGCAAAAAAATCAGCAATCACCAAAAACCAAAGTACAAGTACAAAAAAGCCAATTAACCAAGAAAAGTAATTTACCAGGAAGGAAAGCCAAAAGTATCTTTTTTTTTTTGCATAACTTATGATAGAGGGGGAGGGAATACGTGAGGAAGTTCAGGTTGGAAAAAAGTCAGAAATCCACTAATACAAATGAAAAAATAAGGCAGAAGACTGTAACAGAACTTTAGTAGTCTTAAACAGTTTACTGAACTTTTATACCACACAGAAACGAAGAAAGGTATTCACCACAAAAAAGACCAGGAACCACTGTATTCACCGATTCAAATGTTGAGTCATTTGATACAAACGTATTCACTTATATAATATTAAAACAGCAAATATATTCTCCTAGCGCCTCGGCCAAAACAAGCCTTTACAGAGTAAATTTATTTGAAAACTACACCATTTTTACAGTTAAAAACTATCCACATCCCTTAATTACTAACATCCAATTAATAGTCAATTACCTTAAAGAGACATTGTCCATTAAAATAAAAATTAAAGACAAAATTTAAACATTTTAAATAAAACTTTTCCAGTTGCATTCTCTATTCATACCACACGGCTGTAATGTGTTATATTTTAATATTAAAACAGACTCTTTCTTTTTTAATAAATATTTGATTGTATCCTCATTTACAAAATTTAATTTAACTTGTTCCAATACTGTGACTTGCAAACCACTCAGGTCTCCCTGATGCATTTTATTAAAATGTACTGCTATGGGACTGATACTTTTATTATTTTAACATCTCTTTTGTGTTCTTTCACTCTATCACCTAAGCTTCTTTTGCTTTCTCCTATGTAAAACATTTTACATGGACATGTTATTGCATAAATAACACACACACTTTTACAATTAAGCCTTTTGTTTCAAATTTTAAACCACTTATATTATCAAACGTTGGTGCTATGCGTTCACAAATTGTACAATTACCACAGGGTTTGGTACCTTTGAACATTAGTTCTTTTGTCCTTCTTTCTAAATGTCTTTTATGTGTACTATGAACCAGAAAATCTTTAAGGTTACATCCCCTTTGATAAGAGAATCTCAATTTTATTTCTTTAAGGGAAAAAAAACTCCCTTTGCTGCATTATTTGCCAACAATCCTTCAATAACCTATGCTGCTTAACAGAGAACAATGTATATTTGGATACATAGAATACATTTTTGTCAGTTTCATTTTGTATGATAGTTCTTACATTTCTTTCTCCTTTTCTATAATCTATATTAGTATTTTCATTCTTAAATATTTTATTATAACCCTCTTGCAATGTACACTTATAACCTCTATTTTTAAACATGTTAATTGCCTTAGCAACCTCCTTTTCACAATCTTGTTTATCACTACATAATCTATTAATTCTTAACATTTCCCCGTAGGGGAGGGGATAGAAGACAAAGTGTGGGGCGGGTGACAACTAAAAGCATGTAACATATGGTTTAACTGATCAAATTTTCTATATATATATATATATATATATATATATATGTATAAGTTTTCATGTTACCATCTTCTAAACCCTCTATGGTTATTATCCAAATAATTTACTGAACTTGTATCTGAATTTGAAAATTATCAGAACATCCCTAGCAGTTCAAGCTTGCTCAAACAAGATCTAAAGTCCTTCTCTTAGGAGCAGAGATTTATAGGACAGGGGAGGAGCTCAAGCTTTCAAGGAGTGTTGATGCCAAAAGAAGGCACCAAGGTGGCCAGTCAAACAGCTTTCCAGTGTACGGACAAAAGCAGAATAAATCCTTTTTTACCAACCAAACTACACAGTAGAGGGAGTCCAAGGACATATTATGGGCTTCATAACACTGGAGAAGATAAAGGGAAGGGTCACTAAGTATACACAGAGATGTTACTGTCTTCAGATAACATGTGCAAAAAGGAAAAAAAAAACAAAAAGGTCTACCTGTGAAAGCGTGGAGTTTCTACTCATCAATCCTTTGGTCGTTTTAAATCCAGGGTCTCCTTCTGCTATTACATCCATTGTCTTCTTACCTAGAAACTCCAAAGCATCCAAACCACCGGTTATAACAGTCTTCCCCTGAAATGAATATATGCATATTATCATTTTTTATAATGTTGACTACATTTTCCTCTAAAAACAAATTATATGCACATTATCAAGTTCTTCCTCTTTTTCAACAAATTCCTTTACTCTTTCTCGCATGACCAGTTTCCTTAGATGCAAAATAATAATATCTAGTAGCAATAAGATTGTGGTTGAACTAAACAACCTATTCATTCTTCAGACTCATTCTGGATTCATGGCAGTTCTGTTTGTCTAGAGTTGTGAACACAAGTAGGAAATGGCCAAAAGAAGAAATTTTGGAAGTACAGCTAATGGTGGAGTAAGTTAGGAAGAAAACAGTGAGAGAGAGTGGAAAGAATGGAACATCAGTAAAATACACAAAGGGGGGGGGGGGGTCAGAGCACGGTTGAATAATGTGGAACTAGGGAATTAAGACTGAATGGACAGATGATGCAAGAAATGGAAGAAGAAATAGAGGATCACAATAAAACCAGGCATGGAAGAAGTGAACAATGGGGAAAGAAAAAACGGTAGTGATCATAAACTGAGAGAATACTTGAGGAATAAGATGTAGATGACAGAAACAAAGGAAGATACAATAAGCTGACTATCGGCTGTTTGAAAAAAGAATTTAAAAAGCAAGATGGGGTGCTGTGTCACGGGAAAGGGTGTAATGGAAGTTAAAAGGTGCGGTAATGACGAAGACTTATTAAACAATCCAATAGAAATCATGCCATTAATGCAATACGTTTAATGCTTTTATTTAAAATATGAGACCTGCTTATGGAAATTAAGATGCAACAATATCAGAATACTGACGTGTTGAAAAATGTGTAAAATGATGAAACAATAAAAATTATAAAGATAAAAAAATGCATTGAGGGGCAAGGAGAAAAGGAAAGCACAGTCAGACTCCTGCATAGCTGTATCTGTACTCCTTTTAACGATGTTAAGTACTTCACAGTACTAGCTTCAACAAATGATTGTCAATATTCAAATTTTTAACACAACTGAATAGCAGCTTTGATTTTTTTGTAGATTTATTTTTATCATTTATTGAGAAAAGCTTCCCTGTGTATCTCAGAATAAAAGCACTGAACTGTGTTAAATTACATAAGGTTGTGTGTTCAATCAATAATGTCAAGGAAGACAGTTTGTGGAATCAACACCTTACTCTTCCTCATATGATTTTCTAAAGGAATAATCAACGAAGCATTTACCAAACTGAAGTATAAATACCATTTTCATCAGTTGTACAGCAACTTTTCCTGGCTAAGGGTGTGATGCATGCAGGCCAACTGATTGTTCCTTGTTACACAAAAGATCTAGTCGCCCTTCAATACTCCATCTATCCCCTGTTCCCATCCACCCCTCTCATCACACCTTTATTACCATCCCCACCTTCTCACACATTCCCATTTATTTATATATTTCATTAACTCTTAATCCTAAAAAATCCTGCTAATAAACCACTACTAATTTTAACAATAATATGCAAATCTATAATAATCTACCCGACTATAGCCTACCTATCCAGACTTGCTTCTCCAACCCAATCAATAATCACCAGTGTAAATATATGGTGACCTAAATGACTAAAGTGGCTAGAATTAACAATGTGGGCATTCCCCAAGAACAAAAAATGTTAGCACATTCTTACTTAAGCACTGTTAACTATCAATTACAATTAAAAACAAAATGTGTTCCCTATAAAACTCAAAACCATAAATTACTACTAAAACAAAACACACACTGGAGCCAGAATAAATTTAGCGCTTTTGTCCCGTTTATTACAGAACTTCTTCAGAATTACAAAATCCACCATTTACATAATTTCCTTTTATACCACAATTGTTTCGACATCATTTCCTACTAGTATTAATCCTTAAAAGGACATGTCAATATAAAATTCACTCAACCAAACAGTACTGTCACTTCTTTAACACAATATTTACTAATAAAAAACTATATGTATAATGTAAACTTGTAATAATGTTCTTAATATAACTACATTTCCAATACATACAAACACTAAAATTTATGACAAAAAAATTAAAAATTAACAATTTAAATAACTTTTGACAGAAACTTTATCATTAATGCCAGGCGTTACATCAGCTCTTAAAAATATATGCCATTTCAGTTCAATTTTTTTCCAAGAAATGATTGAATGAACCTACAAACTTAACTGTTTTCACCTTCTCTATTACAAAAAAGGTGAACTTCTTAAAATTTTCACACGTCACTGAATGTTTGGCTAGCACATTACTGAAATCTTTCTTCTTAATGGCCAATAAATGTTCCCTAACCCTGTGTCTTAACTTTCTAATGGTTTTTCCAATATAAAAATGTTCACAGTTAGAACATACTGCTAAATAAACTAATCCTTCACTTTGGCAATCATATCTATCCTTAGCTATCACAGTGTATTTTATATGTTTAAAATAATGACTTTGTACACCCATCATAAATCTACATTGTCTACAATTTGTACAGGAAAATGTCCCTAAACGTGTGACAACTCTATTATGGCTCTCATCTCTATGTCCATTTTCCAAAGTTCCTTTTAAATTTCTAGTTTTTTTATTAATAAAGTTTGGTTGCATCCCAATAATCTTACTTAATTCTTTATTACCCAAGATAATTTTCCAATTCTCTTGTATAACTTTTCTCCACCCAAGATTGTGCTAAACAGTCAAGAGGAGAAGGTTAACACCCACACTACACCTCAAGCAACACATAGCCCTTCTAAACCCGCACCACCAACACCCACATATAGCAACACTAAATCCACATATGCAGAGGCCCTTAACTGTAACCTGCCCAAGGAACAAAGACCTCTGAAGCTGAAACGCAAACAAACACCAATCACAACCAATGTGTCTCACAGTTCACAACACCAGTGTGCCACCCAGCAACAGCCCCAAAGGCAAGACAATGTACCTAACACTTTAGTCATAGGTGACTCTATAGTCTGGCACACTGATGTCCCTCTCACCAGGTTGAATAAGGAGAAAATTACAGTCAGCTGCCTGTCGGGTGCCAGGATCCGCCACATAACGCATGCACTCAAGTCACTCCACAACAAGTACAAATATGACTCTGTCATTGTCCATGTTGGAGTGAATGACTTGAGACGTACCTCCCTGGACTACATGAAAAGAGACATGGAAGAGCTCTCAGATCATGTGGCCCAGGCAGGTATGACCCTAGCCCTGAGTAGCATCCTGCCTTCGCCCAGAATGATACCACAATATAAGGATAAAATGATTGACTTCAACAATTGGCTAAGCTTATGGTGTCATTCAAAGGGGATCCAGTATCTGTCTGCCTGGGATGACATGATTGACAGACCACGATGCTTTGCCAGAGATGGTCTGCACCTGTCGCCCCTGGGATTCACGTTACTGGCTAAGGCTCTTGCCACCCCTATAGTGCCTTTTTTAGGCAAACTTCAAAGAACAAAACCACCACAGTAACAGGTACAAGCATGCAAAATCTGAAGATAATGCTACTCAATGCTAGAAGTCTAAACCTCAAAATGCACTCTCTCGAGGCACTCCTAAAAATGGAGAACATCGATATCTATGCAGTAACTGAGACCTGGTTCAAGGCTCCAGAGAGCACCCCTGCATTACCAGGCTACAACTCTTACCACACTTTTTGGACACCAAACCAGGACCGAAACACTAAAGGTGGAGGAGTGTCAATATTCACCAAGGATATTCACACCACCAGGCTAGTTGGCCAACACAATGTGTCTGAAATTCTCCAAGTGCAACTAACACTAGGTAAGACTGCAATCCAAATTGTAGCTTGCTACAGATCCCCCACCATACCCCAAGATTCTCACTACACCTTTCTAAACATATTGGAAAATATTAAGATGGAACCAAACACCCTAATACTGGGTGATTTTAATTACCCTGCCATTAACTGGGAAAACTACTCATGTCCCAACACCTTTAGACGGTTCTTGGAATTCATAAATTCCAATGCCCTGGATCAACTAATCCATAGTCCCACCAGGGGCTCCAATATCCTAGACCTGGTCATTACCAACATGGGAAATCAATGCTCCATACCTATGGTCACCCCCTCGTTAGTCAGGTCTGACCATAAGCTAATTACCCTTAACATCCACATCCCACCCCCAACCCCCAGTAAAGAAACCACCATAAAAAACTTCTCCAAAGCCAACTTCATGCTACTCAAGTCAGAAGTGACAAACTTCATGACACCCATGCAGACGGGAACTGAAAGTTCAACTGCTGAATCCTACACTAAGGCACTGTACGAGCACATCCACTCATGCATGAATTGTGCCATCCCAAATAGAACCAAAATGCTCTCATCCAAAAAAAGGAAGCCAATCTGGTGGTCCCTGCCATAAACAAACTTTACAACAAAAGGAAGAAACTTTTGCAGAAAAGAGGAAAATCCCAGGATGCAAAACTCCCTTACTAGCCTCAGTAAGAAACTGAGATGCCTCATAAAATCCTCCAAAGCTAGTTACGAAAATAAAATTGCCAAAGATTCCAAAGACAACCACAAAGCATTCTATAACTATGTCAAGAATCTAAATGGCAATGCTCAGATCTGCACTGAGCTAAAACAGAATGGCATTAAATATACTGATCTGAAGGATATTGCCAATACCCTGGCAGATCGATTCAGTGCCAACTTCACCCCCTCTCACCCCCTAAATGGCCCATCTCAATACCGGAAGATTGCCAAATTCCAGTAATAACGGCCACACAGGTACAAAACGCACTCTCTAAAGCCAAGAATACAGCATCCATGGGACCAGATAACATCCCAGGCTGTGTACTACATGAACTACAATATGAACTGGCACCTCACCTAAGTGTCATGTTTAATCATAGCCTCACCTCAGGTTTCGTGCCCACTGAGTGGCACAGAGCTACAGTTATCCCAATCCACAAGGGGGGATCCACCTTGGATCCCGGAAACTACCGTCCCATCAGTCTGACAAGCCTTATCTGCAAGGCCATGGAGCATATTATCATGGAACTTATAAACAAAGACATTGGCAACCTTCAAACACTGGACCCCACCCAGTTTGGGTTTATGAAGGGCCGATCTTGTCTACTGAACCTGATTGACTTCTTTGAATCAGTCTCCAGAGGCATGGACAAGGGTAAGGTGGTCCACACAGCCTATCTAGACCTTGCCAAGGCCTTTGACACCATCCCCCACTCTGGAATCATAGATAAACTTACTAAGTTGGGCATTAATCCCTATGTCACCCAGTGGGTTGCTAAATGGCTTACTGATAGAACCCACACTGTAAAAGTAGCCGACTCCAAATCCAGCACCAGACAAGTGACAAGTGGAGTACCTCAGGGTTCAGTCCTGGGGCCGCTCTTGTTTGGCATCTACTTCTCTGAAGTACAGGTCAACACTAAGGGACTCTGGCTAACAAAGTTTGCAGATGACTGCAAACTGGGAGCCATTATTGAATCCCCAAATGATTTGGATACTCTACAAAAGGGCCTTACAGAAACAGATGCTTGCTGCCAGAGCCATGGGCTCAAGCTCAATGCCAAGAAATGTATTGTTATCCCCTTTGGGAAAAACATGTATCCATGAATTACCATATAGGTGGCAGTACACTAAACACAGAAAGTGTGATAAGAGACTTAGGGACACAGGTGGACAGTGGTCTCACCTTCGATAACCACATTGCCACAACAGTCAGGAAATCCTTCTATGTGGCACACCTCATCATGAAGGGCTTTTCATCCAGAAAAAGGAGGTCATTGTCCCACTGTACTCATCCCTCATTAGACCCATTATAGAATACAACGCCCCATTTGGTATGTACCTCTCAAGACATCTGCAACAACTGGAAAGGCCTCAGAAATACCTCACTAAAAGAATCACAGGCCTAAAGCAGATGCCCAACGCTGACCGCCTTAAAAACTCCACCTATACTCTGTCGCATATCGTCTACTCAGGGGCGATCTCTGCTTAACATACAAGGCCATGTCAAACCCATGGCTGTTGGATATGCTACACTTAAAGAAATCCCAAAACCTCAGAGATACACGCCCAGGGATCTAAACCTTGTCATCACAATAAACAAAACATGCTGGAGGGATAGGTTCCTGACCCAGAGACTCCCCAGACTCTGAAATAGATTGCCCATACATGTCAAGCAGAGTGCCTCTTTGGACCTCTTCAAGAGGAACCTTGACGATTGGATGGGAGAAAGGAAATTCACCCCAGGGATCACGTCAGTCGCCCTGCTAGACAGGGGTCCAGGAAAGTAAATAATGTGGGAAGAAATAGCCAGGGAATTGTTATGGCTAGGCTTGTATAGGCCCTAGGGCTGATAGCCTAGTACCAACCTATGAACCTATAATTGCAGGCCCATCAATACTCATAGGTATTGGAAATGCATGCCTCAGCTCATCATTCTTATTTACATCCTCACTGAATTTATTTTGTTGAAACCCTGTTTTCATTATAGGTGAATATTTATCATCCCTGTGTTGTATAATATATTGCAATGCCTCTTCTAGAAAATCACTAGAATATCCTCTATTAATAAATAACTGTTTGAGGATATCTAACTCTACCTTGAATTGATGGTCATCACTGACCATTCTACTCAGTCTAATAGCTTGTCCCTTAAAAACATTGACTTTCATATGCTTAGAATGAAAACTATCATAATGTAAATAATTGTTAGTGAAGGTTTTCTTCCTAAAAATATTACTTCTAAATGTTCTATTAACAATATCCATCTCAATTTCCACATCCAAAAATTGAACCTTTATACCTCTGTCACCTATAGTGAATTGCAACCAAGCCACTGTCTGATTAATGTTTTGGAAAAACTCACAATGCTGTTCATTGTTACCAGCCCATACAAAAAACAAATCATCTATGTAACGCCTATAATATTTGACGTATTTAAAAAATCCATCTTCTCTAAAAAAGTGACTTCCCACCAACACATGACTAGATTGGCAAAGACGGGAGCAACATGTGCTCCCATCGCTACCCCAACTCAACTGTTGGTAAATTTCCTTTCCAAACATGAAAAAATTATTATGTAATATCAATTCCATAAGCTGACAAAGTACAAAAATATCTTCGCTGCATTCTACTTTGTTTAAATATAGCCTCATGAACTCTATTCCTTCATTTTGATCTATAGCTGTATATAACGAACAAACATCAAATGTGCATAACAAGGTTTCATTTCCCTGGAACTCAAAATGTCGAAGTTCATCCAAAAACATCCATGAATCTCTAAGATACCACTTACTACTTTGCACTATAGGATTTAATATTTTATCCAAATATATAGAAATGTTTTAAGTTTTACTGAAAGAGGCAAACACAATGGGCCTAAATGGGGGATTCTCCACATCTTTGTGTAATTTAGGGATGCCAAAAAGTATCCCTAATTGGGGTTGTTCGACATTCAAATATTCAAACAAATCAATGGAAATGTATTGCTGATATAACAAATCCAATAAAATAATGTCTAATTCCTGAAATTTCTTCCTGACAAAATCTTTAGACACTTTGGAATATTTGTCGTCTGCTAATAACCTCCTTATACTACTATTGTAGTCTTGACTATCCATGATAAGAAGCCCTTGTCCTTTGTCTGCCTTCATATATCTGATGTCACTATATGATGCTAACTGTTTTAAAGCCAAGTCTTCCTCTCTAGTGAGATTTTCCAAACATTTAACTGATTTTTCACTACTGTGTAGCTTATATATCTCATTTTCACATAAATTAGAAAAAATATTTAAAGTGTTAACCAGGAAAAGCCGAAAGACACAAACAAACAATTTAAAGTGTTAACTAATGGAGGGTTAACATTTCTATGCTTTCTAAAAAGTCCACCTTCATGATTTTGCAAACCATGATACAAATATTTCAGATTTAACTTTTGTACAAATAGTTTAAAATCCAAAATGGTGTCTGTTGAATTTGCTTTTCTTGCTGGCAAGAAAGAAAACCCTTTCTTAAGCAATCAAATTTCAACATCTGTAAATTTTCTACGACTAAAATTGAAAATTTCCTTTTGTGTAGGCTAACGTCCTTTGTTCTTGCCTTTTTTCTTTCCCCCCAGTGACAAAAGCTTCCTGATTTGGAGGTGGACTGCGTGTGCCACTGGTTTGAGTAGGAAAAGGAATATTTTCCTCACTTTCCACACTTGAAACGCTAGACACCTGACCCCTATTACTGTCATTAACTTGTAAACTATTTTTATTACTTGAATCAGAAAACGAATCAAGTCTGTATAATGAACCTGTTTTAAAATAAACTCCTTCTTTCCATTGCTATCATTCAAATTATTATTATTATCTTTTTTTATTAACCATATATGCCTGTTCTTGTTGATATGCTTGTAAATTTCTCAATAATTTCTTATTTTTCTTAATGACAATACTATCTATCAACTTATTAACCTTGTTACTTAAATTGTCAAACATATACTGATAAAAATGCATCATAGGATGTTCCCTTAACCCATTGTCCATTTTAATGATATCATCTTTTAAAATGTCCATCTGTTCTTTGTTCCATTTTATTAATGTTTTCAGTACTTGCAAACCCATGTTATTATACAATTCTTTCAGTTTTTTGAACAAGTTGTTATCAAATTTAACTGCGTTAGGAAAGGCGTACATTCTAAGCCTAAGGGCACAATTGACAAATTAACACATTTATTCAAATATTGATTTTCATAAATCAAGGTTTTAAACCTCAAAACTTTTTTCTCCAACTGGAGAAATTGATTCTTAAATTAGGTACTTCTTTGCGAACATGTCGTAAGTCGACCAATAAATCATTACTGCTGGAAAAATCATGAAAAGGATCAATAACAGTACCTTCCAAAAATTAAACAATAGGCTTATTATGATCAAACACAGCATCCGCTATGATAGTCCCGTCTTCAGATGATGAGCGACTATCACCATTATCTTTGCACATATCCAAACGCCGTCTTCCATTCCCTTTCATCCTTTCCAATAAGTGTTGCGCTTTACAGACTACTTCCTGTAGCGTCACGGTGAGCAGATTAACTTCATCCGGCGACAGATATACACTAATATCACTATCTATAGTGCCTTGAGTAGTCATTTTACACGCCAAACTGTTCAGGTAAATGGAAACCATTACAATAAACTTTACCAGATGTTATTCTTTATTTGTAAAGTGAACATTATCACCATGTACCTTTAAAATGTGCCGAACAAACCCAAAACTGCTGTCAATCCTTTACCAAGAAGTAGAAAATGTACCAGTTCTAAAAAAAACTTTTGTAAGGAGACAGACTTACGTTTGTTTAACTCCGGTTTCCACAAAGGTGTTAAAGGTTCCAAACACAGTGTTGCACTTAATTTTTCAGATAAAATACCAAAAGGTCCCAGAAGCCAAAGGCAATACTGCTGTCAATCCTTTACCAAAAACGATGTACCAGTTCTAAAAATAACTTTTGTAAGGAGAAAGACTTAGATTCACCTGACTTCAATTCTCAAATAAATGATAGAAAATTATTTCACTGTTACTTCAAGTGAAATATTAACCTTGCAAATAGATAAGAATAAAAGAGTCCAGTGTGTTAACCACCAGCAACCAGTGCTAACAAACTGCACTTAAAATTCAAAACCATAAATTACTACTAAAACAAAACACACACTGGAGCCAGAATACATTTAGTGCTTTCGTCCCGTTTATTACAGAACGCCTTCAGAATTACAAAATCCACCATTTACATCATTTCCTTTTATACCACAATTGTTTCGACATCACTTCCTACTAGTATTAATCCTTAAAAGGACATGTCAATATAAAATTCACTCAACCAAACAGTACTGTCACTTCTTTAACACAATATCTACTAATAAAAAACTATATGTATAATGTAAACTTGTATTAATGTTCCCTATGATTCTACCTAGGCTGCATTTTGCTTAAATCAATTATCATATACTCAATTAATCAAAGTTCTATTTATAAGAAAAAACAGATGCACATGGGCACCAGTGACCAAATAAATTCACCCTCAACTTCCACCAGCAATCACCTCCCTCATCACCTATCTTTGGGTAATATCCCTTCCTGTAAAAAAGCACCTAGAACAACCCAGCTTAAATCTGCAGTATAAATTGTCCCTTCTCAAATCAAGCATAGAAACAGAAAGACCAGAAATAATAGCATTTGTTTAAACATGGCTAAAAGACAATTATTACCTTCAACATATTTCAACATCTTCCAACATTTACGCTGATGACAAACCAGGTAACAGATCTGGAAAGAGTCATACTACTCCTTCAAAAGCATCTGCAGTCAATGCTAACAGTGAAAAATGACCTCCCATCTGATATGTCACTAAATTGGCTAATCACGTAAATACTACTAGGTTTCATACAATATGAAGGTTACTCACATTTCCCCCTGCCCTAATCACACTATTACTTCAGGACAGATTAAATCATACATATACAATGTGATCCACATAAAAAAATCATCCAGCTAAGCAACTTTAAACTGGAATTTAGACAGTAAAAAGAAATGTAAAGGTTCCATATGTAGTTCACCACCACAAACGGAAAGAAGCCAGTGATTACCTTTATAACTTATTAAAATTCCAGTTCAGTAGTTGATCCAAAATGCAGTCCCACAGCACAGGTAAAATAAATACCTGGAACCAATAAAATCTTGTCAGCATACAAACTGCATAAAAGCAAACTTCTCTAGCACCTCGGCTCCTCAGCCTTTACAGAGTATATCCCTGCTCATACATCCCATCTTTAAACAGTATAATCACAAACAATTAACCGATCACAAATTCTAAATTAATTAAAGGAAACACTTCCAATGACATTCTTTATTCATTCCAACTGGAATTAAAGTGTTGAATTTCAAAATTAAAATAGATTCCAACTTCCAAAGTTCTTTTTAATATCAAAATCATGCATTTGTTGCACTTGTCCTAAAAGTGTAGCCTGCAAACCTTGTATATTTCCATTGTGACATTCTTTAATGTGTAATGCAACAGGACATTCTTCTTTACCTTTCTTAACATGCTAACATGTTCCTTTAATCTTTGTTGGAAACTTCTCTTACTTTCCCCTATATATACCTTACCGCAGGAACATTTCAAACCATATACTATACCTCCACTGTCACAAGAAAATCTTCCTTTACATGTAACATTTTTTCTATTGATTTTATCAAAACTTTTTAAAATGTATTGACAACAACTACACTTGGAAAGTGCCTGTTGCATCTACTAACATGTTCCTATTACTTACAGGCAACTGAAACTTGTCATGCACTAAAAAAAAATCTCTGATACTTCTACCTTTCGAATAGGAAAACATAGGAAATTCATTAACTTTTATATTAAGAAAATTACTTTTTTTTCTAAAATGCTCCAGTAGTATTTTACCAAATTTTCTAAGGCTTCTGAAAACACTGTGTACTTGGTCACAAAACATAACCTCCATTTGACCTCTTTCTTTTATGGACAGGGTCTGATGATGAATTACAGAGGTTCTATTATGAAATTAACTCTTTGACCCATTTTTTGAAGTTCACAATGGAGAAATCAGATAATTGGATATCCTTTCTAGATGGGTATATAGAGAGGTTGGACAATGGTCTACTCAATACTGGTGTATATAGGAAATCGTGCCACAAGAATTCTCTATTACACAGAGGTAGTAGGCACCCCCATTTTGTTTTTCATAACATAGTTGGAGGACAAGCTATACGAGCATCATGATTGAATCCCACTGATGAAGGGTTTGAAAATGAGTTATGTCAGTTACGTGAGAGGCTAGCCTCTAGATCTTATACAGTAGATGAGATAAATGTAGGTATTGAAGGGATACATCAGCTGAGAGCTCAGTCTGAGAGAGGTTAGCCTCTAGATCTTATACAGTAGATGAGATAAATGTAGGTATTGAAGGGATACATCAGCTGAGAGCTCAGTCTGCATGACCATATTTCTCCGATTCATTAGACTCGAGAGGAACCCCAGAGATACCATGAGATAGTACTCTGACAACTAATAAACCTATAGTTAGAGTTTCTCTGAATTATACATAAGATATTAGTTATGTGAAACAAATCTTTTATAGAAATTGGGGAGTCCTAATAACAGACCCTAGGTTAAAGGAAATAGTAGGAGAAAGACTTGAGTTTGTATAAAGAAATAAGTCCAATCTGCATAGACTACTCTGTTATTCTAGAGGTTCAGTCATATCTGAAGAAGTTAACACAACACAGTGCACTAGACCATGTCACAAATGCAACTATTGTCATTTTGTGTCTGATGAAACTTGTTTTGTACAACCTATCACACTGAGACAATTTAATTTTAATACCACAGCTAACTGTGACACACAACTTGTGTTTTATTTAGCCAGGTGCATGGATTGCACTGCATTTTATATAGGGAAAATTGATAGATGCCTGCGTGAAAGGATACAAGAACACTTATATAGTATACGTACAACATCCCCTCACAATGCTTTATCGAAACATGTAATGAACACAGATGATACACATAACTTTAAATTTCAGGTATTACAAATCAACACTCCCAACTCTAGGGGTGGGGATGTTAGGAACTATACAGAAAGAATAGAAGCTAGATGGATTATTATGTTAAGGGCAGATCAGAGTCCCAAACTTAATGACAGGGTCTCTATTAAACCAACCTTGAAAAATAAAAGGCTTATTGCCAGATGAAATTCTTTACAATGATTTTATTTAGATATATTGCATGCTATACTACAAACTGTATATGTTTTAGAATCATAATATTGATTCTAATATACTGTTTTAAATTATAACATTTTGTGTATAGTACTTTTTTATATATATTTTATGCTTACGTCTTATATTAGAAAAGTACAGTTTTGTACCTACCATAAATGTAGATGTTCGAGTGCTCATACAGCTGCAGTCATTACAGATGGGTTATCCTGCCTTCAGGCGGGTCCTCGGTCGGCCGGATTCCAAACTCTAGGTCCGGCGTCGGTTGTCGTCGCTTCCTCCCTGATGTCAGTGCGGCAGGGGTATAAAAGAGGCAGCCGACGCCATCTTCTTCAGTTTTTCTTGCCCCAGATGTCAGGTGCCCCCAAAAGGAAGGCAAAACATAAATTTATGTAATCATGCAATATAGAATAATCAAAAAACAGTAGTTGCAAGCAAATACACCATAAAAGAATACCCCAAATAGGTTGTATGAGAAGGTGTTTGTCATAAGGCCTGTCTTAAGAGGGGATGGAGGGGGGGTAACCTGGACTGCAGCTGTATGAGCACTCGAACATCTACATTTATGGTAGGTACAAAACTGTACTATGTTCATCGTGCATACAGCTGCAGTCATTACAGATGGGAAGAATCCCAAAGCTAAGTAGGGGTGGCAGGCACTAAGTGGAGCTAGGAGGAGCAAGGATGCCCTGCAAGACTGCTGTGGCAAATCCTGCTCTAGATTTAGAGTATAGTGGAAGGTGATAGTGTTTGGAGAAAGTGTGCACTGAACTCCAAGTGGCTGCTTCCAAAATGTCCTTGGTAGGAACCCCCCTGAGGAAAGCTGCAGAGGTAGCTGTGGCCCTGGTGGAGTGGGATCTGATGCTTGTAGGCACAGTTTTTCCATGAAATGAGTAACAAAAGCGTATGCAGTGGGCTATCCATTTTGAGATTGTCTGTTTGGAGATAGCCTTTCCTTGAGCACCTGTAGCATAGGACACAAAGAGTTGCTCGGATTTCCTGAATGGCTTTGTCCTGTCCAAGTAATAACGAGGTTGTCTGTGAATGTCCACGGAATGTAGTAGTCTTTCCCCTTTGTTTTGTGGATTAGGATAAAAGGTAGGTAAGTGGATAGTCTGATTCAAAGCTACACTGGATACTACCTTTGGCATAAAGGTAGGGTTGGTTCGTAAGGAAACTCTGTCCTGATGGAAAATGATGAAAGGTTGCACAGCCATGAGGGCCTGTAGCTCCGAAACCCTGCGTGCTGAGGTGATAGCCAGAAGGAAGGCTGTTTTCCATGACAAGTATTGTAGTTCTGTTGAAGCAGCTGGCTCGAAGGGAGGAAGGGTCAGCTTTTCCAATGAAGTTGAGGTCCCAAGCAGGGACTGGTGGTTTCCTTGGGGTTTTATATTCTTTGCCCCTCTGAGGAACTGTCTTAAGAGAGGATGAGAGAATAAAGGAGGATCTGTGTTGTATTGTGCAGAAATGGCTGAAGTGTGGATTTTGATGGAGGAGAAGGAAAGTCCACTGTTTAACATCTCAGCTAGGTACTGTAAAATTTGAGGTAAATTTATTACCCAAGGATTCTGGCTCTTTTCTTGATTCCAGGCACAAAATCGTTTCCATTTGGCGGAATAGGCTTTTCTAGTAGAAGGTCTTCTGGCCTCCAAGATGACATCCTGCACCTCCTTGGAGAGGAGGGTCTGTTGGGAAATCAAGGAATTCTCCATGCAGCTAGATTTAGGGTTTTGAGCTGGCTGTGAAGAGTCTTGTAGTTGTGCTGGGACAACAGAAGAGGGACTAGAGGTAGGATCCATGGTGGGGAATGTGTCAGGCTCTTCAGGAGTGGGTACCAGTGTTGTCTTGGCCAGTCTGGAGCAATGAGAATCATTTTCGGCCTCTCTGCTCTGGCTTTTAATAGAACTTTGGGCAGCAGAGGAAGAGGCGGAAAGGCATAGACTGTCAACGTTGTCCAACTGAAAGAAAGTGCGTCCACTTTCCAGGCCTGTGGATGATAGGTCCTTGAACAAAATTTTTTCAACTGGTAATTTCTGTGGGTAGCAAAGAGATCTATGTCTGGCTGTCCCCATGCCTGAGTTATCTTTGTGAAAACTTGAGGATGCAACTTCCATTTGTGTGGATCTGTCATATCTCTGCTTAGGCTGTCTGCCAGTGTGTTTTCCTTCCCTGGCAGGAATTGTGCCTGTAGTTGAATTTGCAATTCCAGTGCTGTGTTCCATAGGGTCATGGTTTGCCTGCACAGGGGGTATGAATGAGTTCCCCCCTGTTTGTTTATGTACCACATCACTGTGGTGTTGTCTGTCCTTATCAATAGCTGGCCTGGATGCAGTAGGTCTTTGAAGGCCATAATAGCATTTTGCACGGCTAGCATTTCCTTTTGGTTGATGTGTAGGTGCTTCTCTTTTTGGGACCATTTTCCCTGAATGCACTGATCTGTCATGTGTGCTCCCCAGGTGTAGTCTGAGGCGTCCGTTGTGATGATTTGAGTTGCTTGAGGTACACAGAAAGGGAGACCTATGTTTCTTTGGCATGCTTGAGCCCACCACAGAAATTCCTTTTGAAGGCATGGAATGAGTGGTATAATTGTTTCCAAGCTGTGGCTGTGTTGAGACCATACGTTTTTTAGGTACCATTGAAGTTTCCTCATATGCAGCTTTGCACATGGGATTAGTAGGATGCAAGATGCCATGAATCCCAGAGCCTGCAGGACTTTCCTTGCAGTCAGCCTGGTGAGGGTTGCCATTTTGCTGAAGTATTGAGACAGTTGCCCTTGTTTGTCTGCCGTGAGGTAGGCCATCTGGGTGGTTGTATTCAAGCTGGCACCCAGGAAAATTATTTGTTGAGAGGGCATTAGTTTTGATTTCTTTTTGTTGACTGTGTATCCCAGAAAGTTCAACAGCTTTATTACAAATGCCAGGTGTTTCAGAAGTATGTCCTTGCTGTCTGCTTGGATCAGGCAGTCGTCCAGATATGGGTAGATTTGTATTCCTTGTAGTCTGCAGAAGGTGATTACTGATGCCAGGCATTTCATAAACACTCTGGGCGCAGTAGATAAGCCAAAGGGCAATGCAGAGAATTAATAATGGGTTGAACCTGCAAGAAATCTGAGGTATCTTCTGCAATCTTGTCTGATAGGGACATGCAGGTATGCCTCCTTGAGGTCCAATGTTACCAGCCAAGACTCCTTGCCCAGCATGGGAAGAAGCTGCTGTAATGTGAGCATCTTGAATTTTGGTACCTGTAAATATGTGTTTAGGATGGATAGGTCTAAGATAGGTCTCCAATCTTTGTCTTTCATTGGTACCAGTAATAGTCTGGAATAAAACCCTTGACCTTGTTCTTTTGCAGGTACCTCTTGAATCGCTTTCATGTCCATGAGAGCTGAAATTTAGTTTTGTGCCTCTGCCCTTTGATTTTGTGGCAGGTTTGGCATGCCTCTCATTTTTGGAAGGGTGTGAAAGTGGAACCTGTACCCTCTGTCTATAATGTCCAGAATCCATTTGTCTTTTGTAACAATATGCCAATTTTTTGAGAATAATGCCAGTTTTCCGCCCAAAGGTGCTGCCATTAAAGCTTTGCTTGACAGGTAAAGGGGGAAGTCATTGGGTCTGTTTTCTAAATGACTATGATCTATCTTCTCCACCTCTTGAGGTCGGTGCTTGCCACTGTCTGGCTCTGAAAGATCCTTGAGGTTGCCCTCTACCCCTTGGGCGTCTGTATCTGCCCCTTTGAGGTCTGTCCATGGCTGGAAAGGACCAATTTTTTGAAGGCCAGTTTCTGCTAAAACGTGGAGGTTGTACCTGCAGGAAATCTTTCACTGCTTGCATTGATTTCGCTTTTTCCTCCATTTTCTTTAGTACCTCCTCAGCTTTAACACCAAACAATACATCTTTTTGAAGAGGTGCATCCAATAATTTAGCTTTGACATGATCTGGTAAGGTTTTCTCTTTGAGCCAAGCATGTCTACGTATAACAGACCCCGTAACAGCAGCTCTACATGAGGCCTCTAAAGCATCAAAACCACACTGCAAGGTATGTTTACCCACTTGCTCTGCACCATGCAACAAATCCTGCAACTCCTTTAAATCTGGTTGTTCTGGTTGTGTCATTTTGCTTTTCAACTGAGATAACAAAAACTGTTGATACTTTAACATATGGAACTGACAGTTTAATGCCCTCATGGTTAAAGTGGCCGAGGTGTACACCTTTTTCCCCCACCTTTCTAAAGCTCTGGAATCTCTCTCTGAAGGTAATGGGTTTTTAGCAATAGAGGCCTTAATTCCCTTGGGACCCTGTGAAATAGTTTCTGGGTCAGCAGTATGGCTTTTGTATAGGAACTGGTGTGAATCAGGAACCCAGTAATACCTGTCTGGTTTAACAGGAGCTGGAGGCAAAGAATCTGGATTAAGGCTGGCTTCTGTGTACACATCATCCAATATATCTAAAACAGGAGGGATAGCCAGGGGCCTATGCTGGGGGAGCAAAAGAAAATCCCTGAGCCTTTTCTTGGAATCTGAGTAATCTTGGCCTTCCCAGTGAAAGTGTTCCCTCAATGTATGTAGGATTTCCCCAAAAGAGTAGTCCTCAGGGGGGGGAGACAGAGGGAATAGACTCCTCTGCATCAGAGTCTTCGAAAGGAGAATAGGCATAATCCTGGTCCTCAGAATGTTCAGAGGTAATAGAGGCTTGATCTGAGGAAGGGTAGTCTTCCTTGGCCTTTTGTCAGAGGGGCGTTGAGAACCCCTGATAAGAGTAATCAAATCCTCAGCCATTTTGAGCATCTGTTTTTTAGGCATGGGGCCTTGAGTGGGGGTCTGAGGCCCCTGTTTTTTGGTTTTCATGGCTGCTTTAGATTTAGTGAAAGCTTTAATAGAGAAGGAGGAAGGCCTGAAGACACCTTGAGAAATGGCAGGCCTGTCTAAACTCTGAGTTTCCCCGCCAAGAGTGGCGTCGGTATCTGTAGTAGGAATGGGGACCGAGGAGCCTGCAACCTCGGGTACTGAAGACACCGGTAATGTTGTGTCATCGGTACTCAGGGGCTGCGTAGGTCTCTCACTGAGAACAGGAGAACTGGTAGTCGGCCTTAGCATGGTGTCAGTAGTCGGTGAGGACCTCGTATGTCAGTCCTTATCTTTGCGTCTTTTACTCAAAACTGGAGTCGGAGTATCCGACGACATAATATAATTAAATTTTTTACCAAAATAGTGAAGGGCGAACTCCACCCGGTGCTTAATAGTGCGCTTGTTGAATCTAGCACAAAAACGGCAGGCCGAGACGTAGTGGTCTGGGCCTAAGCAAGGTATACAGAAAGAGTGGAAATCCTTATGCGGTATTTGCTTCCTACATGAAATGCAATTATTAACTTTGTCTGACATCGGTCTGAGGAAAGAAAAGTTTCCCCAACGGGGTACATAGCTTTCAATAAGACTTCAGCTGAAATATTTTCGTAAATCTCAGGAGCTGGCCAACCGGCACTTGGGAACTGCTTCTGCTTCAGGCACCGCGCGGCAAGAAAGACTGAAGAAGATGGCGTCGGCTGCCTCTTTTATACCCCTGCCGCACTGACGTCAGGGAGGAAGCGACGACAACCAACGCCGGACCTAGTCTTTGGAATTCGGCCGACGGAGGACCCGCCTGACGGCAGGATAACCCATCTGTAATGACTGCAGCTGTATGCACAATGAACATTTGATTCTTATTATATATATATATATCTTTTATTGTTTTTTATATGAATGCTTCCACGTTAATTTGTTATGCAGTGTTGCTTTTAATTAACAATTAATAACAGCAATTAATGATGTCATGAAGGAATTCATTTAAATTCAGTAGTGTCTGTTGTGATGTGTAAAGGTCTGAAGAAGCCCATGGGGTTGAAAGCGTTAACCTGAATACATATTGTTTTATGTGCGATCAATAAACTTGTGGATTATATTTTTTTACTGTGGTCGGATTTTACTGCAAGAATGACTTTGGATTTTGAATGTGTTCTGGTCGCCTTGGAGTGTTCTTGTGCTATTTTTTATTTTAACTGTGTTTTAGCCTTTAGAGCACGTACTCTCTATTCGCCTGTTTTATTATTTTTATCCTAATATATTGCTAAGATTACCTATACAATTACAATGGAGGTTAGACTGGGATAGGACAATGAAAGAAATATTAGTTATGGTTGAGTCTTTAAGAAGATGGGACAGATAATGGCAAAGGGATAGAGTAAATTACTATAAGTAGAGGCACTTGAGAAAGTTGGTAGAGGAGGGGTGTAGCTAAGTTGTGTAGATAGGTTGGATGGGAGAAAGGGTGTGGTTAAGGAAGTAAAGTCTAGGACCAGTGGGGGTGGGTGGGAAGTGGGGGTAGGGTAGGGTATGGGAGCGGAGTGAGCCCGCAGGGCGAACTGAGCGGGTTACAGCCAAGTAGTAAAGGAAGAAGGCCAGTTTAGAGGAAAAACAATTAGTGAAGTTGGGAGGTAAGTTCAGTGTAAAGTATCCAGGATGTCAGGGAATAAAAAGTAGAGGGAAGGGAAAGATGATAAGGGTAAATTCAGTGGGAAAAGGGATAGGTACAGGTGGCAGAGGCAGAAAGAGACAAAAATCTGGTTTAAGGACTAAAGTTTAGAAGCAAAGTAACTAATGGGCAATAAAGTTATTCTACTGTCCTCTGATGGTCACTATTGGTAATATCAATAGTGTTTTCCCAAAGGGAGATCAAGAGGGATTGGAGGATAGGAGAGGAGAGAAGAAAAAAGAAAAGTAAATAAAAGCAGGGGAGAGAGTTTAGAAGGGAGGCTAAATGGAAGGCATAGGGAATATAGAATAGGAGACTATGGCTGCTGGTTGTCCTGGTAGGGAGCGTTCACCTGAACAAAATAAAACATGATTTAGTTGCAATTAAAGGAGGTGAGGAGTATTATACACATACTTCCAAATAACTATTCCTGCTTCCCAAGGCAGTACAGCATAGGGAAGACAATGGTTCTTTTCATGTGCTGGGAGGAAGATACTTTACAGAAGTCTGGTATGTCTCTGGGCCTCGGGTAGTCAGCAGGACACAGGAGCTGGGGGGGGTTACACTGACATGAGGATTACACATTCCAAATAACTATTCCTGCTTCCCAGGCACTAAAAAAGCAACTACAACTTGTGACCCCTATGCAGCAAGAACTGTCATTGAAAATGGATGACTTTAAAGAAAATCAACAGAATCTGAAGGAGAATTGTCAAAAACAAACAGATGCATTTAAAGAAATGCTTCAACAACATCAGACTAAAATAATAAACATAGAGACTTCTTTTAGTGATATTGAGGGAAAACTCAAGGAAGAAGACACCCAGAGAGAGATTCTCCTCAAACAAAATACATGGCTTCTCAATAAAGTGGATGACTTGGAGAATAAGGAGAACAGGATTAGGATTTCCTTCAAAGCCCCCGGGCCTGTGGAAAATACGGCCCAGACCACAGAATCCTTTATAAACACATTCTATGAACACCTTCAGGAATGCATGGATCATGCAATCCCAAATAAAACCAAGACCCAATCCTCCAAAGGCAGGCGTCCTGTCTGGTGGACCCCAGCCATAAACAAACTATACAATAGAAGGAGGAAGCTACTACATCATAGAGCAAAATCCCAAAAAGGGAAGGCATCTCTGATCAGTATTAGCAAAAAACTACGGGCACTCATAAAATCTTCTAAGGCCAGCTTCGAGAAAAAAATTGCACAGGACACTAAGGATAATCACAAGGCTTTCTTTAGTTATGTTAGGAACCTGGGCAGGAATTCCCAGATATGCTCAGAATTAGTCCAAAATGACAAAAAATACACCGAACCCACAGACATTGCCAACATCCTAGCTGACAGGTTCAGCGCAAACTCCCCCCCCACCCACCAAAAGGGCAAATATCTATCCCAGCAGAGTGCTGCCCCCCTGACATCTCAGATGCTCAGGTAAGAGCCGCCCTCTCCAAAGCAAAAAACACAGCATCGATGGGACCACACGGTGTCCCGGGCTAAGTCCTACATGAACTCCAAGAAGAGCTAAACCCAAACATAAAACTGCTGTTCAATCTCAACCTTACTACAGGATATGTGCCCAAAGAGTGGCGTATAGCAACAGTGGTCCCTCTCCACAAAGGTGGTGCCTCAACGGATCCTGGAAACTATCGCCCCATAAGCCTGACAAGCTTGGTCTGCAAAGCTATGGAAAGGATCATCATGGACCTCATAAATAAAGATATTGGGGACCTACAGGCACTGGATCTTACCCAGTTCAGCTTTGTTAAGGGCAGATCCTGCCTCTTAAACCTGGTTGATTTCTTTGAAACAGTCACCAAGGCCATTGACAAGGGGAAGGTGGTCCACACAGCCTACCTGGACCTCGCAAAAGCCTTCGATACAATACCCCACTCGGGCATTATAGATAAGCTCATCAGCTTAAATATAAACCCCTGTGTCACTAGATGGGTTGCAAACTGGCTTAAGGACAGAACCCACATGGTTAGAATTGCTGGAGCCATGTCAGACTCCAAACCAGTTACAAGTGGCATCCCACAAGGCTCAGTCCTGGGACCTCTCTTGTTCGGTATATATTTCTCGGAGGTACAGGTCAACACGGAAGGACGGTGGCTGACCAAGTTCGCAGATTACTGCAAACTAGGCACCATAATAGACTCTCCAGCCGACACAAGCATCCTACAAAAGGGCCTCATAGAAACAGACAACTGGTGCCAGAGCCATGGCCTCAAGCTAAATGCCAAAAAGTGTATAGTCATCCCCTTTGGCAAAAATAAAGTGCCCACAAATTACCACATAGGTGGTAATCCATTGGCACGGAAGAAGTAATTAGGGACCTGGGGACCCAAGTTGATAGCAATCTCTCATTTGAAAACCACGTGGCCAAACTGGTTAGAAAAACATTTTATATAGCCCACCTAATCATGAAGGGATTCACATCTAGATCAGGGGAGGTCATCGTGCCTCTTTACTCATCCCTCATGAGGCCCATAATTGAGTACAATGCCCCTTTTGGGATGCACTTTACCAGACACCTGCAGCAACTGGAAAGACCCAAAAAGTACCTCACCAAGAGGATCAAAGGGCTCAAACAGATGCCATATGCTGCCCGGTTAAAGAAACTCCAGCTCTACTCAGTGGCATACTGCCTGCTCAGAGGCGATCTCTGCCCGACGTATAAAGCCATGTCCAACCCGGAATTAATGGACATGCTGCACCTCAGAAAATCCAAATCCCATCGAGCTACGCGCTCGAGAGACTTGAACCTCAGCACTGAAATAAATAGGACATGCTGGATGGACAGATTCATAACCCAGAGGCTCCCTTCACTCTGGAATAAAATCCCAGTCCAGGTTAGGCAGAGCCCCTCACTGACTCTCTTCAAGAGGAATCTTGATGAGTGGATGGGAGATCGTAGGTTTACCCCGGGTATCACTTCTGTCACTGTTAGACAGAGGCACAGTATACTAACCTCGAAAAAGGGCATAGCAAAATTCATTTAAAATGGGTGGCGAAAGCCAAACACACTCTGGCTAGGCTTATAAATGCCCTGGGGCAGATAGCCTAGCATGAACCTATGAACCTATGATTTTGAAGATGGAGACATAATTTCTTTTCTAAACACATGGATTCCAGAAATATTAGACCTTAAAGAGGGTTTTTCATTTGGCATTGAAAGAGCTCACAGAGCCTTAGGAAATCCAACTTTATCACCTTCAGCTGCGTCTTCTACATTACCAAGGTCAATTGTAATAAGGTTTTTACCTTTTATGGACAAAGAACTGGTACTTAAAACTGCGTGGAGGAAAAGCCCTTTAAAATACAATCAACATTTAATAAGATTTGACAATGATTACTTGGCAAAAGTTCTGGAACAAAGGAAAAAGGCATGGTCATTAATTAAACTACTAAAACAAAATAACATTAAATCTCAACTAGTTTTCCCTGCAAGAATCAAAATACTGCATTTAAATGAAATGAGAACCTTCAACAACCTGGATGAAGCCTTCTTGTTCATTAAAAACAACAATATTATATCTATTCCTGAAGACTGGGCATCCCCTTCATTGAAAAGAGCAACTGATAAGAATACCTGGAATGATATAGGAAAGAAAGAACAAAAAACTGAATCTAAGACTGCTATTTCAGCAAAATCTCTCAAAGTATCAACTGCAACATAATTAACAGCTAATCCATATTACTAGTTCATAACTTTAAATGTAAAATTTACTCCTGTGTATATATATATATATATATATATATATATATATATATATATATATATATATATACGATGAAAAATGTATGTCTTATTTATCTTATTTAAATTCTTCATTGGTAGTTTGTTTGTGTCTTTCGGCTTTTCCCGGTTAGGGGTCGCCACAGCGGAACTCTGGTCCGCTAATGATCGGCAGTAGATTTTTACTATCTGGCTTGCCGGGCCCAACGCCCATTCACGCATGTCGCCAGACAGAAGAAGCTCTGAGAATCGAACGGGGCAATGTCTAACTGTGAGGCGACAAAAATATTTTTTAATATTTGCTCTTTACACTTCTTCTTCTTTATATATTATTTAATTTAATGAAACTAAACAGTTATTTTTCATTAATTTAAAAAGTCTAAGGATACATAAATCCTAACAGTTAAGTTTCATATAATATATTTGAAGTTTATATGTTGCTTCTATTTTCTATTTAAAAAATGAACAGCAAATGAAATATTCTTGCTGATAAATATTGTTTTCATTTGCCTAGCATTTGATTTAATTGTGGAAAGGACCGTGAAATGCATTGCTTTGGTGCCAAGAAATGTATATGCCTCATATTCATGTTGTTTTGTTGAACTGAAGCATCTGATGATTTTAAATGTCTGTGTGTTGCCGTGTTTGCTTAGATTCACTTGATTTTACAGCTGCACTAAATGACTGCGTATGATGTGGTATGGGGCTGCTTCCCAAAATGAAGTGAATGCTTATAAAGTTGTAGAGATGTGGACTTAAATTGAGGTAATATTAACTTCCTTAACTAAAGTGATTGAACTATGGGCTGCAACCCTTTTTTAAAATACATCGGACCCTCATAAATACTGAAAGAGTTGAATGGGAAGGGGTGGTGAGTGAAGGATGGGAAAGAAGAGCTAAGGGAGGGAAAATGATGTCTCCTGTGGGTGTTGGCACTGTAAACACAAATTGGATGCAGCTGCAGCTGTGAAGAATGATCGTGCCTTAGGTATAAAAAGAGTTGTAGTTAGTGAAATAGATGGCAACTCTCAAATGTTATGCATCCATAACTTGAAAGTGTTGAATGCACTATTTGTTGCCTCGGCTCATTAGAGTTGTATCTGAATAGCAGCATTCACTAATTTATAATGCCGTAATTATCACTGACTGTTGATTTTTTATGCAAGGTTGCTTGTTTATCTGTCTCCGTTAAGGAGGATCGTGGTGCGATGGTGCAATGGCTGGGAACATGAGAAGTGGGTAAAATTTACTTGTAATGCTTGAAGGCTTTGCCCATGGTTATGCATACTAGAAGTCAGGTGCTATAATAGAGATAATTATTTGTGAGTTGGAAGGACAGACTTGCACAGAGGTATACAGAGTGGATGTTGAAAGTGGCAATTGAGTGCATATGATTTTACCGGATATACATTTGATTTGTGCCCAGGTGATTAGTTCAGGGGGTGCTCTGTCCAAGTTGAATTTATGTCAGTTGTTGCCTTTGTGTATACATAAACTTGACAGAATGCTGAACAGATACAAGGAAGTCTGCAAGGAAAGAAGGCCAAAGCATTTGGGTTTAGAATGGGAAAGCAGGAAAACAGTACGCTCATGAACAGTTAAAGGTGAAGCTTTTTAAATCCCATAAAGGATGCAAGCAAGTTTAATCCTTTTTACTGACTCAACGCAGACTCCCAGTACTTGCTTAATGTTGTCATAGTTACTGGCAACAAATTCAAGGATTGGTTGCTTAAATTTCAATGAAATGAAGAAGTAAGACTAACAGTGTGAATGCAGAAATCATTTAGACTACCTAACAAGTTACTTTATAACTTAGTAATGTGAAGTATTTGTAAAATCATATACAAACACATTATAAAGGTTAACAGTTTAATGTTCCATTGTTAATCATATTAAGTATTTGTTATGCAATATTCAATGAAATGTTTACATATAATTCTCTCTATGTTGATTGACATTATATACGTGTTAGTATCCAATGCTATACTAGTTGCTTTATGTTATGTTAGTTTATATAAATGCCACAAAGCAATGACACAGAAATGTTATAAATATTTCAAACATTATCAGATATACATACACCATTCAATAACACAGATTGTCAGTAAATGATGAAACTACACTCACAGTAGTATGATATCTGACAGATTACTTTGTATAATTCCCCAACAACCTTATTTTATGACATTGCTGGAAATGGGAAAAGACAGGTGTGAAATATTTCATCATAATGTGTGTGTATGTGTGTGTGTGTGTGTGTGTGTGTGTGTGTGTGTGTGTGTGTGTGTGTGTGTGTGTGTATATATATATATATATATATATATATATATATATATATATGAAATATATGTTTATATTAAACCCAAGTAGTGCGTCATATAAGATCAACACAAATATAGCCTTAATTTTAAATCATAATATACCAATATTGATATGTATTTTTACACTTGCATAGGACCTTAAGACTGGTTATTTCAACATAATGTTTGGTGTGGATGAGAGAAGTGGGAGAGAGGAAGTGAGGGAAGGGGAAATAAAATTTATTCAACTGTCTTAAGTGACTCAAGAATATTCAATGGTAGTGTTGAACAAACAGTCTCTTTTATACTGTAATGAATGTAATTTGGATCATTATTAAAACAGTATAACATCCTAATTTGAATATGCCTGATTATAAACAATGTAGCTATTACTTATAAACAATATGGAAAGAATGGGATTCTCAGATAGTATGTTGATATAGAATAATAATTAAATTAAATTAGAAATACATACATTATTGTTACAGTAGGTTACAACTTAATAGCTCTCAAAAAGAAAAAATATGCAGTTTATAAGTTGACAGGTGGAATTAAAGTAAGAAACTAATAAAAGTTTCACCAAGTTAATCACTCTCCTTTAAACCTTTAGGGGAATCTTAAACTATCTTAAATTTATATATGAGTTACATAACAGATCAGTTATTCATATGATTTTTTTTTACATTTGATTTAATAGGATACTTTTGATACAAATTCTATTATACTAAGAAATCACACATTCCGGTAAGTTAGATAATAAAATGTCACAAGTTATTTAATCACATAATAGTCTTCTCTAAATTGCAGTTTATCTATGGAGCTCAAACAAGTGGGAAAGAAAGTTGGGGAGTTTGGTACAACAGATTTATTCCCTATCTGTTGGACCAGGAATGCTTTTCATTCCATGTTGGAAGTGGATCAAAATTACACTTGTACAACTTTATCAATTTTCTTAATACTCAAATTCATATTTAGTTTCTCTAAGCTTGACATGAGTTTTTCTATTCTTTACTGTCCTTCTTGAAGAAAATATTGACTGAGACAGAAGGATGTATACAAGCTATTATAAATTTAATAATTAGAAGAGAAGTTTTATATGTTAAAAAT
Organism: Protopterus annectens; assembly: GCF_019279795.1. Lineage (NCBI taxonomy): Eukaryota > Metazoa > Chordata > Ceratodontiformes > Protopteridae > Protopterus > Protopterus annectens. The sequence goes on along the minus strand of NC_056733.1, from coordinate 1,795,233,691 downwards.
AACAATAAAAAACTTCTTTCCCTAAAACAATCTGAAATGGACTTCACATTATCTTTAAATACTAATGGCTTAAATAATCCAAACAAGAGATCTAATTTGTTAAAATATCTAAAGTTAAATAGAGCCCAAATAATATTCTTACAGGAAACACACTTTAAAAATAATGATAAATGCATATGGAATCCAAGTGAATATATGATTCTTAGTTGTTCCTCATATACATTAAAGACTAGAGGGGTAGCAATCTTATGGAAAAAGAGTTCTCTTAGCCCTGAAACTATTCACAACCATGCAGACAGTGATGGTCTATTGTTATATTGAAATTTAATAATAGAATATGGACATTAGTAAACTTGAACTGGATTCCTGGTATTGGGGTGGGAACTATCAAGAAACATTTAGATGTCATAACAAATATATGTAAAGGAAACTTGATAATAGGTGGTGATTTTAATTGTATCACTGACACTTCTGAAACCACAAATAAAAATCCCCATGTTTAACATCTTCAGCAAAACTTCTAAAAAGATGGATTGAGGTATTAACATTAAGTGGCACCTATAATTCTATCCAGAATAGACAAAATATATGTTTCTCAGGATCTTTGCTCAAAAATCACTAATTTTTCAACAATCCCATGTTCTTTCTCAGATCATAACTCTCTTATCTTGAAAATTCAAATATATATTTAGGCCATTAACACTCACCACTAGAATTCCATCATATATTACAAAAATTAAAGAATTTAAACAATGAATTACAGCTTTTTTAGATATTAATTATAATCCAGATATAAGCATAGTTATGGTTTAGGATTCTTTAAAAGCTTATATATATGGTAAAACCCTTAGCTGGTTCAAAAACAAAATTAAAGAATGGGGATCAGAACTGCAAGGATTACAAAAACAACTTTTGCCATTTAAATCTAAAAAAGACTTTAATTCACATGATAACAAAAAGAAGATAGAAGAACTAAATAAAAGATATAATGAAATACTAACTCACAAAACAACTTAACCACGGAAAGATTAAAAATAAACTCTTATGGAACTTCACCAAAGCACTTGCATAATCTAGCCATGAAAAATAAAATGCAAACTAAAGCTAATTCTGCTGTTAACATCTTGCATGAAGGGAAAGGTAAGAAAGTTTCTGAAATAGGTGATATTTTAGACGCATTTAAAAATCACTATACAGAGCTTTACAAAACTAAAAGCACTACAAAGGAATATTTAAATTTAGAAACTATTCTTCCTAACATTAGGAAAATACCTAATGAATTAAAGATAGAATTGGACAAACCTATTACATACACGGAAATTACGGAAAAGATTAAAGAAAGCAAAACTGGTAAGGCCCCAGGGATAGATAGATTAATAGCAGAAATATATAAACTTTTTCCCACAAGTAATAAATTCATTGTTACATAAAACATTTCTTGAAATACAAACTCAAGCAATACTTCCCCACTCATGGAGATACTCTTTAATTACCCCTATTTTAAAGGATAACAAAGACCTGGTCTATTGTAGCTCTTATAGACCAAAATCATTGTTGAATATCAATTATAAATTATTCATGTCAATCATAGTAAACAGAATAAAAGTTCAAGTATCTGATGTAATCAACAATGATCAGACTGGATTCATAAATAATAGACACACACAACATAAAAAGGATATTGACATTAATTGATTACTTAAATAGAGAAAATCAAGAAGCCTTGATAATTGGATTGGACATAGAAAAGGCTTTTGATTCATTAAACCAGGATTATTTAATTAAAATCCTAGAAGTATTTGATTTTCCCCTCTCTTTTATCACACTTGTAAAGAAAGTCTATGAAAAAAACTTATCTTACGTTAAATTGGGACCCTTTACTTCAGAGGCAATCCAAATTACCAAAGGCACTAAACAAAGTTGCCCCATGTCTCCCATTCTATTTGCATTAGCTACAGAAATACTTGCTATATTAATAAGGAGCAACTCCAAGACATTGGGAGTAAATATGTATGAACAATATAGCTCAAAGATTATGCTCTTTGCTGACGATGTTCTTCTTACCCTGCCTAACTCAAAAAAGTTCTAGACGAGGTAGATTTATTGATAGAGAAAATTTATAAGATCTCAGGACTTCATTTTAATAAATCTAAATCAAAATTCTTATTGAACAAAAAAAAAAAGGAATACCAGTTGGTGGGTATCACATCATTGGTGAGCAAGTAACCACCTTAAATTATCTAGGGACTGTCTTATGTGGAAATATAAATGAGATATTAAATGTTAATTATAGGAAGATTATAGATATAATTAAATCACTGGGAATAAATGGAATAATAAGTTTATACATTTTGAAGATAGACTACAACTGATAAAAATGATATTGCTTCCTAAAATCCTATATGTAGTGCAAGCTTTCTTGCTATTGCCTGAGAAATGTTATCTTAAAGAAATAACTTCAACATGAATAAAGTTTCTTTGGCACCCTAAAATGGAATCTTATATAAGAGCTACCTTACTCAAAACTGTAATTGACTGGATAAACCCTAAATATACATCTAACTGGAAATCATTACATACAACTATAATAATAAATGAAAATAACTTGTCAAAAATACATTAACTATAAACACAGACAATAAATTATGGTATTCACTGTGCTTACATTTACAATATAATATAACAAAACGTACTAAACTAAATCTAGTTAATCGCCTTTTTGACAATTTTAGAAATTCTGTTAATATGAATATAGTCTTAAAAACTTGGTTCATAACATTAATCCCTTTCGGTATTACTAAGAACTTCCCAGACAGAATGCATAGAGATATTCTTATTTCTTGTGAACATAAGAACTTAATACCTTGGCTGCACTGCATGGAAAATCAACACATCTTAGATGCACAAAAACTGTCATCAAATTTTAAGTTAACCTCACATGACTGATTATTATTATTACAGAATGTTTTGAGATACTCCAAGGATCTATATAGAATAACTAACTCTTCCTTTAAAAATCCTCCAAAATTCATAAGTGGATTGTTTGGAATTATTTACAATAATGCAACTATGAAAAATGAAACTTTATAGTCATATAATATAATAAAAAATTATAAATCAGCCCCAAAAACAACTTGGCAATTTATTACTAAAGGAATATCGATACCTCTATCTTTGGAGAATAAATCTAACATATTATTATCAGTTAAATTAACATCATATTCTCAGTATTGGAGAATATTTATTTGGAAATTTATGCATAGATCCTTCTTAACCCCTGAAAATTTTTCAAAAAACAATACTTCTAGTAAAGCGTTATGCTGGAGATGTCGAGTCTCTGAAGTGGATTGGTTTCATATGTTTTATGACTGTTTGCAGATAAAAACTTTTTGTAATGATGTTAATAATTTCTTACAAGCAATTTTCACATACACATTTGTTATGACTAAAGTTTTGATTTTACTGAATATAAATGAAGGTCCTCCCATGAATAAAACAAATTTATATCAACTGTGGACAATACTCACAATAGCTAGAAAATGTATAACCAGGAAATGGAATTCTAACATATCACCTACCATGGGGGACTTTCTATGTCTATTGAAGAAGACAGCATCAATGGAAATAAAAGTTAAAGAATAAGAATATTCTCTCATCCATTAGTTAATAATCCATGGAAGAAAGTTCTGTCATTGATTAACACTTTACAATCGGTCTTAGTCACCTCATGATACCATATTTATTATTTCTTTTGACTTATCACTTGTTTATATCAAATACTATCTAAAGTCTACTTATGTCAAGCTAAGTGTAAATATTGTAAACAGTTAATTATTCAATTTAATTGTAATTAAAATTTTTGTGTTTTATTTCAAAATAAAAAAATATTTGAGTAAAATAAAATGCTGGAGCCCAGCTATCAAACTAACAGGGTTAGGCACTTTACAGTGTGGTCCAAGCCTCTAATATTTTAATGGCAGCCACTAAAAAAATCTAAGGAAGAAGGGAAACAGGGGTAAAAGGAGAAGTCGAGAAGGCAAAACAAGTACAAGAAGAATGCCAGGGAATGCCTAAATGGCCAAGTCATCTCCCACAGTGGCTTATGCCATTACTAAAGAAAGACTCTTCAGGTAAGAATAAGAGGTTTAAACCTTCTTTGTGAGTCTTCCAAATCGACATTGAATATAATCTTAAGTCTTCTGAACGTGAAGCACTTCTCTAAGTGAACAATGCCTGTTAGAAGCAAAAACAGATTTCTCTACTTCTGGAAGGAATCATTGAGCAAAATTAGATTGAAGGGCAGCACTGACCTCAAGCTTTAAGGATGGAAATGACAAGGGAAAGGCATGACAGCTTTTAAATACATTGACTTGTCATGTTCTTAAAAGTGCACAAGGATAATACAGCTAAGTATACTGAACAAAGGCTTCAGACAATGTAAACATTTGATGTTCTTCATGTTTCACTGTTATAGTCATTACATTTGGGTTATCTGCTTGCAGGTAGCCTTCAGTCGGCCTAATTAACAAAGTCTTGGTTCCTGCATCAGTTGCTGTCCCTTCTTCCATGACGTCAGGTCGTCAGGGATATAAAACATGCAGCCAATGCCATAACATCAGTTTTTCTTGCCCCAGATGTCAGGTGCCCCCCTAACTGGGAGCAAAAAAAAATATATATATATATATATATATATATATATATATATATATATATATATATGCATGTAATTTTGAACACAAAAAATGTACCTCTAACTAAAAGCAAATACACCAAAAAGGCTTTTGAGCATAGTAAAAGAAAGAAGAGGTATAATAAAGGAGAAATAGGGGGCTGGTGGGTGGATAACCAGGACTGCAACAGTGAATACACTAGAACATCTACATTTATGGTAAGTGTACACAACTGTACTATGTTCTTCGTGTTTCACTGTTGCAGTCATTACATCTGGGTAGAATCCCAAAGCTATGGTTGGGAGGATGGAATTATACAGCATTAGGAGCAGCTATAAGGCCATGCAGGACAGCAGTGGCAAAGCCTGCTCTGGATTTAGAAAACAGAGGTAAATGGTAATGTTTGGTGAACGTATGAACTGAGCTCCAAGTAGCAGCTTCTAGAATGTCTCTGGTAGGAAACCCTCTGAGAAAAGCTGCAGAAGTAGATGCAGTCCTGGAAGAATGGGATCTGATCCCCTTGGGGACAGGTTTACCATGGTGCATGTAGCAGAAACGAATATAATGGCTTATCCATTTTGAAACAGTCTGCTTTAAAATAGCCTTTCTCTCTGCACCTGCAGCAAATGCCACCAGTAATTGCTCAGATTTTCTTACAGATTTTGTCCTGTTTAAGTAAAATCTTAGTTGCCTGTGTACATCCAATGAATACAGAAACCGCTCCCCCTTGTTCTGTGGATTTGGGAAAAAGGTTGGCAGATGAATGGTCTGATTAAGAGCCACACTGGATACCACCTTAGGCATAAAGGATGGATTGGTCCTGAGGGCCACCCTGTCCAGACAAAAGATAATGAAAGGCTCCACTGCCATGAGAGCCTGCAGTTCTGAAATCCTTCTAGCTGAAGTGACTGCTAAAAGAAAAGCTGTCTTCCAAGAGAGAAATGTTTATGTCTGCAGTAGCAGCTGGTTCAAAAGGAGGAAGGGTGAGTTTTTCCAGCACAAAATTGAGGTCCCATACAGGAGTAGGTGCTCTCCTGGGAGGTCTCAAATTTTTGACCCCCCCCCCGAGGTACTGCTTTAGCAGGGGATGAGACAAGAGAGGAGGCTCTGTGCTGTAATGAGCTGGAATGGCAGAGGCATGGATCTTTATGGAAGAAAAAGATAGGCCCTTATGAAGCATCTCAGTTAAATATTGTAGAATCTGAGGAATATTGGGCATTGCTGTGTTTATTCCTTGTGCTTGGTTCCAGGCACAGAATCTTTTCCATTTATCAGTGTAAGATTTTCTAGTACTAGGCCTTCTAGCCTCCAAAAGGACATCCATCACAGGTTTACTGTGAGATGTGACTGGTGAATTAGTTGATTAGCCATGCTGCAAGATTCAGAGTTTGGAGCTGTGTGCGCAAAATTTGATAGTTCTGCTGAGACAGTAGATAAGGTGCCTGAGGCAGGTACCATGGAGGTAGGTGTGACATATTGCGTAGGTGAGGGTACCAGTGTTGGCGAGGCTAGTCTGGAACAATCAGAATCATTTTTGGTTTTTCCTGTCTGACTTTTAGTAAAACCTTGGAGAGCAGAGGCAGAGGGGGAAAGGCATAGACTGATAGGTTTTTCCAGCTGAAGGATAGAGCATCCACTTTCCAAGCTTTTTTGTGATGAATTCTTGCACAGAATTTGTCCAACTGATAGTTTTTGGGGAGAGGCAGAAAAATCTATGTCTGGGCTCCCCCATCTTTGTGTCAACATGCTGAAGATTTGTGGATCCAGTTTCCATTCATGTTGGTCCATAAGATGTCTGCTTAGTTTGTCTGCCAGAGTTTTTTGCTTTCCTGGCAGGAATTGAGCTTGTAGATGTATTTGGTAAGTCAAAGCTGTGTTCCACAAAGCCATGGATAGTCTGCAAAGGGGGTAGGAATGGGTACCCCCTGCTTGTTTATGTACCACATAACTGTGGTGTTGTCCGTCTTTATCAGTAGTTGTCCTGGATGAAAAAAGTCCTTGAAAGCTGTCAGAGCATTCTGTACAGTTAGTATTTCTTTCTGGTTGATATGTAGGTGCATTTGAATTGGGCTCCATTTGCCCTGAATGCATCTCCCTGCCAGATGGGCCCCTCAAGCATAATCTGATGCGTCTGTAGTCAGGGTTTTGGTGGCAGGGGGTGGAATGAATGACAGTCCCTTGTTTTCGTGACAGGCCTCTGCCCACCATAGGAACTCCTGTTGCAGGCAAGGAATGATAGGAATCATTGTTTCCAGGCTGTGACAATGCTGACTCCATAAGCTTTTTGGGTACCACTGAAGTTTCCTCATATTCAGTCTTGCACATGGAATTAGTAGAATGCAGGAAGCCATGAACCCCAAGGCCTGCAGAATTTGTCTTGCAGATAGCTGGATTTTTGTGGCCACTTGTTTGAAGTATGTCATCAATTGAATTTGCTTGTCTGGCATGAGGTAAGCCATCTGGGCAGTTGTATTCAAGCTTGCACCCAGGAATGTAATTATTTGAGAGGGTACCAGTTGTGATTTCTTTTCGTTGATGGTGTACCCTAGGCATGTTAGAAGCCTTTTTACAAATGCTAGATGTTGTAGAAGAGTGCCCTTGTTTTCTGCCTGAATTAGACAATCGTCCAAATAAGGATAAATCTGAATGTTTCTTTGTCTGCAGAATGCAATTACTGGTGCTAGGCACTTTGTGAAGACCCTGGGAGCAGTAGATAAGCCAAAGGGCAGTGCAGAGAACTGGTAATGCAAATAGCCCGCTTTGAAGCGGAGGTATCTTCTGCAAGATTCCCTGATTGGGATATGCAGGTAAGCCTCTTTTAAGTCTAGAGTTACCAACCAGGCATTCTTGCCCAGCATTGGTAGTAACTGTTGTAGAGTCAGCATCTTGAATTTTGGAATGTCCAGGAAAGTATTTAGAATGGATAAGTCTAGAATTGGATGCCATGATTTGTCTTTTCTGGGTACCAGGAAAAGTCTTGAATAAAAACCTTGTCCTTTTTCCTTTTCTAGTACTGGTTGAATAGCCCACATATCCATGAGGGACATAACTTGTTCATGGGCCTCTGCCCACTGATTTGGAGGCAGATCTGGCCATCCGTTTGGAATTGGCAACGTGTGTAAATGAAACCTGTATCCCTGGGATACTATATTTAAGACCCACTTTTCCTGGGTGATTAGATGACAATTTTGTGCATGAAGTGCTAGTTTTCCTCCCAAAGGGGCTGCCAAAAGATAAGTGCTTGGAAATGGCAGAGGAAAGTCATTGAGACTGTTTACCGTAGGGAGGGGCCTTGCTACTTCCAGATTTGGAGGTGGAGGCACCCCATTGTTTTGTTCTGTAAGTTCCTTGTGGCTGAAACCTGGTGCCTTTGGAATGTCTGGGTTTGGCCTGAGCAGCTCTGTTAGGTACTGGAAAGGACCAATTCTTAGTAGGCCAGTGCCTACTGAACCTGGGTGGCTGCACTTGTAGGAAATCTTTTACAGTTTGCATAGATTTAGCTTTGTCTTCCATCTTTTTCAAAACTTCTTCTGCCTTATTACCAAACAGACTGTCCTGTTGTAAAGGAGCATCCAACAATTTTGCTTTAACATGATCAGGCAGATTTTGCTCCTTCAGCCAAGCATGCCTTCTTATCACAGATCCAGTTACGGCAGCCCTGCAAGAGGCCTCCAAGGAATCAAAACCACATTGCAAAGTATGCTGTTCAACTTGTTCAGCTGAATGCAATAAATCCTGTAACTCTTTATTTTCCACACAGTCAGAAATCAACATCATTTTCTGTTTCAGTAAGCCCATGACATGCTGCTAATATTTAAGCATATGAAATTGACAGTTTAAAGCCCTGACTGCCAGGGTTGCAGACGTGTAAACCTTCTTACCCCATCTATCCAGCGCCCTGGAGTCTCTATTAGAAGGGGTAGGATTTTTAGCAGTAGAAGCCTTAACACCCTTGGGACCCTGAGAAATTGTTTCAGGATCAGTAGGGTTTTTAAAAAGAAACTTGTGAGAGTCAGGAACCCTGTAATATCGGTCTGGCTTACTAGGAGCTGGAGGCAGGGAATCAGGAGCCTTGCTGGATTCTGAGAAAACATCATCAACAATGTCTAAAACAGGAGGTATAGCCAAAGGCCTATGCTGAGGAAGAAGAAGGAAATCCCTAAGCCTCTTTTTGGATTCTGAAAAATCCTGACTCTCCCAATGAAAATGTCCCCTTAAGGTATGCAAAGTTTCTCCAAAAGAAAAATCCTCAGGAGGAGAAGCAGAAGGAATGGATTCTTCTGCATCAGAATCCTCATAAGATGGAATAGAAAATTCCTGATCAGAAGAGGAATCAGAAAAAATGGACACCTGATCTGAAGATTCATAATCAGTGCCTTGCTTAGGCCTCTTAGCAGGAGGGGGTTGGGAACCCCCGATGAAGGTAATTATATCCTCAGCCATTTTGATCATTTGTTTTTTAGGCATAGGGGCCTGAACACATGGCCCATATGTCTTTTTTTAGACACTGAAGTTGGTTTTGGCCTTGTTTTTGATGATGGCGTTGGTTTAATTTACAAATCTTTAGGCCTGAAAACACCCTCAGAAGCCGGTGGCCTGCTCAGCGGCTCCGGACCCATCTAAGGGAGAGACATCCGCGGGTCCAATACCTGAAGTGTCGCGCGGCATACTGCGAATCAAAAATAGCGGGCATCAGGGGCTGCGAAAGCGCCTCACTGAGTACCAGCAAACAGGCGACTAGCATAGGAGAAGCTTCACCTTCGGTTCTGGACCTCAACGGTCTGTCTCTGTCTTTTTCTTTGCACTTTTTTGTGTATACCAGTAGTAGTCAGACTGCTAACCGACGACAATTCTGGATAGTTAAATCTTGAGCCAAAATAATGAGATGCAAAAGTATATCGACGCTTAATAGTGCGTTGATTAAATTTAGCACAAAACCGACAGCAAGGCACGTTGTGGTCAGGGCCTACGCAAGGAATACAGTACGAATGAAAGTCCTTGTGAGGTATTTGCTTCCCACAAGTAATACAATTATTAACTTTTACTGACATCGGAAAGGAGCAAGAAAAAGTTTCCCTAGCGGCATACTTAGCTTTAGGTTGAAGACTTCGGTTCTGAAACGCGAAAACGAAAATTTCAGGAGTCGGCCGACCGACACTTGCGAACTGCTTCTGCTTCGGGCACCGCACGGCAAGAAAGACTGATTAAAATGGCATCGGCTGCATGTTTTAAACCCCTGACGACCTGACGTCATGGAAGAAGAGACAGCAACCAATGCAGGACCCAAGACTTTGTTATTCAGGCCAACTGAGGGCAACCTTCCAGCAGATTATCCAAATGTAATGACTGCAACAGTGAAACACGAAGAAAGTACAGTTTTGTACCTATCATAAATGTAGATGTTCGAGTGCTAATACAGCTGCAGTAATCACATATGGGTTTTCTGCATTAGCCGTCCTCGGTCGGCCAAATTCCAAAGTCTTGGTCGGCGTCGGTTGTCGCTTCTCTTCTGACGTCAGTGAGGCCAGAGTATATAAGACACAGCCGACGCCATGTTCTCCAGTCTTTCTTGCCCCAGATGTCAGGTGCCCCCAAAAAGGAAGGCAATACATAAATAATGCTTATAAGAATATACAAGCAATGCAAAATAATCCAAAATCAGTAGTTGCAAGCAAATAAACCATAGAAGGATAACCCAGTGAGGTTGTATGAAGAGGTAGTTAGGTCCCATGTCTTTACCAAGTGGGGAAGGAGGGAGGGAAAGCTGTATTAGCACTCGAACATCTGCATTTATGGTAGGTACAAAACTGTACTATGTTCATCGTGCATACAGCTGCAGTAATCACATATGGGTACAGTCCCAAAGCTATGCACAGGGTGGTAGGTACTAAGAGGAACTGGGTTGAGCCAGAATGCCCTGCAAAACAGCAGTGGCAAAGCCTGCTCTTGTTCTGGAATATAAAGGCAGGTGGTAGTGTTTTGTGAAGGTATGTACAGAACTCCAAGTGGCTGCCTCCAAAATATCTTTGGTAGGAACCCCTCTGAGGAAGGCTGTAGAGGTGGCTGTGGCCCTGGTGGAATGTGATCTGATACCTGTAGGAACAGATTTCCCATGATAGGAATAACAAAACCGTATGCAGTGGCCTATCCACTTTGAAATAGTCTGCTTGGAAACTGGCTTCCCTTGAGCCCCTACAGCATAGGACACAAAGAGTTGTTCTGATTTCCTGAAGGACTTTGTTCTGTCCAAATAGTAACGTAGCTGCCTATGGATGTCTAAAGAATGCAGCAGCCTTTCCCCTTTGTTTTGAGGATTGGGATAAAAGGTAGGAAGGTGTATGGCTTGATTTAAAGCTACCCTGGATACCACCTTAGGCATAAATGATGGGTTGGCGGAAGGAAACCCTGTCCTGATGAGAAATGAGAAGGCTGCACCGCCATGAGGGCCTGTAGCTCCAAAACTCTGAGCTGAAGTGATAGCCAGAAGGAAGGCAGTTTTCCAGGACAAATATTGCAAATCTGTTGAGGCAGCTGGTTCAAAGGAGGCAATGTTAATTTTTCTAGTATGTAATTAAGATCCCAAGCTGGTATTGGTTGTTTCCTTGGTGGTCTTATATTCTTAGCCCCTCTGAGGAACTGTAAGAGTGGATGAGAAAATAAAGGAGGATCCGTGTTGAATTCTGCAGAAATGGCTGAGGCATGGATTTTTATGGAAGAAAATGAAAGTCCACTGTTCAGTAGCTCAGCTAGATACTGTAATACCTGAGGCAAGTCCAGTTTACTAGGATCCTGGCCTTTTTTCTCATTCCATGAGCAAAACCGCTTCCATTTTGCGGAGTAAGCTTTTCTAGTAGATGGCCTTCTGGCCTCCAAAATGACATCCTGCACCTCCTTGGAGAGCAGGGTCTGTTGTGGTGTTAAGGAATTTTCCATGCTGCGAGATTGAGTGTTTTCAGCTGACTGTGAAGAGTTTTGTAGCTGTGCTGAGTCAGCAGAAGAGGCATTAGAGGCAGGGACCAGGGAGGAGTATGTGTTAGGCTCCTCAGCAGTGGGTACCAGTGTTGCCTCGGCCAATCTGGAGCAATCAGTATCATCTTCGGTCTGTCTGCTCTTGCCTTCAAAAGCACCTTGGGCAGAAGAGGCAGAGGTGGGAATGCGTAAACTGTCCATGCTGTCCAACTGAATGAAAGGGCATCCACTCTCCAGGCTTTTGGATGGAAGGTCCTCGAACAAAACTTTTCCAATTGATGATTCCTGTGGGAGGCAAAAAGATCTACGTCTGGCCTCCCCCACACTTGGGTTATTTCTGTAAACACCTGAGGATGTAACTTCCATTCGTGTGGATCTGTCATATTTCTGCTTAATTTGTCTGCCAGCGTGTTTTCCAATCCTGGAAGGTACTGTGCTTGAAGTTCGATTTGCCATTCCAGAGCCAAGTTCCAAAGAGTCATGGCTAGTCTGCACAAGGGGTATGAATGTGTTCCTCCTTGTTTGTTTATGTACCACATTACTGTGGTGTTGTCTGTTCTTATCAGTAATTGCCCTGGATGCAGGAAGTCCTTGAAAGCTGTAATTGCATTTATTACTGCTAGCATTTCTTTTTGATTGATGTGAAGGTGCTTTTACTTTTGGGACCATTTGCCCTGGATGTACCTGTCCGTCATGTGAGCCCCTAATCTGAGGCGTCTTTGTGATAACTTGCTTTGCTTGAGGCTTGCAGAATGGGAGGCCTGTGTTTGCTTGACATGCTTGGGCCCACCATAGAAATTCTTTTTGCAAACATGGGATTATTGGTATTATTGTTTCCAAACTGTGACTGTGTTGAGACCATAGGTTTTTAGGTACCACTGAAGTTTCCTCATATGCAGCTTTGCAAATGGGATTAAAAGAATGCAAGATGCCATGAATCCCAGAGCCTGCAGGATTTTCCTTGCAGTAAGCCTGGTACTTTTTGCTAGTATTTTGAAGTACTGAGATAGTTGCCCTTGTTTTTCTGGCGTAAGGTAGGCCATCTGGGTGTTTGTGTCCAAGTTGGCACCCAGGAAAGTTATTTTCTGAGATGGTGTTAGCCTTGATTTCTCTTTGTTGATTGTGTATCCCAGAGACTGCAGTAACCATGTCACATATGCCAGATGTTCCAGAAGTATGTGTTTGCTGTCCGCTTGGATCAGGCAGTCGTCCAAATAAGGGTGAATTTGTATCACTTGAAGTCTGCAGTAGGCAATCACTGATGCCAGGCACTTTGTGAATACTCTGGGCGCAGTAGATAAGCCAAAGGGCAATGCAGAGAATTGATAGTGGATTGAACCTGCAAGAAATCTGAGGTATCTTCTGCAGCTTTGTCTGATTGGGACATGCAGGTATGCCTCCTTGAGGTCCAATGTTACCAGCCAAAACTCCTTGCCCAGCATGGGAAGAAGTTGCTGTAATGTGAGCATCTTGAATTTTGGTGCAGTAGAAATGTGTTTAGGATGGATAAGTCCAAAATGGGTCTCCAGTCGGTTCCTTTCCTTGGTACCAGAAAAAGTCTTGAATAAAAACCTTGACCTTGTTCATGAGTAGGTACCTCTTGAATAGCTGTCATGCTTATGAGCTTTGAAATTTGTAGTTGTGCCTCTGCCCTTTGATTCTGTGGCAGGTTTGGCATGCCTCTCATTTTTGGAAGAGTGTGAAAATGAAATTTGTAGCCTCTGTTTATAATGTCCAGGATCCATTTGTCTGTCGTGACAATATGCCAATTGCCTGCAAATAATGCTAGCTTTCCTCCCAAAGGTGCTGCCAGCTGAGATGTGCTTGGCATGGAAATGAGGGAGTCATTGGGTTTGCTTTCTGTATTGTTGTGCACTGTCCTCGCCACCTCTTGGTGCTGGAGTTTGCCATTGTCGTCCTCTGTATGATCCTTGTGATTGCCCTCTGCCCCTTGTGCGTCTGTATCTACCTCTTTGGGGCTTGTCAGTGGCTGGAAAGGACGAGTTTTTTGAAGGCCAATTTCTGCTAAAGCGTGGTGGTTGAACCTGCATAAAAGGCTTTGACAGTTTGCATAGATTTGGCTTTTTCTTCCATTTTCCGCAATATCTCCTCAGCATTAGTACCAAACAGCACATCCTTTTCTAAAGGAGCATCTAGAAGTTTAGCTTTCACATGATCAGGCAAGTTTTGTTCTCTAAGCCAGGCATGTCTGCGAATGACTGATCCTGTAGCAGCCGCTCTACTTGAAGCCTCTAGGGCATCATAACCACATTGTAAAGTGTGTTTACCCACTTGCTCTGCACTATGCATCATATCCTGTAACTCCTTTAAATCTGGTTGTTCAGGTTGAGACATTTTATTCCTTAATTGTGATAACAGAAACTGTTGATATTTAAGCATATGAAACTGACAATTTAAGGCCCTCATGGCTAGGGTGGCCGAGGTATATACCTTTTTCCCCCACCTTTCTAAAGATCTTGACTCCCTTTCTGCAGGAAGTGGATTCTTGGCAGTGGAGGCCTTCAATCCCTTGGGGCCTTGTGAAATGGTTTCAGGGTCAGCATTATGGCTTTTGAAGAGAAATTAGTGAGAGCTGGGTACTCTGTAATACCTATCAGGTTTGACTGGTGCAGGAGGCAGAGAATCCGGGTTAAGGCAAGCCTCCGAATAGACATCATCCAGGATGTCCAAAACAGGGGGAATAGCCAGAGGTCTGTGTTGAGGTAACAAAAGAAATTCCCCAAGTCTTTTCTTGGAATCTGAAAAGTCTTGGCCTTCCCAATGGAAGTGTTCCCTCAAGGTGTGTAAGGTTTCCCCAAAGGAAAAATCCTCAGGAGGGGATACAGAAAGAATGGACTGTTCTGCATCTGAATCCTCAAAAGGAGAGTAAGAGTGTTCCTCTGCATCAGAATGTTCTGATAAAAAGGATCCCTGATCAGAAGAGGGAGAATCTTCCTCCACTCTGGGTCTCTTGTCTGGAGGGGGTTGAGAACCTCTGATAAGAGTAATTAAATCCTCAGCCATTTTAAGCATCTGTCTTTTAGGCATGGGACCTGGAGATGGGCCCTGTGCAACAGGCCTCGTGGGATGCCTGGCTGCTTTGGATTTAGTAAAGGCCTTAACTGAAAAAGAAGATGAGGGCCTAAATACACCATGGGTGGAGGTGGACCTGTCCACATTAGTAGGCTCAACATTAGCAAAGGCTTCGGTTGTAGTCTGGGAAAGAGCCGAGGTCCCAGCGGTCTCGGGTACAGAGGACACTGCCAAAGGAGTGTCGTCGGTAGTCAGGGACTGCAAAGGCGTCTCGCTGAGAACCGGACCACGTGTAGCCTGTTTTGGCATGGTGTCGGCAGGGACCGCGGGCCTCGCGTGTCGGTCCTTTTCCTTGTGTTTTTTGGACAAAACGGTAGTCGGAGTGTCCGATGACATTTTATAATCAAAAGCTTTACCAAAGTAGTGTTGGGCGAACTCGCGGCGGCTTAATAGTGCGTTTATTGAAGGTAGTGCAAAAGCGACAGCCCGAGACGTCGTGGTCTGGGCCCAAACAAGGTATGCAGAGGGAATGGAAATCCTTATGCGGTATTTGCTTCCCACAAGAAATACAATTATTAACTTTTTCTGACATTGGTCTGAGGCAAGAAAAGTTTCCCCAACGGGGTACTTAGCTTTAATGAAGACTTCAGTTCCAAAATTTTCGTAATTCAGGAGCTGGCCGACCGGCACTTGCGAACTGCTTCTGCTTCGGGCACCGCACGGCAAAAAAGACTGGAGAACATGGCGTCGGCTGTGTCTTATATACTCTGGCCTCACTGACGTCAGAAGAGAAAGCGACGACAACCGATGCCGGACCAAGACTTTGGAATTCGGCCGACCGAGGGACCGCCTGACGGCAGAAAACCCATATGTGATTACTGCAGCTGTATGCACGATGAACATCATCAAACTCAGTCCTAGGTCTCTTAGAGGGATAAGGCTGGCTTCCCCTGATTAGAGTAATAAGGTCTTCAGCCATTCTTATCATCTGTTTTTTAGGCACAGAGGCCTGACCATGTGGTCTGGGCATCAGTTTTTCAGGCATGGCTTGAGATTTAGGCCTTGAAGAAGAAGAAGATGGCGTCGGTTTAATACGCAAATCAGTAGGCCTGAATACACCCTAAGAAGCCGGTGCCTGCACAGCAGCTCCGGACCCATCCAAGGTAGAGACATCCGCAGGTTCCACAGTTGAAGCATCTCGCGGCATACCGGACTCCGAATGGGTCTCAGTAGAGGCCTGCGAATCAGAAGTAGCGGATATCAGGGGCTGCGAAAGCGCCTCACTGAGTACTGGTGAACTGGCGACTGGCTTAGGAGAAGCGTTGTCGGCAGTGTTGGACCTATGCGGCCTGTCTATGTCTTTATCTTTGTGGGTTTTTTTCAAAATGTCGGTAGTCAGAAGGCTGACGGAAGACATATCAGGATATTTGAACCAAGTACCAAAATATTTAGAAGCGTAAATATACAGACGACGGATAGCTCTTGGTTTAAATAAGGCACAAAACCAACAGCGAGGTATGTCGTGGTCAGGGCCTGGGCAAGGAATACAGTACGAATGAAAATCTTTATGAGGTATTAGCTTTCCACAAGTAATGCAGTTATTTACTTTTACTGACATCGGTTAAGAGCAAGAAAAAGTTTCCCCAATGGGGTACTTAGCTTTTAATTGAAGACTTCGGTTCTGAAACTCGAGAATGAAAATTTCAGGAGTCGGCCAACCGGCACTTGCGAACTACTTCTGCTTCGGGCACCGCATGGCAAGAAAGACTGATGTAATGGCATCGGCTGCATGTTTTATACCCCTGAAGTCACAGAAGAAGGGACAGCAACTGGCACAGGACCCACAACTTTGTTAATCAGGCTGACCGAGGGCTACCTGCAAGCAGATAACCCAAATGCAATGGCTGCAACAGTGAAACATGAAGAACATCTGTCCCAAATGTGTATGAAGAAATAAGTAAGAAAATAAGCAAATCCTCCCACTTTGCAAAATAAGCCTTCAAACAGATGAAACAACATGAATAAGTCCAACAAATACAGCCTAGAGGCAATGTCTTTCAGCCTTGAGGAAAGAAATGGAGACAGAGGTGCATTTCTAGATATGAGGAAGAGATGGCAGCCTGGGAAAGTTTTATGCGCTGAGTGGTCCTAAAGCTGGTCCTACAACCTGCGTAGTGCAAGTCTTACTGGTTACGGTCAATGGATGTCTTTTTTATAACACTACAGCACTACAAAGTTAACACAGATAAACAAAACTTCACTGAGCACTAAGCATAGAATAGTACAGTTGTAACTGGCTCAGAGAAGAATGCAAAAAAAAAAACAACAGATATCCCATCTACTCACAGTGTTCTGAACAACATGCGTAATAGCTGAAAACACTCCAAATGCCCCACTGATTGGTGATGCACTTTCGTTCTCTTGGGCAGGGCAGCTCTCTTCAACATTTATGCCATCTGCAGTTAAAACACAGTTGTTATAACATAAGTGGTACAACAGGACACCAAAATCTAGTGCAGTAGTTTTACATACAAGTCAGAGAAAGCCAAAGTAAGGGTATTATGACTTACGTTTTAATTGCAGTTTTAGGTCCCCCGCTGTTTCTCAAGCATCTGGCAGTCAGTAGTATAAAATATTTAGAAAGCTAAGGTTTGAGAAAGTAAATAGCACATCTTGCATCAAACTCACATGCCCAAGAAACCAAAGATTAAATCAATCATCATGAAAACCAAAGACTAAATTAATCATCATGAAAAATGAAAATAAAAGAGCATGTGCTTTCTTTATCTTATATCCAGGAGCTAATCACCTTGCTCATACAGTGGATATAAAAATTGTACACACCCCTGTTAAAATGCCAGGTTTTAATGATATTAAAAATGAGACCACAATAAATCATTTCAAACCTTTTCCCACGTTTAATGTGACCTATAACCTGTACAATTCAATTGAAAAATAAATCTGTTAGGGGAAAAATATAAAAAATAAACATAGAATAAGCCGGTTGCATAAGTGGGCACACGCTTAAACTAATACTTTGGTGAAGCACCTTTTGATTTAATTACAGCATTCATACAGTGAGTTCTTCCAGAACAAAATTAAGATCCCACAGTTTCCTTAGAGGCTTAAGGTGCAGGACTCTTTTCAAAAGGAGCTTTACCTCTGCGCTGGACATAAAAAGAGTGTCTAGAGGTAAACAGGCATTGATGGCTGACAAGTGTGCTTTAACAGATGATTAAGTCAACCCAGAATGCAAAAGCTCACAGAGATAATGAAGTACGATGGGAACTTCAGATAAGAGTGGCTCCAGTCTATGCTTGTGGCTCCAAATGGAAAATCTTTTCCACTTGACTGTGCATGATTTCCTGTCTTCCTGTAAACCTGTACCACCTTCTCTGAAAATAAGTGTCTTTTAAGGATCAGAACCCAATCATCCACAGAACAAGACTGACAAGGCTAGGCTGGGCCATAGAAGCCAACCAATCTGACAGGCCTGGTTGTATTGGAATTTTCCAGTGGTTTCCCCTTCGATAAGTGGAATAGGATGAGAAACCAATGTTGTCTTGGCCAGAAGCATCAGTTTTGTAATGTCATTTGGATTTTTAGAAGGACTCTTGGAATAAGTGGTAGTGGAGGGTAGTCATACAGCAAACTCCCTGTCCACTGGAAGAAGATGTCATTTTTCCAGGCCAGAGGACATGGAGTCCTGATGCAGAGCAGAGGGAGCTGGTGATGCTTTGGAAATTAAATGAAGTCTATCTGTGGACTGCCCCACTGATGTACGACTACCTTGAAGAGTTGTCTGTTCATGATCCATTCATGGAAGTCCTCCAATACATTCTCATTTGAGGGAATGTGAGCTGCTGTGAGGGTCATTTTCAATTGAGTGGCCATTTACCAAATGTCCTGTGCCAACCTGCACAGGGAATAAGACCTTGTGCATCCTTATTTTCAGATCAAACAACTAAGTGCTTTCACCAAAATAACCAAAGGCTTCTTCAGAGTTGTTCAAACATTCTAGTCATACTGCTTTTATATTACATATCAGATTTGAAATACAAACACCTACCCTCCATGTTAAACTTGTATACATTCTTAAAAAGACAGTACCTTAATACATGATCAAAATGCTTACTAAAATGCCAATTAAATGAATAACATTTGTAAAAGAAGAATAATTATAACTTACTAAACTAGAAAATACATTTAAAATGTTGCTATACTATTTGATATGTTTACATAATTTGATTATGCCTGATTTTCAAAAACGGCTTGATAGAAATAAAATCATTCAAACCAGGGTCCACAGATGCATTTAACCTTAATTGCCAGAGGGATTCTTTACTTTCCAACTTTAAATTCATATAACCTCCTCGCTCATCAGTGGAAACCCTGTCTATCACAAAAAATACAAACTTTTTAAAATGTATGCATTTATCTGAATGTATAAAAAAGGGCATTATGAATGTTCTTGTTCTTTATAGTCCTGACATGTTCACTTATCCTGTTCCCTTAACCTCCGAATAGTTTTACCTACATAGAAGCAGGGACAGCATAAACAAGTGGCCACATACACAACATGTGTAGTACAACAGCTGCATCTGCCAGTACATTGAATAGAAATATCATTTCCTTGAATGTAAACATAGGGACCATCGTTTATGTACCTACATGAATTACAACTTCCACATTTGGATATACAGGATTTATACATTGGAATGTTACTTTACTTTTCAAGAATGTTTTTAACATTCCTTCCCCTACTGAAAACTACCTGTGGTTTTGATCCCAAAATAGCTAACATCTCGTTTTGGAAACAAAGTTCCCAACACTGATTAAAGTACAGTTGTGTACACTTACCATAAATGTAGATGTTCGAGTGTATTCACTGTTGCAGTCATTACATTTGGGTAATCTGCTGGCAGATTGCCCTCAATCGGCCTGAATTCCAAAGTCTTGGGTCCTGCGTCAGTTGCTGTCTCCTCTTCCATGATGTCAGATCATCAGTGGTATAAAACATGCAGCCGACGCCATTTTCTTTAGTTTTTCTTGCCCCAGATGTCAGGTGCACCCAAAAAGGTAGCAAAAAAATGTATGTATGTATGTATATATATATATATATATATATATATATATATATATATATATAGATATATATAGATATATATATATATATATATATATATATATATATATATATATATATATATATATACATGCATCAATATAAACATTACCTTCATCTACAAGCAAATACACCACATAGGTTGTAGAAGATAGAGAAGGAAAGATAAACTCCAGAATGGCAGGGGGGTGGCGGGAGGGTAACCTGGACTGCAACAGTGAATACACTCGAACATCTACATTTATGGTAAGTGTACACAACTGTACTATGTTCTTCGTGTTTCACTGTTGCAGTCATTACATTTGGGTAGAATCCCAAAGCTATGGTTGGGAGCAAAGCCTGCCCTGGACTTAGACTAGAGAGGCAATTGATAATGCTTTGTAAAGGTGTGAACAGAACTCCAAGTAGCAGCCTCTAGAATGTCTTTGATTGGTACTCCTCTGAGAAAGACTGCTGAAGTAGCTGCAGCTCTGGTGGAATGAGACCTAATGCCCTTGGGCACAGGTTTACCATGGTGTAAGTAGCAGAAACGGATGCAGTGGCTTATCCACTTTGAAATTGTCTGCTTTGAAATAGCCTTTCCTTCTGATCCTGCAGCATATGTCACTAGTAATTGCTCAGTTTTTCTTAGAGCTTTAGTCCTGCTCAAGTAGAATTTTAGCTGTATGTGTATGTCCAAGGAATGCAGAATTCTCTCCCCCTTGTTCTGTGGATTTGGATAAAAGGTTGGCAGATGAATTGTCTGGTTAAGAGCCACACTGGAAACCACCTTAGGCATAAATGTAGGATATGTCCTCAGAGACACCCTGTCTGGGTAAAATAGGATAAAAGGCTCTACAACTATGAGGGCCTGTAGCTCTGAAACTCTTCTTGCTGGAGTAATTGCTAGTAGCAGAGCTGTCTTTCATGATAAGAACTTTATATCAGCGGTAGCAGCTGGTTCAAATGGAGGTAGGGTGAGCTTTTCCAACACATAATTGAGGTCCCATGCAGGTAATGGTGATCTTCTAGGAGGCCTTAAACTTTTGGCTCCTCTAAGATACTGCTTTAGTAAAGGATGAGAAAAGATTGGTGGCTCTGTATTGTAACGAGCCAAAATGGCAGAGGCATGGATTTTAATTGATGAGAAAGACAGGCCTTTGTCAAGCATCTCAGTTAAGTATTGTAATATCTGAGGAATATTTGGTTCTGATGTATCAGTTCCTTGTGCTTGATTCCAAGCACATAATCTCTTCCATTTATCAACATAAGATTTTCTAGTACTAGGCCTTCTGGCTTCCAAAATGACATCCATCACAGCTTTACTGAGAGGTGTTGCTTGTATAACTACATGATCAGCCATGCTGCCAGATTCAGTGTCTGAAGTTGATTGTGCATGATCTGATTGTTTTGCTGGGACAGTAGTTGAGGTCTTTGAGGTAAGGTCCAAGCTGGGTATTGAGACAAGTTCTTTAGGATTGGGTACCAGTATTGCCAAGGCCAGTCCAGGGCAATTAGTATCATCTTTGGTTTCTCTTGTCTGACTTTTAGGAGGACCTTGGGAAGAAGAGGCAGAGGTGGAAAGGCGTAAACTGATAGGTTTTTCCAACTGAAGGATAGGGCGTCCACTTTCCATGCTTGTCTGGGATAAGTCCTTGTGCAGAATCTTTTCAACTGATAATTTCGAGGGGAGGCAAATAGATCTATGTCTGGGCTCCCCCATTTCTCTGTTATCATGCTAAAGACTTGTGGATTTAGTTTCCACTCGTGAGGATCCATAAGGTTTCTGCTTAGATCGTCTGCCAGAGTATTTTGCTTTCCTGGCAGGAAATGAGCTTGAAGATGTATTTGGTAGGTCAAAGCTGTGTCCCACAGTGCCATGGCTAATCTGCAAAGGGGGTATATGATTGTGTGCCCCCTTGCTTATTTATATACCACATGACCGTGGTGTTGTCCGTCTTTATCAGTAGCTGTCCTGGATGAAGTAAGTCCTTGAAGGCTGTTAGGGCATTTTGAACAGCTAGCATCTCTTTCTGGTTGATATGTAGATGCCTTTGTTTTGGGGTCCATATGCCCTGAATGCATCTTCCTGCCATGGGGCCCCCCAGGCATAATCTGATGTGTCTGTTGTTAAGGTTTGGCTGGCAGGGGGTAGAGTGAAGGCTCGTCCCATGTTCTGGTGACATGCCTTTGCCCACCATAGAAACTCCTGTTGTAGGCAGGGAATGAGAGGAATCATTGTTTCCAGACTGTGAGAATGTTGACTCCATAAACTTTTTAGGTATCATTGAAGTTTCCTCATATGCAGTCTTGCATATGGAATCAGTAGGATGCAGGATGCCATGAAGCCCAAAGGCCTGCAGAATTTGTCTTGCAGATAACTAGGTTTTTGTTGCCATCAGTTTGAAGTAAGTAGTCAGTTGCCTTTGCTTGTCTGGCATGAGGTAAGCCATCTGGGCAGTTGTATTCAAGCTTGCACCCAGGAATGTTATCTTTTGAGAGGGTACCAGTTGTGATTTATTTTCGTTTTTTGTGTACCCTAGGCATGTTAGAAGCCTTTTCAAAATGCCAGGTGTCGAAGAAGAATGTCCTTGTTCTCTGCTTGAAATGAGACAGTTGTCCAAGTAAGGATATATTTGTATACTTTTTTGTGTGAAAAATGCAATTACTGGTGCCAGGCACTTTGTAAAGACCCTGGGCACAGTAGATAAGCCAAAGGGCAGTGCAGAGAATTGGTAATGTATTAAGCCAGCCTTGAATCTGAGGTATCTTCTGCACGATTGTCTTACTGGGACATGCAGGTATGCCTCTTTTAGGTCTAATGTCACCAGCCAAGCATTCTTGCCCAGCATGGGCAGAAGCTACTGCAAAGTCAGCATTTTGAATTTTGGAATGTCCAGGTATGTGTTCAAAATCGATAAATCCAGTATTGGCCGCCAGACCTTGTCCTTTCTGGGTACCAAGAACAGTCTTGAGTAAAAACTTGTCCTTTTTCCTGTTCTGGTACTAGCTGAATGGCCCCCATATCCATGAGGGACGTAACCCATTTCTGTGCCTCTGTCCATTGATTTTTTAGCAGATCTGGCCAACCGTTAGCCATTGGCAGAGTGTGGAAATGAAATCTGTATCCCTGTGTTTAGTATCCACTTGTCCTGGGTTATTACCTGCCAATTTTGAGAAAAAGTGCTAATTTTCCCCCTAAGGGTGCTGCCAAAAGATAAGTGCTTGGTGCAGGCAGAGGGAAGTCATTGGGACTTTTTTCTGTAGGTTTGCGCTTTATCTCCTCCAGATTTGGAGGTAGACGCACCCTATTGCTTTGACCTGTATGAATCTTGCACCTGGTATCTGGAACCCTTAGCGCATCTGGTTTTGCCCCTTTGAGCTCTGTCTGACACAGGAAAGGACTAATTTTTTGTAGGCCAGTGTCTACTGAATCTTGGTGGCTGCACTTGTAAGAAGTCTTTAACAGTTTGCATAGACTTAGCTTTGTTTTCCATTTTCTTTAAAACCTCTTCTGCCTTAATACCAAACAGAGTATCATGCGGTAAAGGTGCATCTAGCAGTTTTGCTTTAACATGATCAGGCAAATTTTGTTCCTTTGGCCAGGCATGCCTCCTAATCACAGATCCAGTAACTGCGGCTCTGCAGGAGGCCTCTAAGGAGTCAAAACCACATTGCAAAGTATGCTTTCCAACCTGTTCAGCTGCATGCAATAATTCCTGCAATTCTTTATTTTCTGTTTCAGCAATCCCATAACATGTTGTTGATACCTAAGCATATGAAACTGACAGTTTAAGGCCCTGATTGCCAAGGTTGCAGATGTATAAACCTTTTTCCCCATCTGTCCAGTGCCCTTAAATCTCTGTCAGAGGGGGTAGGATTTTTTGCTTTTGAGGCCTTAACTCCCTTTGGACCCTGTGAAATAGTTTCAGGATCAGCAGCAGGGTTTCTAAATAAAAATTTATGTGAGTCAGGGATCCTGTAATATCTGTCAGGCTTACTGGGAGCCGGAGGTAAGGAGTCAGGGGACAAGCTTGACTCTGAAAACACATCAAGGCCTGTGCTGAGGGAGAAGGAGGAAATCCCTGAGCCTCTTTTTTGATTCTGAGAAATCTTGACTCTCCCAGTGAAAATGCTCCCTCAAAGTATGCAAGGTTTCTCCAAATGAATAATCCTCAGGAGATGCAGATGATATAGACTCCTCTGCATCAGCCTGCTCAGCGGCTCCGGACCCATCTGAGGGAGATACATCCGTCGGTCCAATACCTTGAGTATCTTGCGGCATGCCAGACTCCACATGGGTCTCGGTAGATGCCTGTGACTCAAAGGTAACGGGTATCAGGGGCTGCGAAAGCGCCTCACTGAGTACCGGCAAACCGGTGACTGGCTGAGGAGAAGCTTCGTCACCGGTTTTGGATGTCGACTGCCTTTCTCTGTCCTTTTCTTTGCGTTTTTTATCTACTCCGGTAGTTGGATTGCTATCCGACGACATTTCTGGGTAGTTAAATCTGTTTTCAAAATACTTTGAGGCAAAAATATACCGATGCTTAATAGTGCGTTGGTTAAATCTACCACAGAACCGACAGCCAGGCACATTGTGATCAGGGCCTAGGCAAGGAATACAGTATAAATGGAAATCCTTATGAGGTATTTGCTTCCCACAAGTAATACAATTATTAACTTTTTCTGACATTGGTATGGAGCAAGAAAAAAGTTTCCCCAGCGGGGTACTTAGCTTTAGTGAAGACTTCGGTTCTGAAACTCAAACTTGAATATTTCAGTAGTCGGCCGACTGGCACTTATGAAATGCTTCTGCTTCGGGCACCGCGCGACAAGAAAGACAAAAGAAAATGGTGTCGGCTGCATGTTTTATACCCCTGATGACCTGACATCATGGAACAGGAAACAGCAACCAACGCAGGACCCAAGACTTTGGAATTCAGGCCGACTGAGGGCAACCTGCCAGCAGATTACCCAAATGTAATGACTGCAACAGTGAAACATGAAGAACATCAATATCTAAGACCTTTGAACTAGCCCCATTATATTCTAAAACCATGGCATTGGTCTTACTACTACCTTGAATCATATCTTTACTTTTAGGCTGCCAATTGGATGATAGAATTGGTGTTAAAGTTGATTCCCTCTTTCTAATAACTTCTTTTTTGATATTTATTAATAGTTTCAAGGGGTACCCCCTATCCAAAAACATTCCAATTAAATTGTAAATTTCCCTGTGGAACAATTCGTTGTTACTAGTAAGTCCTGACACCATTACCATCTGTCCTTTAACCACACTTCGTTTTTGAAAGTGTGGATGGTTGCTGGTGAAATGCAACAAGGTGTTCAAATAGGAAGCCTTCCTGTAAATAATACTGTGTAGAATATTAACATTCTTTGTTAAACAAATGTCCAAATAATTTATCTGTTTTTTATCCCAGGTACTAGTAAATTTCAGGAAGTCAGTGGTTCTGTTAAGATATTCCACAAATTCAATAGCTTCTTACTCATCTCCTTCCACAGAATAAGGATGTCATCAAGAAATCTACTATAGGACAAAATTCTTTTTCATTGTAACTCGTTTTAAAAATACATTCTTTTTCCCAGTCTAATAGTACAAGGTTGGTGAAAATGGGGGCACATTTGGCCCCCATCAGAACGCCAGCTATCTGATGAAAAATTTCATCTTCAAATGTAAGAAAATTCCTCTTTAAGACAACCTCTATGAAATCAACCAATAATTCGACTGTTGCCATATCCGTTACCCCCAAACTAACAATTACTCTTCCGAAACATTTCGGTACCCTTTTCATGCGGGATCACGGAAAACAAATTGACATCATCAATTGTCAAAAAACTATAGTCAAATTCTTCTAAATTCCTAAATCTAGCCAACCTGCTCAAACAATGCCATGAATCCTTTATAACATGGTCAACCTTATTTAACAGGTATTTCAATTTGTCATCAATCCAAGCTGACAGGGGTCCAGTTTTTGAACCCCTCGCAGACACTATTGGCCTAAAAGGAGGATTGAACATGGATTTATTAGTTTTAGGAATACCAAAAAACGTTGGTAAAATCTATTTTTCCTCAGTTAAAAATTATTTTTCTTTGTCGGTAATACGTCCTTCTAAATGTTCCTGTGATAACATAATATCTATCCAGGAATATGCCCTGTTGACTTCGTGTCTAGATGCCCTTACATATGTGGACCCTTCATTTAATAGCTGCTCCCATCCTGGCTACATAATCGATATTATGCATGATAACTATACCCCTTCCCTTATCTGGGGTCATAATTCTAAGGTTTTTATCCATAGCCAAAGATCGCAAAAGTTGATTTTTTTCCTTGGTCAAATTATGGTTGACTGTACTTTTGTTTGAATTTTTGTTGACATTGTTTTTGTTCAAAACCAATGCACGTATACGTTTTTCACATAGTCTTTCAAACATGTCAATTTCAATACTGTTTGGAGGTATAAAAGTACTTTTACGACTGAGAGACAAACATTCAGACTGTTGTACACTCCTGTCTTTAAAAAACACCTTTAAGTTCATTTGTCTAGTAAACAGTTTTAAATTTACCAAAGTTCTAGCACCATCCAAATGGGAACAAGGAACAAAGGTCATACCCTTCTTCAAAAGCGTCAAATATTCATTAGTTACATCCAAGTCAGAATAATTAAATATTGTAACACCATCCTGTTCAACTTTTTTACAAACCAAACCCCCTTCATCTGACCAAATGTCATTATCTAATGTGTTCAACCAGGAGTTAACTTGGCCATTTACCTCCACTTCTTGGACTGCCTGTTGTTCCAGGACTTGCCATAGAAGTGGGTGCCACCCTGCTTCCACCCATGGACATTGTTCTGTGGATTCCGGTTGGCCTGATTTTTCAGGCGCTCGGACCTTCGGGGCAGCTCCTCCTGTAAAAAAACATCAGATTCATAATGCATTTCATCCCCATCTGTATTGTACTGCCCCCTGTTATTAGAAAAAAACCCATTCCCAGTCTTTTGATTAATTGCATTAACTGCCTGAACCCCTTTGTTAACAACTTCAGGGTATGCTTTATTGCATTTATATTTATTTATTTTATTGAGCATTTTCAGAAGAGATATAACTTTAAATGAGCTTTTTAAAACCTTTTGAAAATGCATAAGCAGGAAGGATAGAACTTCAGTGGGAAGTTTTGAAATTGCCAAAAGTATTAGAAATTGGTAAAAAGTAGAGTCATAGGAAAATTGTTAGCTATGACTAAAGGTATTGGAAAAGAGCTCCATTGGAAAATTACATAGTACTTGATTTATTATGGTGGTGTATTAAGTTATCTGACTGTTGTACTCGAATTTAGGGTGGAGAGGCATAAATGCAGATTCTTGTTGCCAGGGCTGCTTTGGGTAGCTGTTTGGAGTTTTTGCCTAAGCAGGTTTGTCTAACATAGCAAATTAGTGAGTGAGCAAGCATTCCTGTTGCCTTTCTGAGTTCAAATCCAGCCCTTATTTTAGAAGGAAACCATTAAGTAAGTTTTCTAGCAATTGAGTATAGGGGAATCATACAGGAGGGTAGAAATAGATGTGGTGGGCCATTGTCACTTTTCGCTATTAGGGTTAGAAAAGATGACATCGAAGATAATTATTAAAGTTTTTATTAATTTTTGATACTCTGCTTAAAGTGGATATCAAATGCTTCCATGAGTTCATGTTAACTCAGATTATTTTGGTGAGTCTCCAGCTAGAGATGACAGTCCAAGTCTAATTGTGGTATCTTCGATAGGAGTGTGGTCTTTTGAGTTGGTTAGAAAGAGTAGTAATTTGTGTAAGTTTGGGTTAAGGATCTGTTTGGTTAATTTAGCCAGTTCGGGGAGGCCCACAAACATTAGTTTGTTTGGGAACAGTTTTGTGTCCCACTATGTCAGGTCAGACTAATGTATATCTATCTGCATGTTGAATGCAGGTTTACATGCGGTTGTTAGGTATGATCAATGTTTATAAAATGTCTTGTAAATAGAATACAGGTGATTTATGGATAGTGGGGTACAGGTAGTTTAGATGGTAGTCCCCTTTGGAGTTTAGTAGTAGGAAAGTAGTGTTTGTTTCTTTATCAGAGAGATAGTAATAAGGCAATCTGTTCAATGATTGGATCTGGATTGGAGATTTTCTAGGATATTCAGTAGTTGCTTGTCTAGTTTGAGATCCAGAAACAAATGATGATAAGTCAGAAATAATCTCGATAATATTAATTATCATTTTGAGGATATTATTTTACTTTATGGTTTCTCGAGATTCATGATCTGTTGTTGTGCACTATGATGGGGTCTAAAAACCATGTGTGTATGGTGTTGTGTACTACGATTATTGGTAGTGAGGGAGTTAAGTTTGAAGTGACTGTGTAGTACACTGATCCATTTATGCCAATTGTGCTGATATATAATTTGATAGCTTCATTGATATAGCTCTCATTTTAGAGGGTATGGATGTGATGATCATGGATGAGGATTGTGGATTCTGGATCCACATCTACATGGAATAATGATTGATTAGTTTTGAGGGACATCTGCTTTATAGGCTGCGATCTAAAAGTATTCAAAGGAGAGCTGCAGAGTAGAGAGTAGTTGGTTTTAGTTTCTTCAGTAAGGGAATATATATATGCAGTAGGAATGTTGTGAAATTAAAGGTCGTTTCTGACTTTTCTCGCAAAATTTGCGCTGTTTAGTAATCACATTTCTACCAACAAATTTATCCACATCATACAAAACTTTCTTACATTTATCATGATAGGGTGTAAATAATGCATCATTCACAATACTATTGTTAAGTGTAGAAATTTCAACCTGTAGCTCATTTAACTTGATCTCATTGTTTTTAACTATAATGTCCATTATTTCAAGTCCTGCTCTATTAAGAACAGCTGTCAACTCACGATATGCTGTGGTCCCACTGTAAGAGAGTCACAATCCTAGGGTCTTAGTTACAAATGACTGACAAATGGAATAGGACTTGAAGTCGTGTTCTGGGCCTAGGCAAACAAGGCACTTAGTGTGTAAGTCCTTGCAAAGAATCTGCCTATCACACTCGTACTTACTCTTCCTTGTTGACATCTAACAACTTTAAACCACAGCTCAAAGAAATTAGAAAAGGAGGGTCCCCAACAGTGCACTTATCTAACAATGATTAGTAAAGCAATGGTATCAATGACCAAGTATGGATCAGGCTAACAAGTGAACATCCTGCATTCAGGCTGGTGGTGAGACAGTCCAAGGATCTCAATCTTCCATCCTTATACCCGTATACACACAGGCCCTGAGGTCATGCATGGTACTCCCTCAGGAAGGTAAAGCTTTGGTACCCTGGCCAGGTGTCAGCGACGAAAGCCTGTTATGAATACTGCAACAGTGATTTTAGTTAGGACAGCACTACTTGCACTTCTGATATTGCTGCAGCTATTAATAATCAGTAATCATAAACTGACTAAAAACAAGATCAACAATAAAGTTGAAGAAACCAATGCAGTCAATATGGTAAAATGCTCTCTATTGTCAGCACTCACACAAAGCTATGACACCAATATCTAGTCTGTGAGTCTGGGTAGAAAATTCACCACAGAAAAGTTAAGGGTAGTCTATGTTTATCCAGAAAAGTTACTCAGGCTGCCTTTTATGCTGCTTACTTCATCTGCTGCAGAACACCTGGTGACTGGTCTCTTAACTTGAAGCACATAACTTTGGGCTAGACATGCAGCCACATGAGGCAACAGCAAATGCCACTCTACCCCTACTTCAGAAAATCTTTACAATCTACAAATAGTCCATAACACAGAAGTGTGGCTCAGTCAGCATTATGTGACTGGTTGGCAGGCAAAATTAAAATATATGCAAGTGCCACTTCTGGTGTGTACAAGAGCCGGTGCATAGTGGAAAGTAGCACAGGCAAAACTGTGAAAAGAGCTGTATAGCAGTTTACAAGATTACACAGTTCATATCCTCTGCTAATGACATTTAAATAACTATTTATTTATTTTACAAGTATGACTGGATAATAAATACCCATTTTTCAGCAAGGGTCCAGGGAGAAAAGCTCCAGACAGTTAATCATCATCAAAACGATAGTACAGAAGTAATTAAAAGCATATATACATACAGTTTAACATTGAAATACATATGATACAATAAAGCAGGAGGAGACACAAGTGATGTAATAAAAGAAAAAAGGCAATTAAATATGACAATCAGTATATACAAAAGTATTCGAAGCAGTCTACTATGCTAAGAAATAATTAAAAAGATTATACAAGTCCCCTCTAAGAATAGGGAAAGGGCAAGTGTTGAAAGGGTACAGACAGATAGCATGATGAATGGCTAGTAAGAATGTAAAGCATTTCTTGATGTAGATCATGCAGAAAAGGTGCATGGGCATTGCCATGAGTATCCATGCACTAGTAATGCATGATTTCAGGGTAAAAAAAATACAGAGACAAACAAGCACATAAACAATGTAAAACAACGTTGAGAAAGGAGGCACATCATAATGCAGACTAGAGATGCCTGCACTACAGTGAAGTTCCTAGATTAAATGGCAGACAGCTACATAGTGTTGTTAACCAAACCTGTCACCACACTACCTCATGCCTTGACACTTTAATGACACAATAAGACTGTCATCTCGACATACGCCAGTTCCACCTGCACCTCTCAAATGACTGCTAGTTAAAGTATACAATGCAATTGAGATAAGCACTCATCTTAATAACAGGTAAGTACTTCATTACTTAGCAATAACATTGTGGTATTCTTAACTGCTTTGGTTCCTTTGTATTTCACCAGTTAACAATAACATCACTGCATTTTCACCTTTTCTGTTTCCCTTGCTGAAGCAATCTTCCCAAAAGTTCCCACCCATGACTCAGGTCTAGCTGATGGTTTTGTGTCAGGCATAGCCAAAATCATTTTTGTGCCCATGTACTCAATATCCAAAGTTGTCTCAAACCTTATTCATATCTTCTAATATGTTTCTTGACTTAGAAAAAGAAAGAGAATCTCCTGCTAAATACCAACAACTTAAAAGTTGGTTCTGATGGATTGTGAATCTCAAAATAAATACAAAACAACAACACTATCTCATAACTATATACAACACAGTAACAAGAACTATAAGGTGGACTGGGAGGAGGATGGTATAACTGATTTGCTACTTCTTTCTCATTGGCCTAATGTTAAGGTGTGCCTCTCACTCAACCTTTCTCCGAGGCCTAACTCTACTGTACTATCTTACTTTAAGAGGAGGCTGGTTTAATCAATCATTACATTTTGGCACAATTTCCATTACATTTTGGCACAATTTCCATAAAGTCCTTTGGGATTAAGGGTTGTGGAAAAGAAATCAAAATGTTTTAATAACAACAGCACCTGAAAATCCAGTCCTAGCCTGGGACAATGTCCCACTATGTATCAACAGAAAAATGTGCAGTCAGCCTAGTACACAGCAGCTTCACAGAAGTGGTGAGGTGACTTACCCTACAAATATGTCTCAGAAGGGCTGCCTTTGTGGAGTAAGCCTACACCATATTTTAATAAAAAAGAATTATACATTTCTACCTGTTTGGAAAATCTGCTTGCCAAATGCCTTGTTCACTTTACTTGTGGAAAATTAAACAAACTGATCTGTCTTTTCTGATGCACACTTTTCTAGAGTTTTGGTACTTTCTAGTTTTAAAAATGATTGTTTAAATCCAAATGTTCAAGTTCAGGCTAAACTGTAAAATAAAACACACACACAAATACAGACAAACACACATGCAAATACACACAAATACACACACACACAGTATTTCTTAACTAGACAGTTAAAATGTGAGGGTCTCTCTTTCTATCCTTTTTTCTTTGTGTGCTTATCTGTCATGGAAGGTATATAAATGGCATGGTGAAAAGACTAAAATTTAAAAAATACTATACACAACAGGAAAATAAAAAAGTATAAACAAACGACTTAGACAAACTAATTCTGATTTATATTTATTAAACTCTAGCACCTTGGCACATGCCTTCAAGGAGTTATAAAAAGTCAAAACTAAATTAACATTCCTTTTATAAAAAAATAAAAAAATTACATTCACAAACTTTGAAATTGCCAAGACTTCAAACAATTTTGGAACCATTTATTTAGAACCAGCTATTTAAAGGTGATTTAATCTCTATTAAAAATACCAGAATACCTGCCACTGAACAGTGAGACACTTCAAACAACATCAGTAATAAACTATTGGGCTTACTGATGGTTCTTCTTACAGCTACTTAGAGAAGCCTAAATGCATCAAAACCAAAGGAAAGAAAACAACCAACTAAAATAAAAAGGTAAGGCAGGCACCAAAACACAACAAATTTAATAAAAGTAAGCGCTTTCGTACACTAGTATCAGTGAACTTCATCAGACCTGGTCTGATGAAGTTCACTGATACTAGTGTAAGAAAGCCTAAATGCATGCTTAACAGAAGAATGCAGGGGGAAAGCAGTCAACTTCATTCCTTTGGTAGAAGTATATTCATGAAGTATGCAAGAGGAAAAGATACTGATCTTTAAAAAAATCCACGTTAGCTGCTGGAATTCAGCTTAAAATTCATCTTAAAAACTGTGAAACCTCCACGGCAAACATAACTGAGAACAGACTGGGACCTGGAAGTGTTTGTTAAGAACAGCATATCCATCCCGAAGGAAGGAAATTTTAAATACTGTATAAAGCTCCAAGTCATACCTCTCAAGTGTATCTCATTACAAGGAATGCTCATTTTCGGTCTTAAAAAGTCCATGTTCCTCAAAGTTCCATATTGAAAGCATTTGCCACACATTCAGTGTTAGGAATTTTTTAACTGATATCCACTGTAAGTAGTACTGAATCATACTAATTCAAGAACATATTAACCACCCTGTGACCTTTCTAGTTGAAGCTGGTAGTAAGCTGTGGAAGGTGTTACACATTTTGTCCTTTTGCTCCACATTATTAGACACACAGTTCCACATTTTTAGACACACTGTTCCTCATTCAGGAGATGAAAGGTTGAGAGCTATGCTCTAAGTTGCTGGTTCCATTAAGAAATAAACACAGACAAAAATGACAAAGTCTTTTCAACTTGAAGACAGCCAATTCCTCTGGTAAAGAGCACAATGCAAAACTGGACGAAACCTGACAAAACTAAGGATGTGTGCAGCATTTTTCTTCTAGAACAATCAACAATAACCTACACTGCTGCTTTTTACTACTACAAATCCAAAGACACTTGGGATCTTTTCTTCCTAGCCAAGGCATCTGTGCATAAAACAGAACCCATTTTCTGGTTTGTTGGAAAACTATCACAAGTGCACTTAATCCATGCAAGTTAGTGAAAATTAGGTCTCCTTAATTGTGAAAATAATTGTGCTTGTGTGTGCATGAAATGCATGTTTTTTTTCAAGAACAGACTGTTCACAAACATAACATACTTCATTTTTGTACATATCAAAATACATGGCAGTTGTTTTTAGTTTACTAATGAACCTACAACAGGCCCAAGATGAGTGCTGCCGAAGTATTAACTTCTCCACAGCTTTTACTAATATTTAATACTGTCTAAGGGGACTAAAGCCATAAATATTAAAAGAATATACCATCATACCTCTCAACTGTCCCTGATTTTGACTCAAATTTTAGCTCTGTCCCTTTTAATCCCTACTAAAACTAGGGACTTTTGGAGGAAAGGTTGTGAATTACACTTAATGAATAATGACAATAATTAAGAGTTATAGACTTCTTTTACTTCAGAAATTGTGTATTAATTCATATGCTCTGATTCTGTCAATGTTTCAAGTTAATAGCACTAATACTTTAAAAGTGTCCCTGATTGTCCCTGATTTTTTCTTGACTTGCCCCTGATTCTGTTGAAATTTGTCCCCGATTGGTTGAGAGGTCTGTATACCATTATATCGCTTTCTATTATTAGGAAAGAAATTAGGAGAATGTCTTGACTAAACTATTTAAAAAAGCCAAAAATTGAAGATGACCACTTAGAAAACAGTATTATTGGGACTTCTCATTGCATAAAAAATAATTTCAGATCTATGATCAGTTAACTGATAATGTCATCTTTCTAAGAAATTTCTAAAAAGCGATGATGTATGAAACACAAATGTTAGAGATGACAACATGCCAAACAGCTGTACATATTCTCTTAGGGAACTGTTGAGTGTGAACCATGTTTACACACAGCTCAGAACTGTAGTGGACACTGACTGTGCTACAAAATCACTGTCTCCATTTCCCAATCTGCCTTCTACAAAAAGTAATAATAATGGGGAGTTAATAGACAAGCTACATGAAGCAAATAAATATCCATCTCTAACAGTTTGTAAAATAATAAAATCTGAAGATCACAATGAAATATGCAGGAAACTGACTTATGACAAAGACATGCAAACAGATGAGCCACAGATAGGAACAGTCTCTGAAACAAAAGAACTTCTGAGTGCATAAACTAAAATTTCCAGCTTAAAAACTGTTACATAAGTTCAGTTCGAAACCTGCAAGGTTTGATACTGTATAGCATATATACAAGTTAAAAAAGTTATGTACCCACCATAACATTCCATCTGTATTGTCCATTTTCATTCTTCCTCATCTTATGGGTTTGGATCTGATCCCTTGGATTCGCCTCAGCCATTGCTAAAGACCGTGGCAACCAAAAACTCTCCAGCTTCTCCCTTACCCACAAAGCACAAACCCCAAGTACCTCAGATTTTGTTTGCTGACTTTAGCAAAAAGAAACAGTAGGAGTCATACAGTGATGAGACTATATCTGGAGCTCCATATCAGGGAAGTGGCATCCTCTAACCACTCACTCTTCCAGTAGTTTTCAAAGGATGGGGGTTGGAGGGTGGGGAGTTGAGAAAGAATGAGCGCAGAACTCTGATCTGGTAATAACTGGCTCCCAGCTGGAAGTGTAAGTGCCTTCTGGATCATCTGTTTATCTTTATGTGATAGTACACATCCCGATGGTCTATTGAGCACATCTAGTTGTCCTTGCCCAAAAAGGGGAGAATGGGCTGAACCATGACCATCCGAAATGTGGTGCATCGACCTGAATTGTTTAAGTTGCTGAGATCCAAAACTGGTCTCCAGTCCCCTGTTTTCTTTGGCACTAAAAAGAATCATGAGTAAGTTCCAGATCCAATCTGGTCTGGCGGGACCTCTTGGAGGACTCTTTTCTTCTAGCAGCCTTTGTACCTGAATTGCTGCTTGTTCCCTCCGACTGGGTGGAACATCGGGGATTTTTCCTGAAGTTGGATGAGAAAGAGAAAATAGTATTATTTAACCTCTGGAAATGATCCTCTGCACTCATGTATCAGTTATTATTTCTAGCCAGGCTCTCTGATGCAGGGATAGTCAACCCCCAATTGCATCCAGTGGAGGTCAACCAGACTTCCTTTCAGGAATGCTTGAAGGGTCTAACAAAGAAATAATCTCTGGAACCTTGGTATTGTGGGCCATCTCTGCTGCTGGTGGCAGATTCTACCACTGGAGTTCCCTCCTCTAGCCCTGGGGGGAACTACCTCAACGTGTGTCCTGGAAACGTCCCTGGGACTTTTTAAACCACATTTGTCCACTACCTCATTGATTCCTGGAAAAAAATCTTTGAGGAGTGGAAAAATGTACACCCACGGTAAACAGGGTCTTTCCGTACTTTTCACACCTGGATATGTCTTTTACCTTAGGGCTAAACAAAGTTTGCTGTCAAAAGAAGCACTGACAAACGAAGGCTTGAAGAGCTCCACAAAATCTCATAAGTGCATCCAGGCGTGCCACCTTATGAAAATGCCTCAACCCACTGCCCTTGAAGTTCCTTCAGCTAAGGGTGAAATGAGCCTCGTGGAAGAACTGGAAATCGACTGCAGGGTAGCCAAATGAGAGGTCACAGATGCTTGGAGTTTTTCAGAAATGGATCCTGAGAGGACATCAGAAAGTTCCTTAAACAGGTCTCTCTGTAACCTGGTGAAATGTGCCAGAGAGTTCAGTGACCTTAAGGCAAAGTTTGCTGAAGCATAGACACTTCCCAAACCTGTTGATTGCCCGAAACTTCTTGTTGGGGGATGAACAGTGGAACTCTCCTCAACAAGTTACTTTCTGTAGGCCACCCCCGTGACCATAGCATCAACAGGTACCCCTTTTGCCCCAAACTTCTTGTCTTCTGATGCTGCTATAATTTTGTCAGGTCTCCAAGCTATTGGTTCAATGGTAATGGGATCCTTCCATGCCAGCCAAGAGATCATCTCAATGAGCTTCTTAATGGGCGGAGTCACCCAGGAGGTAGACGGGCCAGTACCGAAAGCTTCTAGGAATATAGACTCCTCAGATGAAGGGTTGCTGGACTTTGATGGAAAGGATGTCTCCAAATGAGACATCTTCAGGCAGTGATTGTGGGGACCCTTTACCTTCATCAAAGTCTGTTTTTGCTGCGATAGACGCCTCTGGGGAGTCTAAGTACTTCCTCTTGCACATCTACTGCTTAGGAACCTCCTCAATGGGATGCTCTGGGGAGGTATCAGAAGAAGTCAGGACACACTGTTGGGAAGCCTGGGGTTTTGGTACCAGCTGTCTCTGTGGAAAAGAAGGTTGACACTCCAAGCACAAAGATGTCAAAGCTGCAG
The DNA here is from genome assembly GCF_019279795.1 of Protopterus annectens. NCBI lineage: Eukaryota > Metazoa > Chordata > Ceratodontiformes > Protopteridae > Protopterus > Protopterus annectens. The sequence goes on along the minus strand of NC_056733.1, from coordinate 1,795,197,242 downwards.
ATTGAGGATCTGAGGTGGTATGAACCATCTGTGTTGCTAAGGAAGACAACACTCTCTCCATGGCCACAAAAGCAGACCTCCCCAGAGAAGGACAGAACTCTGGATCCAAAAAAGCAATCTTTTGGACCGATGTCACTCCCTGCTCTGAGGACAATCCCCCTGAGGCAGAAGCTGGAGCCGAAATAACTCATGCCAAGGTTCCGAAGCATAGGGATGGCTTTGACAACTTCGGAGTTGACTTCAGCAGCTTGGATCCAACAGAGCAGTCGTGGCTCTGAGAGCTCTCTGGATACAACTGAATGTGCTCAGAGCAATCCTCAGATCTGAAGCAGACAGAGCCAGGCAGCTCAAATCCAATGACTCAGACAGTGGAAGATCGTACCTAGTGATGCAAAGGGGTAGGAGCTGAAGAAACAGCTGTGAGATTCAGAACTGGGAAAATTCTTCTCACCAATATCTCCACTTCTTTTTCCACTAAATTTCTGCAAGTGGAAATTACAGAGGGGGACCCAAGTCTCTCCAAAATGGGTGAAGGAAACCTGGAGGGAACTGGGTCCACTGAAGGAGAGTATCTGGTCCTTGAGAAACAAAAGATACTGGAGGCTGAATCAGATGATTTTTGCATCAGATCCAAAGAAGTTGGATCTGATTTTGAGGTCGGAACCAATGAATCTCTTTCCTTTGCTTTGGATCCGAGGTTGAGGTCTGATATGATAGCTTAGACTGTTTTCTTGCAGGATCTGAAGGAGGTATTTTCTTCAACTGCTCTGAAGCCTTTGAAGAGGATGTAGAAAGTTTTGGAGAAGAGGATTTAGGCTTTCTTTATTTCTCAGGGGACAGAGCTCCAGATAACCCCTCTCCAAAAGAAGGTAATAACCCTTTAAATCAAATTATTCTTGTGTTCAATCAGTGCTCTAGGGTTAAAAGCATGACAAATGGAGCAGTCCTCTTTTAGATGAAGTGGTCCTAAGCAGTACACACTATGTGCGTACATCAGAAAAAGGAATCTTTGACCAAACTAAAGATATTTCTTAAACCCAGCCAGGCCTTTCTCCTTCTCTGCCATTTTAGAACAATTAGCAGGAAAAATACCAGACATTAAACAAAGTAAAAGTAAAGGATTATTTTTTTTAGAAAACAGACAGAATTAAAGAAAATTACCAGCAATGGTAAAAACAGAGGTACACACAGTGTAGAAAAATGGAAAGAATACTAACAATAGTATTCAAGTACAGAAAAGTACATGAGGAAATAAAAGGGACAGATGATATTCTAAACAGAAAAGGACTTGAAGTGGAAGGTAATGGAATTAAAGAAACATAATAAACCTAAGAATGTAAAGTTTTTTTGTTTTGCAAAAAAAGGGAGATAAATTCAGAAAAATAAAGACTTATCTGCTCAAGATTAACAGTCACCACGTCTTTCGCATAGAACAGCACACTAGATCTTAGGTACTTGGCGTTGAAGCTCAGAAGTTTTTGGTTGCCACAAGCTTTAGCAATGGCCAAGTCAGATCCGAAGGATCAGATCTGAACCCATATGTTCAGGGCAGAATGAAAACTGACAACATCAGATAGACTGTTCCACTATCTCATCCATAACTTTTGTGGAAAAAAAAACAGAGTTTCATAATTACCATTCAGAAAGTACAGTTGTGTACCTACCATAAATGTAGATGTTCGAGTGTATTCACTGTTGCAGTCATTACACTTGGGTTATCCTGCTGGCAGGCTATCTGCAGTCGGCCAGAATTCCAAAGTCTAGGTCCAGCGTCGGTTGCTGTCGCCTTTTCCCTGACGTCAGTGCGCCAGGGGTATAAAAGATGCAGCCGACGCCATTTTCTTCAGTTTTTCTTGCCCCAGATGTCAGGTGCCCCCAAATAGGTAGGCTAAAAAATTATGCCAAGAAGCATGCATATACAAAAATAAACATTTCCTTCGTCTACAAGCAAATACACCACATAGGTTGTATAGAATAGAGAAGTACAGAAAAGTCCCAGCAAGAAAAGGGGGATGGTGGATGGGTAACCTGGACTGCAACAGTGAATACACTCGAACATCTACATTTATGGTAGGTACACAACTGTACTATGTTCATCATGTTTCACTGTTGCAGTCATTACACTTGGGTTGAATCCCAAAGCTGAGGTTGGGTGGCTGGGCCTAAACAAGATTAGGAGAGGCTACAAGGCCCTGCAGAACTGCAGTGGCAAAGCCTGCTCTGGATTTAGAGTAGAGAGGTAAGTGGTAGTGCTTGGTGAAAGTGTGCACTGAACTCCAGGTTGCAGCCTCTAGAATGTCTTTGGTTGGTACTCCTGTGAGGAAGCCTGCTGAAGTGGCTGCTGCTCTGGTTGAATGTGGCCTAATGCCCTTAGGCACTGATTTGCCATGTAGTGAATAGCAGAAACGAATGCAGTGTCCTGTCCATTTTGAAATAGTCTGCTTTGAGATAGGCTTTCCTTGTGATCCTGCAGCATAAGCTACAAACAGTTGCTCAGTTTTTCTGAAAGCTTTTGTTTTGTCTAAACAGAAGTGTAGCTGTCTTGTATGTCCAAAGCGTGCAGAAGTCTCTCCCCTTTATTCTGGGGATTTGGATAAAATGTTGGCAAATGAATGGTTTGGTTAAGAGCCACACTGGATACTACTTTTGGCATAAATGTTGGGTTTGTCCTTAGAGAAACCCTGTCCTGATGAAAAATGATGAAAGGTTCCACTGTCATTAATGCCTAAAACTCTGAGACTCTTCTTGCTGTAGTTATTGATCGGAGCAAAGCAGTTTGCAATGATAAGAATTTTATATCAGCTGTACTGGCTGGCTCAAAAGGAGGCAGTGTGAGCTTTTCTAAAACAAAATGGAGGTCCCATGCAGGTATTGGTGCTCTCCTTGGGGGTCTTATGTTTTTTTCCCCTCTGAGGTACTGTCTCAGTAGTGGATGACAGAAAATAGGAGGTTCCATATTGTAATGAGCTGAAATGGCAGAGGCATGGATCTTAATAGATGAAAAGGATAGGCCTTTGTCCAGCATCTCAGTAAGGTATTGCAAAATCTGAGGCATATTTGGAGCAAGTGATTCGAGTCCTTGTGCCTGGTTCCAAGCACAGAATCTCTTCCATTTTTCTGCATAAGATTTCCTAGTGCTGGGCCTCCTGGCTTCTAAAATGACATCCATAACAGCTTTAGAGAGAGGTGTGGTCTGAGTGGCTATATTATCTGCCATGCAGCCAGATTTAAGGTTCTGAGTTGACTGTGCAGAATCTGATTGTTTTGTTGAGTCAGAAGATGAGGTATTTGAGGTAAAGGCCAGGCTGGGCCTTGAGACAAGCTCTTTAGGATTGGGTACCAGTGCTGGCGTAGCCAGTCTGGGGCAATCAGAATAATTTTTCTTCTCTTGTCTGACTTTTAGGAGCACCTTGGGAAGAAGAGGCAGTGGAGGAAAGGTGCAAACTGTCAGTGTTTTCCAGCTGAAGGATAGAGCATCCACTTTCCATGCTTGTGAGTGATAAGTTCTTGTGCAGAATCTCTGTAGTTGGCAGTTGTGAGGGGAGGCAAAAAGATCTATGTCTGGGCGTCCCCATTTCTTTGTTATCATGCTGAAGACCTGTGGATTTAGTTTCCATTCGTGAGGATCCATGAGATTTCTGCTTAGTTCGTCGGTCAGAGTATTTTTCTTTCCTGGCAGGAACTGTGCCTGCAGATGTACTTGATAGGTCAGTGCTGTGTTCCACAAAGTCATGGCTTGCCTGCAGAGGGGGTAGGAATGTGTGCCCCCTTTCTTGTTTATGTACCACATGACTGTGGTATTGTCCGTCTTTAGTAATAGTTGTCCTGGGTGTAGTAGATCCTTGAAGGCTGTCAGGGCATGCTGTACAGCTAGCATCTCTTTTTGATTGATGTGAAGATGCATTTGTTCCTTGGGCCACGTGCCCTGAATACATTTTCCTGCCATGTGTACCCCCCAGGCATAATCCGATGCATCTGTTGTTATTGTCTGCCTGGCTGTGGGTAAGGTGAAAGGCTGTCCCTTGTTGTGGTGACAGGCCAGTGCCCACCATCAAAACTCCTATTGTAGGCAGGGAATAAGAGTTATTATTGTTTCCAGGCTGTGGCAATGTTGAGTCCAAACACTTTTTAGATACCATTGTAGTTTCCTCATATGCAGTTTTGCATATGGAATTAGAAGAATGCAGGATGCCACGAAGCCCAGAGCCTGCAGAATTTTTCTTGCAGGGAGCTGGGTCTTTGTTGCCATCATCTGAAAGTAATGAGTCAGTTGTCTTTGCTTGTCTGGCGTGAGATAAGCCATCTGGGCAGTTGTATTTAAGCTTGCACCCAGGAATATTATCTCTTGAGAGGGCACTAGTTTTGACTTATTTTCGTTTACTGTGTACCCTAGGCAAATTAGTAATCTTTTTACAAATGCCAGATGCTTTAGTAGAATGTCCTTGCTCTCTGTTTGAATAAGGCAGTCGTCCAAGTAGGGATATATTTGAATTCCTTTTTGTCTGCAGAATGCAATTACTGGTGCCAGGCATTTTGTGAAGACCCTGGGCACAGTAGATAAGCTAAAGGACAGTGCATAGAATTGGTAATGCATTGAGCCAGCTATGAATCTGAGGTATCTTCTGCAAGATTGTCTGATTGGGACATGCAGGTATGCCTCCTTGAGGTCCAAAGTAACTAACCAGGTCTTCTTGCCCAGCATGGGTAGAAGTTGCTGCAGTGTTAACATTTTGAATTTCGGAATATCCAGGAAAGTATTTAGGATTGACAGGTCCAGTATTGGTCTCCAGGCTTTGTCCTTTCTGGGTACCAGGAAAAGTCTTGAGTAAAATCCTTGTCCCTGTTCTTGTTGTGGTACTCTTTGAATAGCTCTCATGTCCATGAGAGCAGAAATTTGTTTTTGTGCCTCTGCCCATTGGTTTTGTGGCAGGTGTGGCATACCTTTTGATTTTGGAAGGGTGTGAAAGTGGAACCTGTAACCCTGAGAAACAATATTCAGTACCCATTCGTCCTGGGTGATCATGTGCCAATTTTGTGAGAAAAGTGCTAGCTTTCCCCCTAAGGGTGTTGTCAAAAGCTTGGCATTTGTAGAGGGAAGTCATTGGGACTGTTTCCTATAAGGTTGTGATTTGTCTTCTCCTCCTTTGGGGGCTGAAGCACCCCATTGTTTAGGTCTGTATGAGCCTTGGGGCTGTGATCTGCCTCTTGGGCATCTGTATCTGCCTCTTTGTGGCTTGTCTGACACCGGAAAGGACCAATTTTTAGAAGGTTAGTTTCTGCTAAATTAAGGTGGCTGAACCTGTAAGAAATCCTTTACTGTCTGCATTGACTTTGCTTTATCCTCCATTTTCTTTAACATCTCTTCTGTCTTAACGCCAAACAAAGTATCATGCTGAAGTGGAGCATCCAATAATTTTACTTTAACATGATCAGGTAAACTTTGTTCTTTTAACCAAGCATGCCTTCGAATGACAGAGCCTGTAACTGCGGCTCTGCAAGAAGCCTCTAATGAATCAAAACCACATTGCAGAGTATGCTTTCCCACTTGTTCAGCTGCATGCAATAAATCCTGCATTTCCTTATTGTCAGGACATTCTGAGTTTGTAAGCACTTTCTGTTTTAACCAAGACATTAGGTATTGTTGATATTTAAGCATGTGAAACTGGAAGTTTAAAGCCCTTACAGCTAAAGTAGCAGAAGTGTAAACTTTTTCCCCCCATCTAGCCAGAGCTCTGGAATCCCTATCAGAGGGAACAGGGTTTTTTTTGCAGTGGTAGCCTTAACCCCTTTGGGACCATGAGAAATTGTTTCTGGGTCAGCAGCAGGGTTTCTATAAAGAAATTTATGAGAGTCTGGGACCATGTAGTACCTGTCTGGCTTGACTGGTGCAGGGGATAAAGAATCAGGAGACAAACTGGATTCAGAGAAAACATCAACAATATCAAGCAGAGGGGGGATAGCCAGGGGGGCTGTGCTGAGGCAATAAAAGAAAGTCTCTGAGACTTTTCTTGGATTCTGAATAATCCTGGCTCTCCCAATGGAAATGCTCCCTCATGGTGTGCAAGGTTTCCCCAAAAGTGTAATCCTCAGGCGGGGAGGCTGAAGGTATAGATTCTTCTGCATCAGAGTCCTCACAGGGAGGGAGAGAATATCCCTGATCTGAAGAGGAATCAGAGGAAATAGAAACCTGGTCAGAGGAGTCATAGTCAGTGTCTTGCCTAGGCCTTTTATCAGGAGGGGGATGGGAACCCATGATCAAAGTAATTAGGTCCTCGGCCATTTTAAGCATCTGTTTCTTTGGCATGGATGACTGTCCAGGAGAATGCTGTACTTGTTTCCTTGTCTTTAATGGTGTTTTTGACTTTGCCTTGGCTGCTGTAGTGGACTTACTAGTAAGCTGTGAAGGTCTGAAAACACCCTCAGAAGCCGATGCCTGCTCAGCGGCTCCGGATCCATCTGAGGGAATAGTTTCCGCAGGCCCAATACCTTGAGTTTCCAGAGGCCTAGGTGTCGCCATGTGGGAGTCGGATGCGGCCTGTGGCTCTGAGGTAGCAGGTGTCAAGGGCTGTGAAAGCGCCTCACTGAGAACCGGCGACTGGCCTAGAAGAGGCTTCGTCGTTGGTTTTGGACCTCGGATGCCTGTCCTTTTCTTTGTCTTTGCGTTTTTTATGAATTCCAGTCGTCGGTTGTTCCGATGGCATTATGTAGTTAAATCTTCGGCCAAAGTAATGTAAAGCAAAATCAAACCGCTGCTTAATAGTGCGTTGGTTGAATCTGGCACAAAACCGACAACTAGCAACGTCGTGGTCAGGGCCTAGGCAAGGAATACAGTAAGAGTGAAAATTCTTATAAGGTTTTGCTTCCCACAAGAAATACAACTGTTAACTTTCACTGACATCGGAGTGGAGCAAGAAAAAGTTTCCCCAATGGGGTACTTAGCTTTATTGAAGACTTCGGTTCTGAAATTCAATTTTGAAAATCTCAGGAGTCGGCCGACCGGCACTTGCGAACTGCTTTTGCTTCGGGCACCACGCGGCAAGAAAGAGTGAAGAAAAAGGCGTCGGCTGCATCTTTTATACCCCTGGCGCACTGACGTCAGGGAAGAGGCGGCAGCAACCGATGCTGGACCTAGATTTTGGAATTCTGGCCGACTGCGGGTAGCCTGCCAGCAGGATAACCCAAGTGTAATGACTGCAACAGTGAAACACGATGAACATCTAAACACATATGCTCTCATTCCTACTCCAAAAAAAACACAATACTTTCTCACGCTCCTCACCAAACTCCAACATCTGTATAACCATTTTAACTCCAGGCTCACCATAAGTGGGGATATCCACCCCAACCCAGGCCCAAATCCATCCTGTCCAACACAAACTGCTCCAACACAAATGTCAGAACATAACACCCCCACTTTCTTCATCCCTGGGCAAATCAACAACAGCAGCAAAACCAACCATCTTTTAATGCTAAATATTAATATTAGAAGTATCAAAAATAAAATACCTGAACTCCAGGCCACAATAGCACACTACTCCCCAGACATAGTTGCGTTAACAGAAACCTGGCTAAATAAAAACATAGCTAACTCAGAAGTTCTCCCTACCGGCTACAATATCATTAGACAAGACAGACCACTTCGTAAAGGGGGTGGAACTGCCTTACTGTACAAGTCCAACTTAACTGTTCATCAATTACCAAACTCCTACCCCTCCCCCAATAATTGGGACATACTTATCTCACAACTTCAACTTCACCCTAAAAAGGTCATCACCAGACCTCCCAACCGTTCCGAATTACTCGGTTTTTACTGAGTTTTGGGGTCTAAATGAAGGGGTGCCACGATTCCCGATTGGCACCCCTTCATTTCCGATTTTCTTTCTTTTTAGAATTTGGCTGTGGGAGCTGACGTCATCACGTGCGCGATGACGTCAGCACCGTCAGGCTACCAGCCAGTCAGAATTGAGCTCACAGAGCTCGCATCATCATTTCCGGCTGGCGGTTTTAACGGCGGGAATGCGAGCCTATGGATTTCATGGCAGCAGCAAAGGGGCCAGCGATGCGAGCCCACGGATTTAATGGCAGCAGCAGCAAAGGGGCCGGGGATATAGCGAGCCGGGAATGCGAGAACCGGGATTTATGGCGGCAAGTCCGGCAACAGAAGAGGCCGAGAGTGTGTGTGTGTGTACGTGTATGTGTGTGTGTGTGTGTGTGTGTGTGTGTGTGTGTGTGTGTGTGTGTGTGTGTGTGTACACTTTCTGCCCGTACATTTTATACGAGGTGCAGAAAGACTTTCCCCTGACAGCCTGAGTTCAAAGAATGCAGCAGGTTCAGGGGATGCAGAGTAGCTTGGCACTCAGCATATCAGTAGGTAGCCAACTGAAACTCTTTTTGTTCCCCATGTTAATTTCCCTTGTTAAAGCACTTACATTGCCCTGATAATGCTCTTCCCATATCACACATACAAATAAGCAGAACACCTCTGAGAATGGCTAAACTGTATGCCAGGTACCAGGCAATGATCAAATGCAGATCTGACATACATGACATATATGATGAATGATGCATAACACGAACGGGAGTTTGAACAGAATGCCCCAGGGAGAAAGGACGGAAAGTTTTAAGCAGCATCTAAAGCACTAACCTCTTTCCAAATTTAAAATGAAATGCTGTTGCATTTTTTTCTCTTGCCTGATTTTTGTTTTTTGAATATGAAAGTCTTAAATTTTGTCACTACTCACAATCATTAAACTGCCAGGAAATGGATTAAATGCAACATGACTGTAGATAGAGACTTATATCACTTGTTTCATGCCTTGTCTTCCAAAGCTGAATTTGTCAAAAATATATGAGGCCTAACTGACAAATTGTCAGCTATCTGCCTCTATGTATTTTAACTGAATGTTTTCTTTATACTTGAAATGAGGAGGTAAAATCCAACAGAGTTTCATGGTTATAGAAATTAAGGACAGAATCTCAAAAGTTTGCTCAAAATTCCTCCTGGTTCATCTACCAAAGATCCCAAAAGATAAAGAATAAATTAAACAACACGAACAGTGACATAATCTGAGTATCCTTGGTTACACCAGTTTTAATAGACAGAGGGTTAAAAGTTGTAACTATTGTTATTTGCTATATACATTTCTTTCAGCTCGACATAAATTTCAGATTTCCATATGTTTGTTAATTTTTTTAAGTGTCCACCAATATTCACATCTTAACACTTCCTGCCCTAACGTATTCAACCTTAAAGTACAAGTCTATGGAGATGACATTTGTTTCAGTAGTTTGGTGAAAGCTGAGTAATGATCTAATCTGTTCTACAGCTGGTTAATGAATTTAACACCAACCTATTACTAATAAATATTTGAAGCTAGTTGCCATGAAATATGAACTATAAAACTGCAAACGTTCATAAATGTGTGATTATACAAGGAGTATGACCTTAAATTCATATCTATTTTAAAGATTTCTCAGCTGTCTGCTTGGGTAATTACAAACACTGAATTGTGTCAGTGATAAAACAGCTCTGCTTCATAAGGCTTCTTTAACATATGGTGTCATAATAATTCAAAGTGATAAACTTTAAGGAGGTAAAGCCAGCAAAGAGGGATAATGTTTTGACATAATTTTTGTACTAATTCTCTTGAATAGTGTAACTTTTATTACTTAATGAGTTATGCATGCTCTTTGGGTGTACATTTTTTATGAGATTCACAATGGATTTCATTGTAGAAGTAAAGCAGTATGCACAGTGTTTATGGTAAATTGGGTGAAATAGCCAGGTAATGGGATATTGGAATGGCTGCAGGGGGACTCTGGTGCCATATTTTGGTTGTCTGTTCTTCAGTTTGCATTTGAAAGTTGGCATCTCACAATTCCATTGGAGTGGGCGGGGTTAATTATGTATGCATATTTTATGTTAATCAGCGTACAGATTTGTACCTATTTTTCATGGGCCTTGTCCAGATTTTTGATGTTTCCAGGTTGAGAGGTATGGTCATCACCACAATTGTGATCTATATTCCACCTGGTAATACACCTGCTAGCCTTGAAGACTTCTTATCCTGGTGTTCTTCCACATACTCACAAGAAACCCTTATTCCGGGGGACTTCAACCTAGATTGGTTCATCTGTATATCAGAACCACCAAGTAATCTAATAAATCTCCATGGCTACCAGCAGCTAGTCCAAGTTCCAACTAGATGTGATAAAAAATCTAAAAGGGAATCCATCCTTGACTGGGTCCTAACTAACAACCCCATATTGTACCCTGACACAGGCAGTCTCCCAGACACCTTAAGTGACCGCAGCATAATATACTTTATACGCAGTAGAACAAGCATATGCAAAACCACTAACGATATATCCACTAGAAACACAAAAACATTCTCTCCTGAGGTCCTCAACACTTTGCTCTGTAACTGTGACTGGACCCACCTAAAAACCCTCCCACTTGACCAGGCTGTAGCATATTTCAACAAGACATTTCTACAACACCTAGACACTGTCGCTCCATTGCGCAAAATCAAGGTTCAAACCTCTACAAACCCCTGGCTCAGTAAAGAAACCAAACAAATTCTCAAGTTCAGAGACACTGCCTGGCTTTACTATCAAAAAAACAAAGAAACACAAAGCCTAACTAAGTACCAAAAACTGCGCAACCATGCAAAAAAATGCATTAGGCTGGACAAAAAATCCTACTACACAACATTACAAACTAAATACCAACACAACCCGCAAAAATTTTGGAAAAATGTAAACCAGCTACTAAAGTCCACCCAAACGGCTACTCCCAAACCAACCACCCCTGACACTAAAGTTCCCATCAAAACACAATTTATCTCCCACTTTGTGAACTCAATTCTATCCTTAGTATCACAGGACAGTTCCTTCCTCACTATCCCCCCAACCCAAATAACACTAATACAAGCTTTACCCTCAAAACAGTTTCCACCACTTCAATCAAAAGCATGCTCTCCAAACTAAAAACCTCATCAACAGCAGCCGACCTACTGCCCAGCTATTTCTTGAAACTCACAGCAGATGCTATTGCTATCCCAGTCTCCACTCTCATAAACAGATCAATTGTTGAAAACTACGTGCCCAAACTCTGGAAAATATCCTATGTTACAACCATACATAAAGGCGGGACCTCCACTGAACTTAATAACTACAGACCCATTGCTTTACTCTCCCCCCTGGCCAAAATCCTAGAAAAATGCATCCATACCCAGATGCTAAACTATCTCATAGACAGCAACATCCTGTCACCTATTCAGCATGGTTTCAGACCTGCCCATAGTACCACTACAGCCCTCCTCTGCTTAAAAGACACAGTAAACAGTCTCAAAAATGAAGGCCTACAAGTGTCAACTCTTTTTTTGGATATGTCCAAAGCATTTGACACAGTCTCACACCAAATCCTGCTAAACAAACTAAACCAATATCATCTATCAAATTCCACTCTTACCTGGTTCCAAAGCTACTTAACTGACAGGTACCCAGGTGTGAAATGGGAAAATTCTCTCTCTCCTCAGCTGCCCATAACTATAGGAGTCCCACAGGGTTCTATCTTAGGACCACTACTATTCACAGTCTTCACAAATGACCTCCATACCTCCACACAGCATGCATCTATAATTCAGTATGCAGATGACACTACCTTAATCTGTGCTGCACAAAACATTCCCACCCTCCTGCAAACAACTCAACTAGCATTCTCTGACGTTGAAAACTACCTTACCAAAGCCCAACTTATCCTCAATCCAAAGAAAACTCAGCTTATGATTATAACCAGTTCTAACAAAAACACTAACAGTCAATTCACTATCTACTCCACAAATGCTACTCCAATTGCTCCAGTGGCACAGGCTAAGCTATTGGGAATAAACCATAGACTCCCACCTAAAATTTGATAGTCATCTCAACTTAACTATTAAAAAAGTACATGCCAAACTGGGGTCACTCTACCGTATCAAACATTTTTTTACCAACAACACAAGATCAGCCATTGCTCGCTCCCAACTTCTATCCACGCTACTCTATGCATCTCCCATTCTGACTAATCTCAACAAAACTGAACTAAGCAAAATGGAAGCCTGCTATAACAGAATTGCCCGCTTTGCTGCAAATTGCTCATATAGAACTCATCACTGTACTGCTTTAAGACAGCTCCACTGGCTTGAACTGCCCAACCTCCTAACCTACAATCAGCTCTGCCTCTGTCATTCTATTACCTCCCCAATAAGTGTCCTGCCCTCAAAAACCTAGTACAACATCACTCAGCCTCTTAGATCGTCAAGCAAACTACTACTAGAAGTCACCAACAGCTACAATAGCTTTGGAGATACACTATATAGTAGTTCAGTGGCTAAAAATGGAACTCTGTCCCTACTAGCATTCAAAACACATCATCCAAAGCCTCCTTTAAAGACCTCATCAGGCAACATCTCAAACAAAGTTGGCAGTGCCATGATTGCTTGCCAGGCTAGTGAAAGCGGATAACATATACATACTAATTCTAGAGCACTTGATAATAGTTTTCAATCTTACTCACAAACACTGGCTAATCTACAATGTATGTACTGTACCTGTGTACTATGCACATATTCTACCTATGTTCCAAATTTCAGCTGTACACCACAAATCTATTAATTACCTTTACTTTTAAAATTAATATTTTTTTGTTTGTTCTCTCCACTGTAACTGTTTATGTGCCTCATACCACTGTAAAAACATGTCTCTTGTAATTTGTGTGTATACTGATCATGTCTAAATAACTAAATGTGTCTGTAATTTTTCTTTGTGGAGCTTTTCTCCCCGGGCCTCTGCTGAAAAAGGGCCTTTTTGGCTCAGTCAGACACCCCCGGTTAACAAATGCGAAATAAAATAATTAGGTGATTCACACATAATGAAATGATATAATTGTCTTTAGTTTCAGACAAGAGAAAAAATAAACTACAGACTGCATAACATTTAGAACAGGCCCTTTAAAAAATACTGCAACAGGAAAAACTTCAGACATGAAGCGTATCAATTGAAAACAGCACCTTCCACATGCTCAATTAACCTGCTCAAGCACAGCTGAAGAAAAACAGTGGTTTGGGTGCCAAGTCATTCAGAGCTTTCATGCTAACTGAGAAGGGGAGGCTAGAGCCTTGAAAGGGTAAATGGCAGGAACGTTTTTTACGTCCTCACCCTGGTAAGAAAAACATACAAAAATAGGGGTATGGAGGGAGACAGCAGCTACTGCAGCAGTGATCATCTGAATATATACTGTAAAGGTAAGTTTACATACAAAACTGTACCATGTTCATTATTTAATCATTGCTGTAACAGCTTTAGCTACAGTGGATATAAAAAGTGTACACACCCCTGTTAAAATATCAGGTTTAAGTGATATAAAAAACTGAGACCACAACAAATCATTTTAAAACTTTTCCTACCTTTAATGTGACCTATAACCTGTACAATTCAATTGAAAAACAAATAAATCTGTTAGGGGAAAAAGTAAAAAACGTACCATAAGCTGGTTGGATAAGTGTGCACACCCTTAAACTAATACTTTGTTGAAGTACCTTTTGATTTAATTACAGCATTCAGTCTTCTTGGGTACACACCTGCCATCAATTAAAGAGACTCTAATTAACCCTAAATAAAGTTCGGCTGTCCTAGTAGGATTTTCCTGACATTTACTCAGTTGCCTGCTACAGCAAAAGCCATGGTTCACAGAGAGCTTACAAAGCATCAGAGGGATCTCATTGTTGAACATTATCAGTCAGGAGAAGGGTACAAAAAAATTTCCACAGCATTGGATACACCATGGAACACAGTGAAGACAGTCATCAAAAATTGGAGAAAATATGGGACAACAGTGACGTTGCAAAGAACTGGACATCCCTCCAAAATTCATGAAAAGAAAACATGAAAACTGGTCAAGAATGCTACCAAGAGACCTACAGCAACACTGAAGGAGCTGCAAGAATTTCTAGCAAGTACTGGTTGTGTACTACTTGACAACAATCTCCCTTATTCCCCATATGTCTAGACTATGGGGTAGGGTTGCAAGACAGAAGCCTTTTCTTACACAGAAAAACACCCAGGCCTGGCTAAAATTTGCAAAATAATACATCAAGTCCCCCAAATGCATGGGGGAGAATGTGTTATGGTCTGATAAGAACAAGGTTGAACCTTTTGACCACAATTCCAAAAGGTATGTTTGGCACAAAAACAACACTTCGCATCACCAAAAGAACACCATCCCCACGGTGAAGCATGGTGGTGGCAGTATCATGCTTTGGAGTTGCTTTTCTTCAGCTGGAACTGGGGCTTTAGTTAAAGTGGATGGAATTATGAACAGTTCTAAATACCAGTCACTTTTAGCCCAAAGCCTTCAGGCATCTGCTAGAAGGCTGAAGATGAATAGGAATTTCAATTTTCAACATGACAATGACCCCAAGCATACATCCAAATCAACAAAAGAATAGCTTTACCAGAAGAAAATTAAAGTTTTGGAATGGCCCAACCGGTTTACCTTTACAAAGCCAAATCACAGTGGTATGAATGCTCATATGAAGGTTCGTAATGTTCGAAAAACAGCAAATCGAAAAGCAGATACTCTGTATTTCTGACATTAATGTTGAATCAAAAATGTAATAATGCGCCCCCCACACACCCCTACTTTATTATTCTAACTCCGAGATTGCACTACAGTGGGGTAAAGGGACCATTTCCCGATCCCTACTATACGGTAATCCGCCCCAAAATGCCGAATGTGCAATGAGCAAATGTCAGCTCAATGTACAGTCGCTCATTGCACATTCAAACCTTTTTCCATTCAGCGTTTGCAAACTTCACAAACTGTCGTTTGGACAACTGGTGTTCACCCTTGTGGAATACACACAAATGAAGGTAAACCAGCCCAGCCAGAACCCAGACCTAAATCCAATAGAAAATCTGTGGGGTGACTTGAAGAGGGCTGTGCACAAGAGATGCCCTCGCAATCTGATAGATTTGGAGCACTTTTGCAAGGAAGATTGGGCATACATTACCATGTCAAGATGTGCCATGCTGATAGACTCCGACCCAAGAAGACTGAACGCTGTAATTAAATTAAAAGTTGCTTCAATAAAGTATTAATTTAAGGGTGTGCACACTTACACAACCAGCTTATTGTATGTTTATTTTTTATGTTTTTTTTTCTCTAACAGATTTGTTTACTTTTCAATTGAATTATACAGGTTATAGATCACATTAAAGGTAGGAAAAGTTTTGAAATGATTTATTGTGGTCTCATTTTTTTATATCACAAAATCATGTCATTTTAACAAGGATGTGTATACTTTTTATATCCACTGTATATGGGTAGCTTAAACTGACTGTTGGAAGCAAGGATGAGAGTCCAGGAGTCGTATCAGACCCTGTTCTAGACCTTGAGAAGGAATCCAGTTTGTAGTGCTTTGTAAAGGTATGTACAGAGGACCAAGTTATCACTTTTAGAGTATTGCTAGAATCAAACACAAAAAGCCACAGATGAAGCCAAGGCCTTGGCAAGTGAGTCATGACCCTGCCTGGAACTGCTCTGTTGTGGTTAGCATAACAAAATGTAATAGGGGAACAATGATCTCTTTTTTTCCTGGATGAGAAACCTTTTGTGATGAGGTGTGCCACATAGAAGGATGTCCTGACTACTGTGGTGATGTGATTATCATAGGAGAGACTACTGTTCACCTGTGTCTCAAGGTCTCTTATCACACTTTTGGTGGCAAAATGACAAATGTTTCTTGAGAGAGGAGTAAGACAGGCCAGAAGATAATAACCAGTGCAATAATTGTAGAACCAGAGAAACACCAGCCTTAAAAAAGTCCATGATCTTGTATTAGTACCAACTAGAAAATATTTTCCATTTACTAATATATGATTTCCTAGTAGCAGGTTTTCTTCATTTAACATTTGCTGCACTTGCTCATAAAATGCACATCTGGAAGGTATTAAGACTCGATTAGTTGCAACTGTTTGGAGTTAAGTTGCATGAAATAACCCCTGTCTTGTGTAAGTAGGTCTAGTCTGTGAGGAAAATTGTGGTAATTGCCCCTGGTCATTTCCAAAAGAATGGAAAACCACTGATGCCTATACCAGAAGGAAGTCACCATAATGATCGTTGAACAGTCCTTCTGAATCTTCATAATGACTCAGGATATTAGTGGAAAGGGTAGAAAAGCATACAGGAACAATCTTGTCCAAAGAAAACAGAATGCATCTACTTTCCAGGCCTTTTTGCATGAAGTCATGGAAAATAATCATCCAAACTGATTGTTGTGACTGGGAGCAAAAAGACTGATCAGAAGTGCTCCCCTCAGCTAGATCAATTCCTGAAGACTAATAAAAATCAGTTTTCATTCATGAGGGTCTCTTCTGGTCCTGCTCAGCTTGTCTACCACAAAATGTTGCTCTGATGGAATAAAGCATTAAAACATGTCTGAAAAATGAGATTGTGCTGAAATGCTATATACCAGGCTACCACGGCTAGCCTGCACAGAGGGCAGGGTTGCCAGATTTCCAACGGGACTAAATGAGACCAAAAAAAAAAAAACCTCTAATGCAGAACATCACAGATCTGCCACATTAAACCCCAAGTAGCTCCATGTCTGGTGATTTCTGATCGGCCCGTATGCCGGTATATGAGCCAATCAAAAAAAAAAAAAAATCACAAAACAGAGCTACGTCTTTTTAAAGAAGTAGCTCCATGTTGTGATGTTTCTTGATTGGCTCATATACCAGCATATGGGCCAATAAAAAGAAAAAAAAAGCAAAGACTATTTCGCAGGGATTTTAACCAGTAGTGTGGGACGCGGGATCGGGCTGCTGATCCTGGGACGGTCACGCTCAAATATGGACATCTGGCAACCCTGACAGAGGGTAAGATCTGATTCTCCCATTTGTTTATGTACTACATCACTCTAGTGTTGCCTGCAGTCACTTGTAATGATCCTGGGGATTGTAGCATTTATGTCTACCAAAAAATGTTTGTGTGTTTTGGTCTATCTTTTGTTTAAAAGGCCCTTCACTTCTATCCTCATAGATAGTGCTCCCCAAGCAAAGTCTGAGCTGTCTGTTGTCACAGACAGTACTCGATTTGGAAGAGAAAATGGAAGACTAGGGTTCAGACAAAACTGGTCTTGTCACTAAAGAAGATTCCTTTTCACAACCCCCAAAACTGAAATCTGGAATGTCAGGAGATTTTGATGTTGGGACCATACTGATCCAAGTACCACTGAATTTTTTTTTCTCATAAGGAATCTTGCTACAGTCATAAGAACCATAGATGCTATGAATCCTAGCATCCTGAGAAATTCCCTTGCTGAGACTTTTGTTTGAGGAAAAATTTTGGAATAAATCTTGATATAGATCGACCTTTCCGCAGGAAGAACATTTCTCAGAACCGAGGTATCTGGCAGATACCCCCAGGAAAACACTTCTGCGAGAATGAATTAAACAAGACTTGTGGATGTTCTCCTGAAACCCCAGTCTGTACAACAGATCTCTCACCCAAGTAAGAGATTCCTGACACTTTGAAAAAGATTCTGCAAAAATAAGCAAATCACCTAAATGAGGAAAATGTTAAAATCTTGCAGTCTGCAGGAGGCTATCACTGGAGTTGGACATTTTGTAAATAGCCTTGGAGCAGTGGATAACCCAAAAGGTTATGCAAAAGAACTGAAAGTGTTATCCATACACAGAAGAACTTAACAAACATCTGAAATCTGGTGTTATAGTTAATGTGATGGAAAGCATCTTTTTCTCGGATAAGGGACAACTTCTACCACCCCTTGAGTTAGAAGATGCTGAATGATGGGGAGAAAAGTCTGATTTGGCAGTTGAGGAGGAATCCCCTGAAAAGGAAGGAGAGAGATTCCCACTGCCATCTGTATCTGTGATGAGTCACTCTCTGACCCCATTTGTCTAAGACTATCCACTGGCAAAAAGAGAAACAGAGGTTCACATTTTTGGGAAGAATTAAAGGCTTGCCAGAACGAGAATGAGGAAAGAGTTCAGAAGACATTCATTCAAACTTGTCAGACTGTCCTTTATTATGGGAGGCTCCTCATTTCTTCTTGGAGCATTAAAATATGCTTACCAGCAGTTTGCTGTGTCTCTATCTTGCTTTTTGTAGTAAGTTGTACAAGTAGCATTAAACCCCTTGACAAACTTGGAGAAGGAAGGTTGAAAAACATCTGTGAAATTAACTGTTTTAGCTACCCTCTCTCAACACACTTTTTTTACAACCTCTGCAGGAGACAGTCCAAAGACTAGCAAATAATTAAAAACTTCAGCTTTAACATCCTCAGGGAGACTTCTGAGTAACCAACCCAGCAAATTTGCCCATACAATTTCCAGTAGCAACAGCTCTGGAAGTGGTATCATCTAAATCATAAGGACATTTCAAAAAGTGGGTAGTCACTTGAGACAAAGACGCAATAATATCACACAAAGATTTTTCTTCAGATGAGGGGGAAAATGCCATAATGCTCCTCATAGTCACAAAAGAGGCAAGCATAAAATTGAACATATGACCTTGACAACTGAAAATTCTAAAAATAAGTGTTGAAGAAGAAAATACTTTTTCCCCAAATCTTTTAAAGGCTTTATCATCCTTGTTTTAAGGGGAGGATTGGCATTAATTAGAAGTTATGTACCTACCATAACTTGGCATCTGTGTTGTCCATTTTCGTTCTTCCTCAAGAATGGGTCTCAGATCAGATCTTCGGATCTGACTCAGCCACATCTAACAGACTCAAATCCAACACTCAAGCACCATCCTCTACCCATAATGCCCTATTCCATCCCCAACTCCTCAGATCAAGTTTGCTGCCTTATCCCAGTGTGTTACAGAGACAGAACAGATAGAAGAAAAAAAGACTCAGACCAGGAACATGCTGGTTACAATATCATCCAATGATCCTTCCAGGAGTGACGGGGGTGGGGGGGGTGGGGTGGCTGGGCAAGAAGATAAGGAAGAATGAAATCGGACAACATAGTTGCCAAGTTATGGTAAGTACATAACTTCTAAATCTGAAGTTGTCCTTTTTCTTTCTTCCTCACGAATGGGTCAGAGTCCCCAGCTATGCAACTCTCAGGAAGCCCTCAAGAAGGACATGCTGGAACACTGTTGTACCAAAGGAAGCTCTGCTTCTGGAGACCATGTCTAATTTGAAATGTGTAACAAAGGAATGAGTCTTTGATCAAGTGGCTGCAGAGCAGATGTCCATACCTCTCAAATGTGGAAATTCCTCTGTATTCATTAGTTTTGAGGGCAAAATAAATTGATGCCACAAATTTCCTAGTGGCGCCTTCAATTCCAGATTTTTTTTTTTTTTATTTACAATTATAAGTTATGGCTGACATCATCACACATCGCCAGCATATCCCGTAACCTCATCAACATACAGGAATGTGCGTGATGACATCAGCTTCGTGAGGCAGTGCCTGACTGCCAGTCTGACTCGAATTCTAAAAATGTTTGTCTTTTGAACACTTTGTTCAGACTGTTTCTGAATGGGACATAATAAATCTTACTGAAATTCTCTACAAGGTGTCACTATGTCAGGTGTAAATGTCAAGCCTGCAGATCTTTCTACAGCATGGGGTGAGTTTGAATCCAAACCCAATGCTTTTAAAACTTTCTGCAAGGAAATAGGAGATTATTCTCATAGCCATCTCAAGTCCAGCAAATCTGCCCCCAGCTGTAAGTTGCAACTAATGATGTTGTTAACCTTCTAAATCAAGTTATATATCATATGTTTGACAGATATGCCTACCTGCCATTTTGAAGTACGTTAGTAGAAATGTGATTCTCTATCTGCAATAGAGAAAGTTAGGACTGTTCCCAGCAAGAATGCACTAGGAGTTCAAAACAGTACACTTTACTTGGCTAATGAGTTTAAGTGGGAGGAAGATCAGACACTGAAACAGCACTTTTTTTGAGTGGCAAATAACTATTTCTAAGACTGTGCAGGTCAGATTCCATCAGTGCACCTGTGGTATAACACATGGCTTTTACTAAGAAATTGTTCCATTTATAAAATAAGCAGAAACCGGTGGTGCTGTAGTAACATTTCGCAATTAAAAGAAATGACTGGAAATAGTATCTTTGAACTATGGGAATCAAAGGAAATACCTACAAACAACTTGCAAATGGTAGTATCATGATGTATTCATGGGGATGTTGTGTGTGTGGTGCCATGGTTCATACATTTGAGATGCTGGCTCCTGTGTTTTGCAAGTCTCATTTCCCATGAAAAGTTCCAGGGCATTTCCATAGCACATAAATATGGTTAAGACACTAAATACGTTGTTTCCATAGGCACTCAGTATTTACTAGGGACTTTTTTTGAGACATTTGCTGGGTGTGCTGTACTAGAAGTGCTGACCTATTTGGACTCTGGGTTCTTATATTTTGTATATGTTGTTTATTGGTAAACTTGTTTATTTATTTATTTATTTAAAATATTCTACACAATTTGTATATATTTGTAACTCTGCTTATTTTGAAAATTTATATATTTGTTTCATGTTAATTTTTTTTTTTTGCATTTTAAATTTTGACTTTTCTTTAATGCATTTTTGAGTGTTTAGGTAATAAACATGATCATAAAACTGAAACTGATTTTAAAGCTAAAGCCATACATCTATCAATGCATCACTTTTCTCCAATTTTCCACCAGTCTTTCAGCTTTGCTAACTATTGTTATGAACTTCCCACAATTTATCTGATTGTACAGCCTAGCTGCCCAACCTTTCCCTAGCACTTGCCACTCCTGCATGGTTGCCCTCTGAACTCTGTCTCCATAATATCACCCATGCTTAACATGCCACCATTTCTGTACCATTAGTGTGACAGTCCTGTAGTAACACCATTCTTCCTTTCCTAAACTGTACTTGATCTGCAGCGTTTTGGACTTGTCTGCTACAATCAGCACTTGTCATACCCATGTTCCTCTCAACCTTTTTGTCTTAGTTGTCAGCCAGTCTTCAACCTGTATGCTGTATCCTCATAAGTGGTTGATTTCCACCCCCCACATTGCACCCTCTCAGTTTTGTATTCCACTGTCAGCTCTGTATCTAACCATTGTTTTGTCATCTTAAATAAACTACTCTCATAGCCCTCAGACAAAATTTTCTTTCCCTTATCCCCACTCTTCTTAGCTCTTTTTCCTTATCACTAAATAACATCAATGTTAAAAAAAAACGTTCATGTTTTTTAATAAATTCTGGAAAAGCTCAAAAAACAATCTCCCTTGGCCATTTCCTTCCCGTAAAAATCAACACACAGTTTTTGTACTGCCTGCTCAACCAACATATACATTTCTATATATATAAGACACTAATGGCAGCCACATAATTTATGGTCTATTAATCCTGCATATTAGTATAATCACCTTCCCCTGACATTCTTTCAGCAATCTCTCCATCTTACCTCTTAAATAGCTATAACAGTAACCTACAATTTGCACCCATATTTTTCTGATCTCCAGGCTCAAATACGTACATTTACTCTTTCTTTAATATGCAGTTCTGGTGAATGACTACAGGCATTTGTGAATGCACAAATCTGATTAGGGTTTTCCACAGTGTTTCTTCTTAATGTCTCAATAGCACATTTTCTGCAGTACTTGCAACTTTCTGCCCTGCTCTGAAGAATATGTGCATCTTAGCAGTTACTGTAGATAATGGCTCAGCATCATACCTCTCAACTTACTAACACAAGAAATCTGCACAAAGCCTTAAATAATGGGGAGCAAAAACCCCAAAATAGTGCTAGATTTTAAATATTGCTCTTATAAACCTAGAATGCTGTTAGAATAACAGGTATTATTAGCTTGCTTTTTTTGAAGGATAGTTGTTTTATATGTTGTCTGTTCTTCAGTTTGTCTTTTGAATGTTGGTATCCCACAATTCCATTGGAGTGGGTGGGACTGCATAATTATGTATGCAAATTTTTTGTTAATCAGAGTCCAGATTTTTGGCCAGCTGTACTTACTTTTCATGGGCCTTTGTCTAGATTTTTTAGGTGTCCAGGCTAAGCGGTATGTAGATGTTGTCAATGAAAGTTCTTGAGGAAAAGGCAGATGAAGTAGCCATAGCTATAGTGGAATGAGCTCTAGGATTACCAGGCAACTCCAACCCATTCTGAGAATAAATCAACGAAATATAATCAGTAATCCATTTGGCTATTGTAATTCCAGATACTGCCCGACCCAAGCAGTTAAGGGTGTAGGATACAAACAGCTGATCAGACGTCCTGTACTGTTTTGTTCTGTGAAGATAAAAATGTAATTGCCTGGGAATGTAAAGAAGATACAGCATATATTTGCCCTTATTGGTAAAGTTTGGAAAAGAAAATAGTAACTGTATGGATTGGTTAATCTTAGTCTCCATGGCTACGTTAGGCAAAAAAAAAGAAGAGTTGGTTCGCACAGACACCCTATCCTTATGAAAAATAATGTAAGGAGGTCTAGACAATATGGCCTGGAGTTCAGAAACTCTTTTTGCTGAAGTGAAAGCTACCAAAAAGATTGTTTTCCAAGAAAGAAACTTCATGTCACATTTGTCCGCCAGGTCAAAGAGTTTCCGGGAGTTAATCCCTGAAGAACCGCCGTCAAATCCCAAGGAAGAGAAGGATCCTTTATTTGAGGTCTAAGGAGGGAAATTCTCTTCATGAAAGCTCTACATAATTTGGAAGATGTCAGAGAGAGTGATGTTTCCAGCATGGAAGTTAGATGTGGCTGCTAACTGAAGTTTAATAGTAGAAAAACTAACCACTTCCTTAAAAATAGTAGTGAGAAAAAGAAGAATGAAGTAGATGCTGATATGGAATCAATATTCTTCTTGGAAGCCCATGCAGAAAATCTTTTCCATTTGCTTCTGTAGACTTTCTTGGTGAAGGCCTTCTGGGAGGCCAAGATAATGCCACAAACTGTGGAAGCGAGCCTGGACCATCTTAACTATCACTGGAAGTGGAGAAATCAGGCAGTCAGTTTGAGGGCATGGAAATTGGGATGTTGACTTTCTAACTGGTAAGATAAGAGATCCTGAATGGGCTCCAGTATTCATGGATGATATTTCAAGTAAGACTAAAGGAAGGAGAACCATACCTGTTGACACCAGAAGAGGGAAATGAGGATTACTGAGATATTTAGCCTTTTGCTTTCTGTAGGAAGTCTGGAATGAGAGGAAGAGGGGCTAAGCCCAGAGGTGACCCGAGGGCCAATCATGAATCAGAGAATCTCTTGGTGACTCCCCCTGGAGGTGGGATCAGAGTGAAGTACTTGCTGCACTTGCTATTCAATAGGTCACAGCAAGGCTGGCCCCAGCGGCTGAAAATCATATTCACTACTGTTTGAGGGACCACTCATGATGAATCAGAATGGATTTGCTGAGTCTGTCTGCCAGTGCAGTGGTTTTCCCCAGTATGTGCATTGCAATAAGAAAGCAGTCTGAAGAGATCACCCATTCCCACTGGTAACAATGGGTTCCTCCTTGTTTGTTGAGGCACCAGACTACTGACATGTTGTCCATATGGACTGCAATAGTGCATAGAGGGAAAATGTCCCGAAAGGCTTGAAAAATTAGCAAGACTGTTCTAATTTCTAAGACACTGATATGCCACTTGGTCTCCGAGGGGGACCACATGCCTTGGACCACCTTTCCTATGAAATGCCTCTCCCCACCCCAGCTGGGAAGCATCTGTGGTCACTGTGGCTATTGGGGGAGGAAGACAGAATGGTCTGGCCAGGAAGAGGTCATTCGACTGGATCCACCAGTGAACATGATATTTGCAAACTGGAGTGAGTTTTATGGGAAAAGATAGAGGCTGGTAAAGAATGGACAACTGAACCACCAGTACCCACTGAAGGATTCTCATAAAAGAATCTGGCTAGAAGCATAAGAAGAATGGCAGCAGACACTGACCCAAGATCTTGTAACAGTAGTTTTGCTGGAGGGAATGGAAGAGATAGCATGCCCCGCATGTGATTTCTCAACGATGTGATGTGATGAAGAGGTAATCATGCCACTTGAGTCGTTATATCCAGTTGAGTTCCTATAAATTCGACAGTTTGTACAGGAGTCAGCTGTGATTTGTCAAGGTTTATGGTACTGCCTAGGGGCTTTGAGATCTGAAACAAGTAATCCCTGGCTTGTAGAAGTTGATGCCTGGTTGGGACAGTGAGGAGCCAATCATCAAGACAGGGAAATGCCTGGAATCCTTTGAGTGTCAAGTGAGCTGCCACAATTGCCATGCATTTGGTGAACACCCTAAGGGCTTTAGTGAGTCCAAAGTGCTCTGCTCACAGCTGGTAGTGATTGGCTCCCAGCCAAAAACAAAGGTGTCTCCTGGAGTGCCTGTCTGTACTGGTATGATACTACATATCTCCTGCTGATCTACACTACACATCCAGTCATCCATGTGTAGAAGAGGCAGGATGAAATGAAACATAACCATTCAGAACTTTGACTTCTTTGCATAATGATTCAGACAGCTTACATCCAGAATTGGTCTCAGGTCCCCAGTTTTCTTTGGCACTAAAAAGAAGTGGGATTTAGTTCCGAATCCTGTTTGTTTGGGTGGGACCTCCTGGATGACTTTTTTTTTTGTAGCAGCTTTTGAATCTCTTGAGCTGCATACTCTCTCTGACTGGGTGGAATGTTGGGGAGTTTCTTCCTTGGCACAGAAGGTGGAAGAGTAAAGGGTATGTAATAACCTCTGGATATTATGCTTAGCACCCATACATTTTTGAGAGATTTGTTCAGGCATCCAGGTGCAGAGAAAATTGACTCCAAACTGCCTCCAGAGGTGGACAGTTAGGCAGAAATTCAGGAGTGCTGATAAGGACTATCAGAGAAGAAGTCTCTGAAGCCCTGGTTTTGTGGATCCCCTCTGCCTCTGGGGTGACCTCTGCCATTGAAACCTCCTCTTCTGGCTCTGGAGTAAGTATCCCCACCAGAGTCCTGGAAAGGTCCCTGAGATTTATGGAACAACATTTTCTTACCACCTCGCCGATTCCCAGAAAAAGAATGTTGAGGGGTAGGAAACATGATTCCAACAGCAGACAGGGTATTTCCTTCCTGCTTGCTGTGGGTAAGCATATTCTTCACTAATTGCCCAAATAAGGAGGAGCCATCAAAGGGGGCATTAACAAAAGATGCTTTGAAGGGTTCCACAAAGTCGCACACTCTCACTGAGGCATGCTATGCCTGAACTGCCTGCACATGAGGCACCCTCTGCTGTGTGTGAGATTAGCCTCATCAATGAACTGGCAATAGATGAAAGAGTAGCCAAGTGAGGAGAAACCTTGAAATCCTCCACAGACATGGATTCAGTGAGAGAGTTTGAAAGTTTCTTGATCAAATCTCTCTTTAAGTGAGTAAAATGTGCCAGGTAATTTAATGACTTCAGTGAGAAAGCGGCTGAGGCGTAAACACACTTTCCAAATCAGAGTTAAAAAAGACACTAGTGCTTTGTATAAACATTCCACTGAGTGTAGTTCTTTCAAGGGTTTCAAGTTTGGTATTATAGATCTGGTGAAGAATGATTGCAAGGGTGGTGATTTGAAAAACCTTTTGTTACATAAGGAATTGAGTTGGCAGTTGAGGTTGAAGGCAAACTTTCCCCAGGGGCCTGAATAGTATATCAGTATTAAAGCAATTTCGGTAGACAAAGCTGATAAAGTATGAAAGCATTTTGCAAATGTTTACATACTTATACGTATTTTATTTACATACTCCATTTTTTTATTATTCACTTTCAATTTTTTTTTTATTTATTTGTATATTTTTATTTTATATATAAAATTATATAAAATTTTAAAATAAACTTGAAGGCATCATTGAAAAACAATAAAATAAAACAATAAAATAACATTTTAAACATCAACATTTTTTTGTAAACATCAACTAATTTTATTCATGTTAGGCCATAATGGACTAGTTTAAGTATAAGACTGGAGAGTTTATGTAGAAAACTATGAATTGATGAATTATATAAATTTTTTTTTTTAAGGAAGATATGGTTGATTATATATAACACATAAAACAGTATATAAACACATATATTTTTTATTGTGTGGTTTTAATTGATTTATATGATGTAGATGATTTTATAATTATTCAATTTAATGTATTAATTGTTTAATGGAAGCAATTAAGTGTTTTATATAAATGTGGTATGGTGCCAGTTCTCATTTGTCTGATGAAGTCTACAGTGGTAGTTAAAAGCTTACTTTTGTTTGGAAAAATAAAGGAATTTTTTGGTTCAACATCCCTGGCAACTCTCTTCACTATTTCTTGGTTTTACAGTTCTACGAGCATTTTTTTGAGCAGTTATTAACACTTTCCAAATCTGTTCATCGATCTGGACTCCCTGTCCGGTGGATGGAGAGAGGAGCTCTAATTAGCTAGCTCCTTCTTAGTGGCTACTGCCACAACAATGGCATTAGTGGGGACAATCTTACTCCAGTGGAGTTTGTCAGAAGGAGGAACTAAAAATTTATCCACACATTTAGGGATGGGCTTGGCAGTGTCCGGTTCTTTCCAAGCCTGGCAGGAAACCAAGTCAATACGTTCATCTGCCAGGGTGGTCACCCAAAATGCAGATGGGCCAGTCCCGAAAGCCTCCAGGAACACCAGTCCCTCAGAAGGAGTTTAGGAAGACTAGACACTTTTCTGTTTAAGGATTTCCAGGATATCTCCAAAGGAG
This sequence comes from Protopterus annectens, assembly GCF_019279795.1. NCBI lineage: Eukaryota > Metazoa > Chordata > Ceratodontiformes > Protopteridae > Protopterus > Protopterus annectens. The sequence continues at coordinate 1,795,170,484 of NC_056733.1, read as the reverse complement.
ACATCATCAGGTGGTGATCAGGAGACTCATTCTCCCTCATAAAAATTGGCGTCTTCCACAATAGACTCCATAGAGAAGTCTATGTGCCTCCTCTTACACGTCCTCTTCTGAGGAACCTCTTCCATGGGGTGGCAAAGAGAGCTACAGTAAAAAAATCCAAAGCCTGGAAATGCTGAGGTAAAATGCAGCGTTTATTTCAAACGGAAAAAAATCACCAAGCTTTTGGGATCAAACCTTTATCATCAGTGTGCAAAAAAGAAATCAAATGCCTCCATTTAAATAGTAAGTTCAAACCATAAAACTAATCACATAACAGTTATATTAAGCACTTCAGTTTAGACACATATACAGATAAAATGTTACTGAAAATCAGTAGAGTCATAAAATAAGTAAAACAGTTAACTAAGACCCATCCACACAAGATGTTATTTCAGATTTAACTGTCTTCTTAGGTTCATAGGTAGGTGCTACGCTATTGGCCCGAAGGCCTATATAAGCCTAGCCAAAAAGATACCCTGGCTTTCGCCACCCAAGAAAATGACTTTCCTGTGCCCCTGTCGAGCAGAGCCACAGAGATGATCACCGGGGTGAATTTCCCATTTCCCATCCAATCAAGATTTTTCTTGTAGAGTGCTAATGATGAGCTTTGTTTGGTATAGATAGGTAGTTTGTTCCAGAGTATGGGAAGTCTCTGGGACAGGAATCTATCCCTCCAGCATGTTCTGTTTATTGTGGTGACAAGGTTTAGGTCCCTAGAGTGTGTAGCTTGGAGGGACTGGGATTTCTTTAAGTGGAGCATGTCCAACAGCTCTGGGTTTGACATAGCTTTGTTTGTTTAGGCAGAGATCACCTCTGAGTAGGCGATATGCAATGGAGTAAAGCTGGAGTTTTTTGAGACTGTCTGCATAGGGCATCTGTTTGAGGCCGGTAATCTTCTTTGTGAAATACTTCTGTGGCCTTTCCAGTTGTTGTAGATGCCTTGTGAGGTACATACCAAAAGGGGCATTGTACTCTATAATGGGTCTAATGAGTGACGAGTAGAGGGGAAAATGACCTCTTTTTTCCTGGATGAGAAACTTTTTGTGATGAGGTGTGCCATGTATAAAGATTTCCTGACTACTGTGGCAATGTGATTATTAAAGGAGAGACTACTGTCCACCTGTGTCCCAAGGTCTCATCACACTTTCGGTGTTAAGTAGAATACAACCTCTGTAGTAGCTCATGGGTACAGAGTTTTTACCAAAGGGGATGACAAAGCACTTTTTGGCATTGAGCTTGAGGCCATGGCTTTGACACCAGGCATCTGTCTCTGTGAGGCCCTTTTGTAGGATGTCCACATCATTAGGAGTTTCGATTATGGCTCCTAGTTTGAAGTCATCTGCGAACTTCATTAGCCAAAGCCTTTCTGTGTTAGCCTGTACTTCAGAAAAGTAGATACCAAACAGGAGAGGACCCAGGATTGAACCCTGTGGAACTCCACTTGTCACTGGTCTGAAGTCGGATTTGGAGTCTGCTACTTTCACAGTGTGGGTTCCGTCAGTGAGCCAGTTGGCAACCCATCTTGTGACATAGGGATTTATATCTAGTTTAGTGAGTTTATCTATAATTCCAGAGTGGGAGGGTGGTGTCAAAAGCCTTGGCAAGATCTAGATATGCTGTGTGAACCACCTTACCCTCGTCTACGGCTTTAGTGACTGCTTCAAAGAAGTCCATCAGGTTTAGAAGACATGATCTGCCTTTTACAAACCCGAACTGGGTGGGGTCCAGAGTTTGGAGATTACCAATGTCTTTGTTTATAAGTTCCATGATGATAGGTTCCATGGCCTTGCAGACCACGCTCGTTAGGCTAATAGGGCTGTAGTTCCTGGGGTCCATGTTGGCTCCCCTTTGTGGAGTGGGATAACTGTCGCTGTGTGCCATTCAGTGGGCACAAAGCCTGAGATGAGGCTATGATTGAACATGTTGCGTAGGTGGGGTGCCAGTTCATCCTGTAGTTCATGTAGAATGCAGCCTGGGATGTTGTCTGGTCCCATGGGTACTGGTGTTCTTGGCTTTGGAGAGTATGGTTTTCACCTGTGCAGCCGTGATTACAGGTACCTTGCATTCTTCCGGTATAGAGATGGGCCCTTTAGGGGACGAGAGAGGGGTAAAGTTAGCACTGACTCTATCTGCCAGGATGTTGGCAATATCAGTTGGTTCTGTATATTTAGTGCCATTGTGCTGCAACTCAGAGCAGATCTGAGTGTTGCCATTGAGATTATTGACATAGCTATAGAATACTTTGTGGTTGTCTTTAGAATCAGTGGCGATTTTGTTTTCGTAACTTGCTTTGGAGGATTTTATGAGGGATGTCAGTTTCTTACTGAGGCTGACCAGGGAGTTCCTCCAATCTTGGGATTTTAGCAGCACTTTCTTCTGTTGTAGAGTTTGTTTATGGCAGGGGACCACCACACTGGCTTCCTTTTTTTGGAGGATAGCATCTTGGTTCTGTTAGGGATAGCATGATCCATGCACTCGTGTAAGTGCTTATAAAGTGCATTTGTGTAGGATTCAGTAGTAGTACCTCTATTGTCTGTCTGCATGGGTGTCGTGAAGCTTGCCACTTCTGTCTTGAGAAGTGTGAAGTTGGCTTTGGAGAAATTTTTTACGGTGGTTTCCCTAATGGGGAGTGGGGGGGGGGGTATTGGATGTCTAGAGTGATTAGCTTGTGGTCGGATCTGACCAACGAGGAATTGACCTCTGATGTGGAACACCAGTCGCCCATGTTGGCAATGACCAGGTCCAGGATATTGCTGCCCCTGATAGTGGTGTGGATAAGTTGATCCAAGGCGCTGGAATTTATGAATTCCAGAAAACGTTGAGCAAAAGAGTTAGTACATGAGTAGTTTTCCCAGTTAATGGTGGGGTAGTTGAAATCCCCCATTATTAGGGTGTTGGGTTGTACCCTAATATTTTCCAGTGTATCAAGAAATGAGGAGTGGGAATCCTAGGGCATGGTGGGGGATCTGTAGCAAGTTACAATTTGGATTGTGGTCTTGCCCAGAGTTAGTTGCACTTGGATAATCTCGGATGCATTATGCTGAGCAACTAGCCTGGAGGTGTGGATATCCTTAATGAATATGAACACGCCTCCACCTTTAGTGTTTCAGTCCAGGTTAAGTGGCCGAAAGGTGTGGTATGAATTATAGCCTGGTAATGCAGGGGTGCTCTCTGCAGCCTTGAACCAGGTCTGCACAGATGTCGATGTTCTCCATTTTAAGGAGTGCCTCGAGTGAATGCATTTTGAGGTTTAGATTTCTAGCATTAAGTAGCATTATCTTAAGATTCTGCCTGCTTGTACATGCTACAGTGGTGAATTTATCATTTGAACCTTGCCTAAAAAAGGCACTACAGGGGTGGCAAGAGCCTTAGCCAGTATCCGGAATCCCAAGGGTGACAGGTGCAGGCCATCTCTGGCAAAGCATCATGGTCTGTCAATCATGTCATCCCAGGCAGATAGACACTGGATCCCCTTAGAATGGCACCAACTGTTGCAGTCAATCATTTTGTCCTTGTACTGTGGTATCATTCTGGGTGATGGCAGGATGCTACTCAGGGCTAGGGTCATAACTGTCTGGGCTACAAGATTGGAGAGTTCCTCCATGTCTCTTTACATGTAGTCCAGGCAAGTACGTCTCAGGTCACTCACACCAACATGGACAATGACAGAGTCATATTTGTACTTGTTGTGGAGTTACCTGAGTGTGTGCATTATGTGGCGGTCCCTGGCACCAGACAGGCAGCTGACAGTAACTTTCTCCTTGTTTAGCCTGGTGAGTGGAACATCAGTGTGTCTGACTATAGAGTCACTTATGACTACAGTGTTGGGTACGTTGTTATGCCTTATGGGCTGTGGTTGAGTGGCACACTGAGTTTGTGGGCTATGTGTCATTTGGGTTGTGTTGGGGGGTAGAGGTTGCTTGCGTTTCTGCTTCGGAGGTCTCTGTTGCTTGAGCAGATTTTTATTGAGAGTCTTTGCAAATGTAGGTGTGTGTTTTGTGTTGCTATGTGTGTGTTTTGGTGGTGTAGGTTTTGAGGGACTATGTGAAGAGTGTGGTGTGGTGCAAGTGTTTACCTTCTCCTCTTGACTGTCTAGTCCAGTCTTGGGTGAAGAGAGCTTTGCTTCCAGTTTGGCTATATAAGTGCATCTCTCACAGGTTGTAGTGTTGGGTGGTAGGAGGAGAGTGTTGTCTGTGTACATGAGGCAATTGCTGCATTGCCCCAAGATGCCCAGATTCATCAGGTAGACAGGAGAAAACACCAGGTGCTGACCCTTAGACATGCCCGGATAGGTGCTTATTTATTAAGTACTAAAAACTAGACAAGTGAGGAATGCTGAGTGCTGTAGTAATTTGTAGCTTATTTAGTGCTTACAACGAGTTCTGCACAAGTGCTGAGCTCAAAGAAACAGATTTGAGTGCTAAAACTAAAAAAATGGCGAGTTCTAAGGAAAAATTTGAACAGCAGACTTTATGGCGCCAGGAATAGTTTAACCCTAGCTAAGCGGCAATGCATAGAGTGTATTTTTTTTTAAACAAAACAGTAGCAAATGAGCAAACTGATTTAAACCAATTAACCAAAAAAAGCTAAAAACTGAGCCCCTTTCCAGCAGTCTTCGATAAGACAAGTTCTAACTACACACTCCTGCCACTAGGGTGCAAGGGAACCTTCTCAAAAAAAGATGGTCTGGATTAGTGCTCAAGTTATACAAAGCTAGATTCAGCAGGTCTGAATTTAGTCTATGCCACAGCAAACAAGGCATACCAATTTCAGAAAGAAACAGTTCAAATAAGCAGGCACAATAAGCCTTTAACCAGAAACACCCAGCTCAGAAGGGCAGAATCTACCCTCCTCCCACAAAAGAGTGCAGACTACACCTTCTTAAAGTAAAATAACTGGCCCGAAGCCCAAGTGCTTAAACCTGAACTAATACACTTTTAGAATAACAGGCACTAAGCCTTCAATCAGCAACTCCCAACTTAGAAGGTTGTAAGCTACCTGTCCTGCCACAACAGTGCAGACCACAAATCTTCTTAATGTAAAACAACTAGTCTAAAGCCCAAGTAATTTAAAATAGGTTTAATGCTTACTGCTGTATTTAAACCTTGAAAACAATCAGCTTCTATAAGTGTAATCCATGAGTATTCACATACTTCTAACTTATTACGATCCCCCTTTTTTCTTCTGTCTGATGTCAATCAGTCTCATTTTAATTGTATGTGTACTTCCTTTCTCCCTCATATGCTTACCCAAAGCATTAGTTGCTACCTCTCTACATATTTCAGATTTGTGTTCAATAATTCTGTCCTTCAATCTTCTTGGGCATTCCTCTATGTAGAATACTTGACACACCTCACAGCTTACCATATACACAATGGCAGCTGTATTACAAGTTGCAAAACACCTAAAAGTATATTTCTTCCTAGTGTTAGAATGCATAAATTCACAACTTGTATTTATATCATCACAGCATATGAAATTATAACAAGGAAATGTACACTGTTTTCTACTTATGTTCAACTTTTGATTATTTTTGACGTTCTTATAGCATAATGTTTGTTTCAAATTCGAACAGGTACGATATGAAAATATTGGGGCCTCTCCAACTATTCTGGTTATCTCAGGCATGTTTCTAGCAATACCTCAATTGTTTCTAATAATGTTCTTAATACTCTCTGATCTACGAATATATGTTGCGAGACAGAGTATATTACTTTCTTTATTTTACCCATGCTTTGGGTAAGCATACGAGGGAGAAAGGAAGTACACATTTAACTTTAGAGTGACTGCCATCAGACAGAAGAAAAAAGGAGGGGGTGATCTTAATAATGAGTTAGAAGTATGTGAATACTCATGGATCACACATTTAGAAGCTGACCGTTTTTTGAGGTTTAAATACAGCAGTAAACATTAAACCTATTTTAAAAAGAAGTCAGTTAACTTTGAAATAACATCTTGTGTAGATGAGTCTTAGTTAAATGTTTTACTTATTTTATGGCTATGTTGATTTTCAGTAACATTTTATCTGTATATGTGTCTTTAAATGAAGTGCTTAATATAACTGTGTCATGTGATTAGTTTTATGGTTTGAACTTACTACTTAAATGGAGGCATTTGATTTCTTTTTTACACACTGATGTAGGGTTGATCCCGAAAGCTTTGTGATTTTTTTTCTGTTTGGAATAAACGCTGCATTTTACCTCATCATTTCCAGGGTTTGGATTTTTTTTACTATTGTTTTGCATTTTGTATCCTGCCTGGTTTACATACATGCAGTTCTTGTTTCTTTGGATTTGTGGCAAAGAGAGGTTACAGAAGAGGGGTGGGGAACACCTCTGGGGAAACTGTGTGAAGACCTCCTAGAACTGACTGACCCTTAGGAGCAGGAATGATGGGCTCAGAGCTCAGACCCGATGATGGGCGAGGGACAGGATCCGAGATCAGACAGGATGCTTCTCTATGCAAACAGAAAATCTTTTCCACTACCTGAAAGGCTGACAGACCCGGGGAGACCTCTCCATCCCTCTTCGGAGCAGAAGCCACCGAAGAAGAAAGGATGAGGTCAACCCCGGATCCAAACCCTCCAGACGGAATCAGACCCGAGCTGTCCAGGGCCAAGGCAGTGAGGGGAAGGGATGGATCTGAGAAAGTCAGAGCCGAACCCAATCCCTTGGCTCTGGAGCTGACCTATCAGATCTGAGATCCAGCCTGATCCAAAGGCATTGGAGCAGGGCTGATCAAGAATACTGTCGGAGTCGAGGACGGAAGGTTTCTCGGATCCGACGCCAAACCTCTTGGGGATCTTAGATCCTGAGCCTCAGAAACTGCAGGTCGGATCAGAGAAGAAGAAATAATCGAATGGGCAGAAGTGCTCAAGAATCCAACAGTGGCTGGAGCTGGGAGGACCCCCATCTGAATCTGAGCCCTGAGAAATCTTCTCATCCTCCTGTCCATGTCTGCCTCTGTCAAACACTTCGAAGATCTGGATGAAGCAGTAGATGGGAGCCTAGACTGCCACCTCAGAGTCTCAAATAACTTGGATGGTAGGGCTGAAGAGATGGGTTTCAGAATGAATTTAGTGTGCAACCTCTGCAGGTTGGATCCGTGGGTTTAGGTTCTGAGTAGGAGGTGGATGGAGCAGGAGATCTAATGGCATGGGGCACACCAGTCAGGTCTGAAGACTGTTGTGAATCCCAGGGCTGGCCAATGGTCTTCGGATCTGAAGAAGTCAGTTTCAAGAATTTCTTCAATTTTTCAGCAGGTTTTGAGGAAGCCTTTGGAGATCTCGGAATGGGTCTTTTCTGGGATTCTGAAGTAGGCTGTGAAGCCTTAGAGGTGGTTTGAGCCCCAGTATCAGCAGGCAGAAGTCCTCTCAAAATCAATTTGTTTCTCCTGTACGAGAGTGCCCTGGGGTTAAATGTCATGCAAACAGAACAAGAAGAGTGAAGGTGGGCTGCTCTGAGACAATATATGCACTTCTTGACGGCACCTATCTTATACCCACAAGAAGTGCACTTTTTAAAACCATTTGGGTTTCTCCGATTTCTCAGACATTTTCCGAAAGATTATGCGAAGTAACCCTGAAGAGAAAAACAGGTTAAAACAGACAAGAAAAGGAAAGTTGCACTACAAGTAACTCTACTTTTTTTTAAACATACACATATAATTAAATATATAAATATAACAAGGGGATTGCAGCCAGGTCAAAGTACCAAAGAAAAATAGTACTAGACAAACTACTGAAAAAGAAAAAAAGAAAACCCTAGCACCAGCAAAAAACTGGAGGGAGGGAGGAAGAAAGTGACAGAAAGTACAGTTTAAAGTCTGGGTCGCGGTGTGGTGTCCTTCACCCGGCGTCACCAGCTGCATAGCTGCAGTTCTAATAAAGGCAAGGCATCGCATTTTTTCCTCTTTTTTCAGCCCCCAGATGCCAGTTGCCCTCTTTGGGTAGCTAATTTTGGATAAATACAAAAAATAAGCATGTGTACATATATACAAACAAATACACCATAAGAGATCCCCCCAGCTAGCTATTAGATGGGCAAATACCCTATATACCAGGGGAAGGGAGGTGGGTAATCCTGACTGCAGATGCATCCTGTTTAGGACATCTACATTTATGGTAGGTACAAAACTGTACTATGTCCTTCAAGGATGCATCTGTATTCAGGAGGAAGAAGAAATTATGGTGTAGTTAGGATCCCTTGCAAAACAGCAGTGCAAACCCTGCTCGGGATCTAGAGTATAAAGGTAAGTTATAATGCCTGGCAAATGCAATGAGGAGGTCCCAGTAGCACCCTCTATAATGTTCTTGGTAGCCACAGTTTTCTATTGCCCCTTGGTTCTGTCCATAGGTAGTAGCGAAACTGTCTACATGTACATCAAAAGTGCAGCAGTCTTTTCCCCTGTTCTGTGGATTGGGACACTCTGTCTTGATGGAAGATTAGGAAGGGTTGTACTGCCATTAAAGCCTGTAGCTCAGAAACCCCCTTCTTGCTGGTAACTGCCCCAGTAAAAAAGCAGTTTTTTGGATAGGTGTTGAAGAATCTCTGCTGTTGCTGCTGGTTGAGGGGGGTGTCAATTTTCTAGCACAAAGTTCAAGTCCATTTTAATTCCTCTCAGAAACTGCCTGAGTAGAGATGCTAGAAGGCAGGGGGATCAAGCTGTATTCTGCAGAAATAGCTGATGCATGTGCTCTGCCAAATACTCAGGATGTTGGCAATGTCTACCTTTGACACATCTTTATGTAATGTTCCAGGCAGTCAGCTGCAGAGTTTTCAGGTTTGGATGCAGGTGCTGTAGTCGCCTGAGTTAACAGCAAAGAAGGGGGTAGTGTCCACATTTTTCCCCGAGACATGCTCAGCATCCATTCGCGGAGCATCCGAGGTAGTTCTGCTTAATATGTCTGCTAGGATGTTTTACAAAAATTGCTTGTAACTGAATGTTGTAGCTCAGAGCCATATTCCATAGGTCCAGTGCCATCCGGCAGAGAGGCATGAATGAGTGCCTCCCTGTTTGTTGATGTACCACATGACTGTGGTGTTGTCTGTTCTTATCATCAACTGCCCTTCTTGGAGGAATGGTCTGAAATTCTGGATTGCTAGTTTGACTGCCAGCATTTCCTTTTGATTTATGTGCAGGTGCAGCTGATCTGGAGTCCATAAGCCTTGTATGCACTTGTCCAGCATGTGGGTGATGGTTTGGCTTGGTTGAATGCTGTGGAAGGACCATAGGAACTCTTGTTTCAGGCATGGGATTAGTGGTATTTGGTTTCTAGGCTGTGCCTGTGTTGAGACCATAAATTCTTCAGGTACCACTGTAGCTTTCTCATATGCAGTCTGGCATGAGGGACCAGGATTATGCAGGATGCCATGAAGCCCAAGGCCTGCAGTACTTTCCTTGCTGTTAGTTTGTTCTGCTTTGTTAATGCCAAGAAGTAGAGAGGAAGTTGTTCTTGTTTTTCTGCAGTTAGGAATGCCATCTGTTTTACTGTGTCCAATTCTGCACCTAAGAAGGTTATTCTTTGGGATGGTGTCAGTCTTGATTTCTTTATATTGACTGTATATCAAGTCTTCTGTTAGCTTGTTTTGTTGTCCGCTTGTATCAGGCAGTCGTCCAGGTATGGATATATTTGGATTCCCTGAAGCCTGCAGTGAGCGATTACTGATGCCAGGCATTTCTTGAAAACACTCTGGGCACAGTAGATAAGCCAAAGGGCAATGCTGAGAATTGATAATGCTCTGATCCTGCAAGAAATCTGAGGTATCTTCTGCAATTTGAGATCTAGAGTCACCAGCCAATACTCCTTGCCCAGCATGGGAAGAAGTTGCTGTAGGGTCAGCATTTTGAATTTTGGAACAATAATGAATGTGTTTACAGGTCAAGAATAGGCCTCCAATTTTCTCTTTTCTTGGTACCAGGAATAGTCTGGAGTAAAATCCTTTCCTCGCTCCATAGATGGTACCCTTTCCACAGCTCTCATCTTTACTAATTGAGCTATTTGATTTAGAGCTTCTGTCTTTTGATTTGGTGGTAGGTTTGGCATTCCTCTTTTCCTGGTAAAGTATGGAAATGAAACCTGTAGCCTTGGTCTATAGTTTGCAAAATCCACTTGTCTCTTGTGATGTAGTGCCAGTTTTTGAAAATAAGGCTAACTTTCCGCTAAAAGGTGTGCCTATTTGTTTCCGTGTAGGCGGTGTCAGAGCCAAGTCACTGTGATTGTCCTGTTGCAGTGGTAGTAGTTGTGTCTGTGCCTCGCTGGTTGTTACCTTGCACTGGGGCCCCCTGTAGGCACCTCCTCTGGATTGATTTCTGTTCCTGCCTCTCTGAGTTTTAGAGGAGTCTGGAAAGGACCAATTTTGGAAGGCCAGTTCCTGCTAAACCTTGGAGGCTGAACCTGTAAGAAATCTTTCACTGTTTGTACAGATTTTGCCTTCTCTTCCATTTTCTTCAGTACCTGTTGAGCAGGAGAACCAAATAAACTGACCTTATCCATAGGAGCATCTAATAGTTTTGCTTTAACATGATCCGGCAAGACCTGTTCTTTCAACCATGCATGCCTTCTTATAACTGTGCCAGTCATGGCTGATCTAAAGGAAGCCTCCAGTGCATCACAGCCACATTTTAAAGAATGGTTACTAACCTGCTGAATGTTATGCACCATTTCTAGAACATATTTCTTATCTAAAGAATCATCAGAGGACAATTTCTTAGTTAACTGATCAAGCATAAACTCCTGGTATTGGATCATATGAAACTGACAGTTCAATGCCCTAGCTGAGAGAGTAGCAGAGGTGTATACTTTTTACCCCATCTCTCTTAGGACCTGGATTCCCTTTCAGAAGGAAGAGGTTTTTTAACTGAGGGGAAGCTACTGCCTTAGGCCCCTGGGAGATAGTCTTGGGATCTGCAAAAGGAGCCTTGTATAAATGATGATGTGTCTGGAGGCAAAGTATCAGGAGTAGTGCAAGCATCATTAAATGCATCATCTACAACAGGGAGAACTGGAGGTATAGCTAAAGGCCTATGTTGTGGTAAATGCAAAAGTCCTAAGCCTTTTCCTTGAATCTGAGAAATCTTGTCCCTGCCATTGGAATTGCTCTCATGGCATGTAAGGTTTCCCAAAGGAAAATTCCTCTGGTGGAGAGGCAGAAGGAATCGATTCCTCAGCATCTTTCATAAGTAGAAAAGGAGCCTCTGGATGGTCTGTATTGTCTGTATCATCAGAAGAATCATCTGAGGACAGTGGCTCAGGGGGCTCTGTCTCTAGTCTCTTTTGGAGAGGAGGGAGAGGCCCTGTCTGGATGAGATTGGGATCCCCTTATTAAAGAGATGAGATCCTCTGCCAGAGGAGCATTTGGGAACTGGAACTGAACAGGCACAGATTTAGAAGTTTTGGCTGCTTTAGCCCTGGCAAAGGCCTTTATGGACATGGCTGCAGGAGGCCTAGCAGCCACCGTGCAGGGGGTTGAACATCCAAAGGGATGGTGTCCGATAATTCTTGTGAAACCACAGTAGCAGGCTGAATTTCAGAGGCCGATTCAACCAGGGTAGAAGGGAGAAGTCGGAGGATCCGGAAATCTTTATGAGGTATTTGTTTAAGTTAAACAGTTATTCACTTTTTCTGACATAGTAGTAATCTCTGGATCTGACCGACGCACTTGCGCGAACAGCTGCTCTTCGGCGCCACGCCGCAAGAAAGACTGAGGAAAAAGAACTGCAGCTATGACGCCAGGTGAAGTGTGACACCAGCCGAGGCCAGACCCAGACTTTGGAAATGCCTGAAGACAGGACAACCCATTTGTAAGGACTGAGGATGCATCCTTGAAGGACATCTTAAAGTTAACCACAGTTAAAAAAAAAAAAAAAAAAAATTCTAAAGTGAGGAAAAAGGGAATAGAAAACCCAAACCTGTCTGTCCTATCTAGATGGCAGCAAACGAAATCTGACAAGCTGGGGATGGAATAGGGTATTATGGGTAGAGGGAGGAACTCGAATGTAGGATCTGAAATCTGGTTGATGTGGCTGAGTCGGGTCCAAGGATTGGATCAGAGACCCATTCATGAGGAAGAGTGAAAAGGACAACAACAGATACAGATGTTTAGCAGAAACTGAGTTTACTAGTGAAATCACTGCTAGGTCTGACCTGGGGGTTAGAAAATAAACACTTATTTAAGACTGAGGAGATTTATACAATCTATCCCCAGAGATGGACACACTATTCTGACCAAACAGGGATGTCTTCTCTCTTCCCTCTCCCCAGGAATGACCAGAATCATTCTCCACTGTCCACTGGGGGGACCCCAATATCAGCAGAGGATGTGGCTAACCCTGGTCCAAAGTGGCTGTAGGTGCTACACCACAGTGATCAGAGGTAAAAGACGAGTGGTCTGAAGAATAAGCTATTGCCACAGCAGAGTTAACAACATGTGGCTGAGGCAAATTGCTAGCCTGCTGTGGTGGCAAAGGTTATTTATTAAACTTTTTCTTTTTGTGGGTAGAAAAAGGATTGAACTTAGAAATGGTATTCTGTTCCATGAACAACTCGAAAATGGTACCTCTTTGCCAGGGAAAACAAGCAGCAAACACCAGTAAAAATTTAGAGTCTTTAAAATTTACTTTTCCCACAGAAAAGTACAGTAAAAAGCACTTTAAAACACTTTGTAAGCACCAACAAAGCAAAATAAACAATTTCTCTACAGAAAAAAAATTTAATTGCTTTAAACAACTTTTAAATTGACAAGAAGTGCACTCCTGATTAACAGTGCAGTTAAGTCTTGTGACAGTACTCTCAACACCTAAATATCTCTAGACAGATCAGCTGCAAAATTAGGTTTAGATATATTTAATAATAAATAATAAAACAAGAAAACACTCAGTACACAGATTCCCCCTTTCCTTGAGAATCAGGCACCTCCCTGGCTACCTCCCCCAAGCCTTGTAATGTATGGTCTGACAGCTAAGCCTGTCTTAACTCTTTCTTTGTAACCTTTCCCAGCTCCCCTTCCACAGGAAGTCTGGTATCCTCTTGACAGCAGTGCCTCACTGTCAGCCTGGGTACTACTACTCACCTCTGTCCTTGCAGTCACTCTGAGCAAGGGAACATCAGTACCTACAAGCAGCTGTGGCTCACCTTCAGTCTCACTGCTACAGGGTAGCTCCCTCTCTGAAGTAACCACCTCACCAGTCCTGGCTTCGAGTATGTGATCTGTCTGGGACTCTTCCCACCAGGGCTACCAGCCCCAGATGCTTGTCTACAAGCCTGACTACGTGTAATTGCATGCACACAAAGTACTGCATTATCAAAATCATTTCCTATCAGGACATCTGCAGGGATATCCCCAAACACACCTGCTTGCTTGCTTGCTTCCTTTTCTAATCTCCCAGTCCAGGTGAACCCTAGCCAAAGGTATTTGGAATGGGGTCCCTCTGAGAGCTCTGACTGGAGTAGACTGCCCAAGCAAGTAGTGCTCCTCTTTAACCATTTTAGGCTTCACAATGGTTAGGTCAGAGGCTGTCTCTTTCTTAGTAGTGGCCTGTTTCCCCATCTACTTAGATAGAACATAACCTCTTGTGGTTGTTTGGTACCCTTGTTGTCTTCACACAACTTACTGCTGGCATTTTGTTCCCCACCTTGCCTTCATGGACATCTATATGTTACATGGTTCCACTGGTTACATTTAAAATACTTAACCCTTGATCCTGGCCACATACCTGAACTAGTGGCTTCCCTTGTTACTGGTGGACTCTGTTGGGGCAGTTTAGGCTGCCCACTATGGGTTCCCTTAGACCCATGTGCAGCACTAGGCATCCCTTTCCTGTGCAGTGATGCCCTACTTGCTAAAAAATAGGTCACCCTTTTTTCTCAACTCTCTGCGTTACTAAATTCCCTATCTGCCGACCAGATTCTTATGTCCTCAGGCAAAGTGCTAATGGCTTATTCCCTCACTAAAAGGTCTGCCAGCCCTTCAAAAGTGGTGACCTAACACCACCTATTAAAATAAGTGCTTAGGTCAGCAATATATTCACACACACTTTCATCTGCCTTGCATCTATGCTTACAAAACTTTTTTCTATAGGCTTCAGGTGTTAACTTACAATTTTAATGGAATTATAATTTAAGAAATCAGTATCAGACAATTTAGAAACAGCAGTTATAGCATTACCATGGCGTAAGGGGGTCAGGACCGTATCCAGAGCTCTTGGCCAACATTATACTGTTTACATACTTTTTCAAACATATGAATAAACTATCACAATTATCACCCTCTGTAAATTGTGGAAGAAATTTACTGACCTTTATTGCTTCTGGGGTTCAGTTACTCCCTTCTGTATTACTTCCATGACCATGGTGAAAAGTCCGCATCTTCTTTTCATGTTGACTCTGCCTCTCATTTTCTTTAGCCTTCAAACATCTCAGTCTCTCATTTTCTTTGACTTCCAAATGTCTCAGTCTCTCTGCTGATTCCAGTGCCATCTGTGTCTCCTTTACTTCAGCATCCAAACACCACAGTCTCTCTGCTGATTGTAGTTCCAACCATTTGGCCTCCAGTTTAAGTCTCTAACTCCAGATGGATTTTTAAGTCCTCTGAGGCAAAGCTGAACTGTGCATTTTCTGAGAGTTGTACATCCCGCAAGGCCAGTCTGGTCATCGTCCTGGCTGCTGGTCTCTGATGCAGCTATGACTAAGGCTGTAATCATTTCTGCTTTAGTCAGGTTGGCATGCACCAGTCCTTTGGCAGTCCTTTGGCTTGGGACATCTCAGCCAGCTGGCTCCTTTTCAGCTTGCCATACTTCTCTGCTGACATGCTTGCCTGCTCTCCCTGACTAACTAAGCTAACAAATAAAATATTGTGATATGAAACTCTGAATGTCTACTGTGTGGCTGCTTGAGAGTACAAACACCTTCTTTAGTGACCACTGTTTACAGGCTGCAGGAGTACAATATCCACACTACTTAATCCTAATATGTGGATATCCCATCACTGCCAACCAATAAATATGTAACAACCCAGCACTGAACTAGTAATCAAGGAGTCTCGATCCCACCACTGCCACTAATAAATATGTGATGACCCACCATTGGACCAGTAATTAAGGAGCCACAATCCTCACCATTGGCACCAGTGGGGGATGTACACTTGGAAGATAACAGGTATACACACAGTATTTTCATATGCATCAAGTGCAATTTCCTTTAAGAGCACAAATAGACCACAGTCAGTCTGGGGCTGGTTTCTCCCTCCTTCTTCAGATTCCCAATAAGACTCCCCACTGACACAGCTATAGAGTTGAGGACTCAACTGAGTTGCCAAGCCAAGACCTCCAGCACCCTCTCTGTCCAACCAGTGCTTCATGTCCCTGCCCAAGTAGCTGACTCACTCTCTGAGGTTTGATTTCAGACACACACACACACAGATGCACTTGGGAAAGGCTGGCACAGGTTTACTAACTATGCCCCTTTGGCCTAGAGTAGTTACCACTCCCATCAGCCAACTCCTTATCAGCTACTTTAAGGCCTTTAACAAAGGGTGTCCAATCTTACTGTGTAATATTAATATTAATACAAATGGTAGTTTGACCAAGAGCAAGGCTATAAGGAGTGGCCCACACAGTGTCACCAAATAAATATGCAAGTACTCTCAAAACTTAAATATCTCTAGATAGGTATGCCACAATGAAAGGTTTAAATATATTTAATAATAAAAGAACAAGAAAATAGTATATATTCACAGTGATATCAGAGTTCAAAACCACAGGAAATATTTAATACAACATTGTATAACATTCTCCAATGACTAAAGAAAAATATCTAAACTAAGCTTTGCTATATTCCTGATTATATCCAAGAGAATTGTACTGTTCCCTAGAAACTTATTTCATCAGAGCAAGGCAGATGTGGTGAATGGGTCTGTCAGGTCCAAGACAGAATAAAGAATGCACTTTCTCTCTAAAAGACTTCTGAAATTAATATTTCAAATATTACTGTTGGGATAGTTTGCAGAATGACATAATTTATTGTCATGTGACTCTATACCAGCTGAAAACCCCACTGATGGAAGGTGACAGTATTTAGCATCTACCTGTAAAAATACATAGACCTCAGATCTTTGGCAGATGAAGGAAGTCATAAAACAATTACATTCCTTCACATTTCAAGACTAGTAGTTCTTTCACCCTAGAGACAAATACAGAAAGCTGCCTAGTTTTAGATATTGTGTCTCCTTGCTGCATTGAAACTGAAAGATACCATCTTTTATGGCGTAGCTATAATGCAATTTAATTTCAGTTATTTTTCTGAAGTTAACCTCCTGTATTCCAGTTTCCACTGTTAAAATATATCAATTTAAACAGTTACAATAGTGCAAATACATTGCTGTCCTTTTCCAGTAGGGCACACCTTTTTAAGCACAAGCACTTTATAAAATACCTTTTTTAATACACGTCTGTATAAACCAGTTTAATATACACATGACATACAGCTCTAATAAATTTGTAACACAAGCATCTTGCACAAATCATTTTGATATTCACCAATGACATATAATTATTTAGAAAATTCCTGCTAGCTGTGCTGGCAGTACCCCCATTTGTCACAAACCCATATAGATAAGGCTACTGAACCGCACCAGTGACAAATGATGAACATCCTACTGTCTAAACAGTCTGCCCACATGGATTCATTTAATATGTGGGTACAGGCTTCTCCCATCTTGAAGAACTGCTTTCCAGCTAGCTCATTGTCCTGAAGGCTTCCTGAATCGCTACCTAGTCAGGCAGTCTTGTTCCGAGGATCCACAATTGTATCAAGCCCCCTCACGCCCTCACACACCCTTGGTTAAATATACTATCTCCACAGTCACACAACCCAGAAGAAGCTAAATAAAGATAACAATGACAGTGGCATTTCCACATTTATCTGTGGTTATATGACCATAGAGTTAGTATAGTTAAGTAAGATGGGGGGGGGGGGCTTGAATCTCCTACGAGGGGTGGAGATGTGGCCTTAGTCCGGTTTTTGCCTCAATGAAAGGTTGCAACCCTAGGTGGCTGGTGTATTCATGGTAAGGTGGAAATGTGGTGGTGGGGGGAACTGAATGGTGAAAGTAATTGGAATGGGGTGGAGTTACATTAGGACAGAAAATATCTCATCAGATTTATGGTACTCAATACTTATTACTGCACATGTTTAGTGTCTGTCTTTCAGTTTGTTCTACCAAGGTTGCCAACTAGTTCCTGCAGGTAGAACACTTTACACTGAATTAATACATGATGATGTAGTACTATGATCACCTAAGGAGGAAAATTATTTTTCTTGCCCACAATGCTTTACAGTTATATGTAAATAACTGCCTAGTACCTACAATAATATTATTTTGCTGGTGTGACTAAAGAGAAAAACTGAGTAAACTATGAAACTAAAAAATATAAACAAATAAAATCAAGCAGCACATTCTAATCTCTATTTTCTGAAAAATCACTACAGATCTAAAATGAGGAGTAAAACAAGAAATGAAATTAATTGCAAAACATAGCTGTTTCCAAAAGTGACAAACATACCATAAAATGCAACTACCTAAAACACTGTCAAGAAATGCTTCAGAACATAAGGTTATAAATCTAATTTCAACAGCATATCAGCCAAGACTTTTGGCCTTCCCATTTTACATGGTGCTTGATGAAATGCAAATTATGTATATGTGTGTGTGTGTGTGTGTGTGTGTGTGTGTGTGTGTGTGTATATATATATATATATATATATATATATATATATATATATATATATATATATATATATATCATCAGCCCCCTTTTCCCCATTTTTCTACATGGGGTCGGGGTATCGTGTTAACTGTTGCCAACTCTCTCGATTCAGTGCCACACTCCTGCCTTCTTCAACACTCATGCCTGACTGTCGCAGATCTTCTTTCACACAATCCATCCACCTCTTTGGTGGACATCCTCACTTCCTCTTACCTTATTCCTGTCTGCTCCAAATCTTCCTCACCAGATTGTCTTCTGCTTTTCTACACATGTGCCCAAACCACCGTAAACGTAATCTGTTCTCTTTGATCTTTTCTGCAATTTGAGCTACTTTAGCTTCTGCTCTTATGTCCTAATTTCGTCTGTCCCAAAGTGTGCATCCCATTACCTTTCTCAGGCACTTCATTTCCATTGCCTCTAGCTTCTTCAACTGTTCTGCCTTTACTGCCCAGGTTTCTGTACCATTCAGTAGTACTGTCCACACCACTGTCTTGTACACCTTACTTTTTATCTTCTTTGGCATTTTTGTGTCATAAACTGCACTTGATACTCTATGCCAGTTGGCTGCAGTCCCACTGATTCTAGCTTTGACCTCTTCATTCAGACTACCTTTCTCCTCAAGTACTCTTCCCAGATACTTGAAAATGTTTACCTGTTCCACTTCTCGGCTTCTTCTGATTTCCCCAATTTGCTGCCATTATCACTGTCTTATCTGTACTTAGTTCATCCTATGTGCCTTCAAATTTGCATTCCATTCTCCTATCTTTTGCTGAAGTTCTAGCTCAGAGTCTGCCTGGACTGCCACATCGTCTGCATACAGCAGCTTTTATCTGTCCTCTCCAACCTGTTTGGTAATGTAGTCCACCAGTATGAACAGCAGTGGGCTCAGAGCTGAACCCTGATGTACACCCACTGGGAACCCCTCTGTGAGGCAGAACACTGTTCGTACTTGAGTCATTGGGTCCTTGTACATAGCCTGCACTAATTCTACCAATGTTTCTGGGACTTCAAACCACTGTAGTACTGCCCAGATCAACTTTCTTGGGACTTCGTCATCCTTTCTCCAAGTCTAGGAATGCCCATTTGGCCTCTCTCCTCATCTCTAGCTTTTTCTCTTCTCAAGTATCTGTCTCAATGCAAACATCGGGTTAATTGTGCTGCATCCTGATCTGAATCCAAACTGCTCATTTCCCATCTTACATTCTACTACTCTGCACATCAGTTTATCAATCACCCTCTCCAGAACTTTCATGCAATGTGATAGGAGTTTGATGCCTCTGTACTGCCCACAGTTGTGGATGTCCCCTTTGTTCTTGTACACTGGCATGAGTATGCTTATTCTCCAGTCATCTGGGATACGCTTTTCTCTCCACACTGCTATTAGTTTCTTCAGCAGCCATTTCTCTCCTATCTCACCCATCATCTTTAGCATATCTGCTGTGACCTCATCTGAGCCTGCTGCTTTCTCTGACTTCATCAGTACTGTTCTTACTTCTTCTAGGATGGGCTCTTCTTCTTCTCTCATCGTACGCTGTTTCTGGGGAAGTACAGCTTCTGTGGGGTCTTCTTCATTCAGAAGCTGCTGGAAATGCTCCTTCCATCTGCCTCTGATGTCCTCTGGGCTGGTGAGCAGGTTGTTGCTGGCATCCCTTATAAAGGGTGTCTGACTATATTTTTTATCTTTCTCTCTTTGCCTTGCAACCTGATATAGTTTATATGTATGTGATGTGATGTGTGTATATATGTGCATATATGTGTATATGGTGCCTGTCAATACATCAAAAATGATCTACACAGGCAGAACAAGTGACCAACCCTCAACATAGAAAGTGCCAAGTATGAATGAACGCCAAAACCTCCAGATACACAAAAATGCTTGTGCATTCAGGGTGTCCAGGGGTTGATAGATGTTGGTAAGTGTGCATCTTCTTTATCACTGGCAATAATCGATTACAGGCTCAACCCATTTAAAGAACTGAATTTCATTTGGGTTGGGGTTAAGGTAGGGACTAGCACATGAGTAAGGTGATGCAGGTGGGGGTGAAGTCCCCCATCTCTACATTTTACATTTAAACTCATTCTTTCCCCTAAAAGTAACAATACGAAGACAGGGTATATACGGATTTCAGCAGTCAGCACAAATCACTTTGCAGGCTAACAACATTTAGGAAATCTACTGTTAGCATTTAGTGTTCGTGAGAAAATTCAGTCTTTTGTCATCAGACGTGTGTGTGTGTGTGTGTGTGTGTCTATATATATATATATATATATATATATATATATATATATATATATATATATATATATATATATATATATAGATAGATACAGATATATATATATATATATATATATATATATATATATGGGTCTACTGCTTTTAGTTGAATTACATTTGGTCGAAAATGATTTCAGGCAGCCCACTTCACTGAAAGCGCATTTGATTGAAAGCTCATTTGGTCGAAAATGGGATATGCCCCTGCCCCACTACAGTATGATCCTGGAGTGAGAATATAAAGTTAGGGGGGATGTGGGAGGCACAGGCCCCACATTGGGTGGTGTGGGGGGCATAGCCCCCCACATTTTGCAACTAGGTTTTACTGACGTTATATGTTTCAATGTATTTTTATGGATACACAAGTATATCATATTGAATACACTGCAATTATGTGGGGTCTACGCCCCCTCACCCCCCCTAACTTTATTTTCTCACTCCAGGGTCGCACTGCAGTGGGGCAGCGGCTATATTCCATTTTCGACCAAATGGAATTAGACCAAATAGGTTTTCAGTGAATGCATTTTCGGTGAAGTGAACTGCCTGAAATCATTTTCAACCAAATGTAATTCAACCAAAGGCAGTAGACCCATATCTATACATATATATATATATATATATATATATACCAAATCAGGAAAAAAAACAAAACCACATAGGTCCTTAAAGTGTTGAAGATGGAGAGACTATCCTGGAAATGTCTTAAACCTTCACCAATTGGAATAGAAGAGAATAAATCTACTATGTCAATTGTTAAGAAGGTGACTGAAAGTCTGGCTAAATTAGGGTTAAGTTTAGCTAAAAAGTCCCAGGAATCTTTCAACATACGAGATTTTGTTCTCAAAATGAAGTTCAATGTTCTGCTGATGAAAACAGCTATAGGGTGAGTTATAGATCCCCTTGCTGCCACAATCAACCTAATGGGTGTGTTTTCAATAATTATGTATTTTTGGGTCCCGATAATGGTAGGGACAAGTAGATTTTTGACTTAAAAAATGGTAAACCCCTACTCTCTCCTCAATTAACAGATCTTCCAACAGTAAGTCAGTTCTGTTGTATGCTAAGTTAATTTCATTCCTAGAAACGGGTAGGTATGTATTAATATCCTGTAAGATTTGTGGCATTGCATAGGAGTAGTTAATAGAATCAAAAAGAACAGCTCCCCCTCCCTTATCAGGTTTCATAATCCTGATTCTGACTGATGGATCATGACACACCTGACTAGCTGTAGTGTCAATCTGCACTTGAACACATGCAGATATGTATATACAAATATGTAATATACACACATATATATGAATTAATGTAAAACATTCAGCCGATGTTTGGATGACATACATTTAATTG
Source organism: Protopterus annectens (assembly GCF_019279795.1). NCBI lineage: Eukaryota > Metazoa > Chordata > Ceratodontiformes > Protopteridae > Protopterus > Protopterus annectens. The sequence goes on along the minus strand of NC_056733.1, from coordinate 1,795,149,060 downwards.
GAAAAAAAATCTGAGCCACAGACTGCTGGCTCAACCAAGCAGAGGAATAAAACTCAAACAAAAACTGCTTTTTCCACTGACAAGCACCTCATCCCTACTTAAATATTCCAACTCCAAGATCACATGATACCAAGGAAAGGGCACATTTGCCACCCCTGGTGCTGCAGCAATCTCACACCACCACCACCACCACCACCAACAGACTGTTCTTTTGACAAAATAATGGTCTACTATTTTAAACATTTATATACATGCACACATACATCTGTCTATACACATCCAAACCAAAGGTCACATAGGCAAACCATTCAGAAAAAAAAATGTAAGAAAAAACAGCCAAGCTAGAGTTTTCACTGTGTGATACCTTAAACCTCCTGAAATAAAGGCTCATGGGCTATATGCAAATGACCCTATAAGGACATTAAGTAAGTGTTTCAGCTACATGGCTCCTGAATGCCCATGACTTCTTACTTTTTAAGCTTTATGGATATATTCAAGCCAATAAACCAAAGCCCCACTAATTGTGGATATGTGCTGCATGCATCTGAGTAAAATAACCAATCAATAAGTATTTCATAGGTTCATAGATTAGTATTTAGGCTAACTGCCCTTGTGAGTCATTTACAGCCTAACCAATTATCCTATGTGAGAATCAAACCCTGCACCTTGTGTCTGCAAGGTAAACAACTTAACCATTATGCCAACCTCCTAACCTAATTTCAAAATTCTTCTGGAAATGTTATACAGAGTGGTAGATACTGACCTGGAAGAATGAACCGTAACCTCCCATTGTCATTTCACAGACAGCAAAGTTTCAGAAATTACACAAAAAAGATCATACTGTTTCAATGGCTTAGCACTTTTGGTGTAATGTCTCTACATGTTATTGACATACCCTAGTATGCAAAAATAGGTTTGCCCTTTTGTCCTTGCTCTCTTGTTAAGGAAATAAGACAGGCAAGCTGGACTGCTTTAAGGAAATTTCAGAGACCACCTTAAGCATAAAGGAGGTGTTTGTTCTTAAAAATATAAAGTTTTTGTGATGATGTGTGTAAGACTCTTTCTATATAGAGGCCTGCAGTTCAAACATTTTTCTGGATTATGTAACTGCAGCTAAAATATACTTCCCAGGAAAGATGTTGAAATAACAGACTTAGATGGAGATAGAGCTAGATTTTGAATTATACTGTTCAAGTTACAAGCAAGGCCTATACAATGTCTTGGCGGCTGGAAATGAAGGATCCCAATCAATAACCATTTCAAAGCACTCACAGGAGCTTTTGGTAAATACTCAAGTAGTTATGGCAAGCAAATGTATCTGTAGTTTGTTGAGTGGGTTGTTCAACAGGCTGAAGCCCATTTTCAGTGCGAGACCAGTGATGTAATAACTGTGGTTCCTATAAAATGAGGTAACTAGAAGGATAAATCAAATATATAAACTACAAATGCAAAAAGTATATAAAAGAAAAGTATGCAATGAAATTAAGTATAAGGACAAGATGCATAATAGGCTAATAAAACTACACTAACAAATGTTGCTCTCAACTTTTCAGAAGGAAAGAAAGTTATGTTATAAATATTTAAATTATAAAAATGTTCTTTGTGAAACAAATAATAAGTAAAGTAGCATCGACAGCAGCAAATATATCCTACACTTTTAAGTAAGTCATGGTCTAGATTACTTAAATCCGAATAGAAGCCTATTAATAACTACAAGTAAAGCCGTCTTTATATATCAGGCCCAAGACATTCTTGAACACAGACACTACACAGAATGATCTAAGGATCACTGGTACCTTGTTGCAAATGGAAGAGCTATATGGTTATGGAGCAGGGAGTCCCTACAGTGGTTGTAACTCTGAAAAGACTAGAGATGATTTCCTGTGGTTGAATGCAGGCTTCCTGCTAATGTGCATCATCCAATAAAGGCACTTTTTGTTGTTGAATTCGAAGAGTAAAGCTGCTTAAAGAAAAGGAGCTGAATGTAGTTCATTTTGCTCGTTAAAGACAGCTAGTTACAGTCCTATTGGGCATCAGTGGTGCAGTGGTAGCATTGTCGCCTCACAGCAAGAAGTTCTCTGGTTCGATTCACAGCTGGAGTGCCTTCTGTGTGGAGTCTACATGTCTTCCCTGTGGCTGTGTGGGTTTCTTCTGGGTGCACTGGTTTCATCCCACGTTATAAAGACATGCATCTGGAGTGTTTCTCCCAAGGCCACCACTGAAAATTGGCTTTGTTCCAAGTCGGACTTTCCCAGTAAACAAATGTTAAATAAATAAATACAAATTTAGACACTGTTGTGTTCCTAGAAGAAAAAAGTAATGGCACATCTGGTACCTATGTAACAGATATTTTCTAGATAACTTTGGGTTACCTGTTGACAGGCTTACAAGTCTGGTACAAACAAAATCGCTTTAGAGTACAACAAATAGATATTCTTTTCTCTTGTACTATGATTGTTTAACAGTTCATGTGATATGCTGTTATTCCATGTCACACCTAAGCATTTGACATCACTAACACATTTTTCAGATTTACCATCAACAGCTGCAACAAGCAAAGAAGGAAGTGAAAGCGGATTGGTACTGATCTGAACAGAACAGGATTAATTTACTTTTTTTTTTTTTTTATTCAAAATAACCAAGATACTGAAAGCTATGATTAGACTTAAGCTGAAAGAATATGAAGTGATACAGAGAAGGATAGTATCTCCTTCCTACTAAACTTTTAACATATCTCAATACTGAGACAGACTGTTCACAGGTGCTAAAAAGAAGCAGTTCTATAATAAAACCCGAAGGGGCATCTTTATTAGAAATCGGTTCACTAGCACATTTGGTATTTCTTTTCACTTTAAAATAAAATAATGATCTGTTACACCACTAGAGGGTTAAAAAGGTTAGTTTGTTGCTAGATAATTTTGCAAACTGAAATCTAAACCAATGAACAGAAGATTCATTACAGATTATATGAAAGCAAAACAGTCACCATGTAAAACTAATTGCAGAGATGCAGTCACTGGAAAACTGCAGAAAGAATGTGGAAAGTTTTAAAAGAGAAACTGTTTGAATACGGAAAAAAATGTTTTAACATCAGGATCTAGGCATACAACGTCAGGGGAATATATTTCCATAAGAACATGATACCTGATTAAGGTGAGAGAGAAAAAATGCAAGAAATGGATAAGAGATTGAACTACAACTTTGAAAAATGAAAAAAAGAAAAAAAACATGCTGGACAGACAAATTAAGCATAGCATGAGACAAGATTAAGAAAATTTTTATAAAGATAAAGTAGTTAACAGTTCCAATGCCCAGGGCAACATATGTACAGAACCTCTTCACAAACCTTCCTAGCATTCTACTTTCCCCATTAATTTGAGGGATTGTCAGAAGCACAGACTCATTTGGAGTGGATAAGTCAATTATCAGCAATGTTTGTCAGAGAGTTTTTAAAGGAACTTGAATTGTTCCTGGACCCTGGAAAAAAAAAGTTATGTACTAACCCTATCGTTGCATATGTGTTGTCCATTTTCATTCTGCCTCAACTTCCTGCCCTCCTAACCCCCTTCTCTTTGCTCCTGGAGAGGCATAAGGCTTGTCACTTTGAGTTCTCTTAAGGTATTATCTATTGTCTTCTGTGGGTAGCAAACCTTATCTGAGTTATGTTAGGTATGCATGGCATTATGGGTAAAGGGAGGAGCTTGGATCTGGAAGAAGTGGCTGAGTCAGATCAGAGATCCATCAGTTGAGGAATGAATGAAAATGACAACATCAGATCTATAATTATAATTATCATTATTAATTATAATTATTTAATTTAAGAGTAGGTAGCTGAGAAAGTCAGGCTATTAGATCAATTCAGAATATCACCAACAAAAGGAAGAATTATAAGGGATATGGTAAGCAGTTCTGAAACAAGGGTCAGGAACTGTGCACATTACTTTCTGGTACTGAAATTTCCTTATTATCTCATTTTTAGCAGTCTTTCATAAGATTTAAAGTCTCTGCAATCTAATACCTGTAGGGGTAGAGTAACAAGAAAGTGGATCCACATCCCCAGACACACAGTTTTGCCCAAAGGTAGAAGGGATATGGTCTAAGTATGATAGGAATTATTAGCTTTCTCAAAATTTCATGATGGAGAGAGGGAAGTCTTTTTCTTTTCCTAATCAAAGGAGTTATTAAAATACAGGATCTGGGAAGTGATGAAGCTTGTATCACCACCTACATCACTGAAAAGTATTCACAGTGGAAAGATACTATAATGTACAACAGAAATAGGAAAATATCAGAGGCCCAGAAGGTCAATGTCTGGCATCAGTATGCTCTAACAGACTTTTCCAAATAATAAACAGTTGTCCCTGGTCATCCTAACTAAGGCTGGTAGGAAATTACTTAGTGAGGGAATGGCAGAGATAGGGGGTCTCCACAGTAGCAATCAGGACATAACTAGATTTGTTCCTGAACAATCCTGAGAACACAATTTGGGGTGGAGGATCTCCTTTGAATAATGTGGAAAGATCCAACACTGGATGCTGTTTTAACTACCAGAGTTGGGCAAGAAACAGCCTGTCCCATCACTGCTCCCTCTCAGAACTCCTGCTGAAGTAATGAGCTGTTGCAGAAAATAGAACAAAAATCTCCCATCTACATGTAGATTGGGCAAAACTCAACCTCAGTAGCTTGTTACAGACCCGTCTCAAACCTGTGCTTCTTAGTCACTAATGCCTGTATATCAATGATGCAAGCCACATAATTGTTTTGCATTTTTTTGTTTTGTTTTACAAATGGAAACATTTTCATGTTTCTTTTCTTTCCCAAACTTATCTTTTGTACAGATATTTAGCTTTAGATGCAATTTCTGGCTAATAGCAGTAAAAGTAAACAAACAATCTAGATACAGCAATCCTGAATCAGATACAATGTAACCTGGAAGTTACAGCAACAGTACACATTAAAAAGTGCAAGAATGCAGCAAAATATCAGTAACAAAACAATGAATAAATAAATCTCTTTGTTTACTGTGACATATTTATTCACTGTTTCATTGGTGAAATGTACTGCATTACTGTACTTTTTAAGCTGTACTGCTGCTTTAAGATATAGGTTATGTAGTATCTAGTTGATTCAGGTCTGCTTTATCTAGACTGTGTGTTTGCTTACACTTGATCTCTAACACCAGCCATCTTGCATTAAGATGGTTTTCTCTGAACTCTTATGTCAGAAGTGTTGGGGTTTGCTGGGGAAGGTTCGATGTGTGACTTCCCAACTGGCAGATAAAGCTTTGTTATTTCTTCTGATATTTAAGCCGCACTTTTGCGCAAAGCTGCACTCTGTGCACTGGGATTCGGCAGTGGCCTGTATTGATGCCTTGAGGATAAATTTTTCAATCTACTATCAGTGCAACCATTCTCAGCTCCCTCATGCTATAGGAGCAAGTCAGTTGTGTGCACAGCAGTGTTGCTTTCCTTGTCAACCGCAGACTACAGAAAGCATAATTCCAACTCAAAGTCTCCAGGCTACTAGCATAGTCCAGTCTAATTAATCCATTCCTTTCTTTAATAAAACACACAGGTAGGTCGCATCATCTCTCTGGCCAGCCTGAGGAAAATGAGGCAATGTAGCAATCATCTCATGTATACTGACAACCACTGACTCCTGGAACATACAATGTATGTAAGAGATGTAGCTATACTTTGATATTGCTGGCAAGACCTCACATTCTGACAAATCAAATGCCATACAGGTTGTCAGCACAAACACAAATCACTTCCCACTCTAAATAAGGACTTGACAGTTAAATCCACTTATGTGGATGCTCTTACTAGTAACTTGCCAAAATCCCAGAGGCCTCCAAACTCTGTTTTCAGAGACAACCTATACTCACACAACAAAGCAAACAACAAACGCAACACATAATAATCCAGCACCAGTGCCTCAACAAACAAGCCCATAAGGCGTAGCACCACAAAAACCACCATACTGGTCACAAGTGACTCCATAGTGACCCATACGTATGTTCCCCTCACCAGGCTGGGTAAGGAGAAGGTTACAGTTAGCTTCCTGTCAGGAGCCAGGATCCATCAGGTCACACAAGCACTCACGTCACTCTGCCACAAGTACTAGTATGACATGTGGGTGTAAATTAAATGATCTCCCTGGACAATATGAAGAGAGACATGACTGAGCTGTCAGATTATTTGTTGCAGGCAGGTATGAACCTAGCCTTCAGCAGCATTCTACCCTCACCAAGGATGATGACACAATGTAAACAAAAAAATTTACTGACTTTAACAATTTGCTTAAATTCTGTTGTCAGCCCAAGGCGATCAAATATCTGTCAGCCTGGGATTACATGGTCAACAGGCCATGCTGTTTTGCCAGAGATGGTCTGCACCTGTCTCCTCTAGCCTTTCAGATACTGGCAAAGGAATTAGCCGACCCTACTGTGCCTTTTTTTAGGTAGTGTCAAAATAAACCTCCTCCCAGTGTAACAAAATCTTCTCTAGGTAAACTCAAGATACTGCTGCTAAATGAGTCTAAACAAGAAACTGCAGTCCCTCGAAGCACTCCTCACCTTGGAAGATGCTGATACCTGTGCAGTCACCTACACATGGTTCAAAGCCATGGGAAGCAACCCGCTATGCAAGGCTACAATGCCCTCCATATGTTCAGACCACAAACAGAGCAGGAAAGAACCAAAGGAGGAAGTGTATCCATTTCCATAAACGATAAGTACACCTCAAGACTGGTAAAATAGTATGACTCTCTCGAGCTACTCCATGTCCAATTAACCATAGGCAAAATCCCATACAACATCATCCCTAGCTATAGGTCCCTTCACCATGGATCAGGAGAAGCATACCAGGTACCTGGACTTAGTGGAGTCACTTACCATGCAGCCCAACACCTTACTTATGGGTGATTTTAACTATCCCACCACTGACTGTGGAACATACATGACCACAAACATACAGGCTCAGAGGTTCTTGGACTTTTTCAGTGTCAATGCTCTGGAACAGCTGGTCTGCACACCTACAAGGGGTTGAAATATCCTGGATACAGTACTCACTAACAGGAGGAAGCACTGCACCTCCCTAAGTGATATCCTCCTTGCTAAGATTAGAACATAAATTAGTTTCTTTTGAAATAACAACAAGGCCAGACACACCATCCAAATGCTTAAGAATTTTTCCAAGAAAAGTGACCTCCTACTAAGCAATGGCATAAGAAAATGCAACGCTCCCCCGAACCCTGAAAACACAGATTCCTATGCAGAGGTGTACACCAATGTTCTGTATAACCACTTAAGCAGTTATATAGAATCAGCAGTACCAGACCAGATTAAAACCAGGTCTTGATGCACAAGCCACCACAGTGGATCCCTGGAATAAACAGGCTATACAACAAAAGCAAGAAACGGATTTGCAAAAATAAACGGGAACTGGCTCATCAGATGAAGAAATCCCTCACTAGTCTAAACAAACAAATTAGAAATCCTGTCAAGTCCTCCAAATCAAATTACAAGAGATATTAGCCTCCCTAGCGAAGGATAATCATAAGGCTTTTTTTTAACTATGTTCAAATCTTAAGGGGAATAGCCAGCTATGCGCAGAGCTCATTGTGGATGGCACCACCCATACTCAAAGGGAAGAAATTGGCAACCTGCTAGCTGACAAATTTCGATCAAACTTCACCCTTCTGCCCCCACTGGTCATTCTCTAAAATATACCTACCACCATTCCTCAGCATACTATCTCTAGAGAGCAGGTCATCTCTGTGCTAAGGCCAAAAATACAGCATCTTTTGGTCCAGCCAGCATCCCAGGTTGACTCTTAAACAACATACAACATGACCTGGCAGATCCACTTGGATCTCTATTCAACCACAGCCTTCATAGAGTCTATGTTCCTGTAAAATGGAGGACAGCAACAGTCATTCCTCTGAACAAAGGGAGACCATCAACTGATCCAGGATATTATAGACCAATAAGCCTGTCTAGCCTCATCTGCAAAGCCATGGAAAGAATCATTATGGACTTTATCAACAAGGACATAGGTAATCGCCAGTCTCTGGATCTAACTCAGTTCAGATTCGTTAAGGGTAGATTGTATCTACTAAACCTGGCGGACTTCTATGAGAATGCTTTGGATGAGGGAAAAAACTATGCATACTGCCTACCTTGACCTAGACAAGGCATCTGATACATTCCCCACTCAGGTGTTATACAGAAACTGTCTCAACTAGAAAATGACCCCTACATCACCAGGTGGGTAGCCAAATGGCTCAACAACAAAACATATACTGTCAAAGTCAGTGAACTCACCTCTAGCAAAAGTCCAGTCAATAGTGGCGCACCACAGGGTTCTGTCCTGGGTTCTTTATTGTTCAGAACTTATTTCTCAGAAGTCCAGACAGACATGGATGGCCTGTGGCTGACCAAGTTCACAGACAATTGCAAACTGGGAGCAGTCATTGAGTTCCAGAATGATACTAATACACTGCAGAGAAGATTAACTCAGACAAATGACTGGTGCCAAAGCCATGGATTGAAACTAAATGCAAAAAATGTGTAATAATTCCCTTTGGGAAATCCAACACTCCTGCAAATTACAATATAGACAGCACCCCCCCATGAGTAGCCCCAGTGGTACATGACCTGGGTATTCAGGTTGATAGGAATCTGACCTTCAACCACCTTGTGTCCACAACAGTGAGGAAGTCCTTCTATATGGCACATCTCATAAGTAAAGGCATGGTTTCCAGATCAAAAGAAGTTGTAATCCCATTATAATCAACCTTCATTAGGCCAATAATCGAGTACAATGCTCCCTTTAACATGTACCTTACCAGACACCGATAGCAGCTGGACAAACATCAGAGGTTTCTCACCAAGTACAAGGTACACAAAATAAGTCCTACACTGAGATACTGAAAACCCTATCACTGTATTCTGTTTCCTACAGGCTTCTAAGGGGTGATGTGTGTCTGGCTTACAGGGCAGTTGCTGATCCGGACGTGATGGATATGCTACACATTTATAAATCAAACTGCACGAGGGTTACTCGCTCCAGGCATCTTAACTAGCCTCTAACATGAACAAATCATGCTGGAGAGAGAGATGCATCTCTCAGATACTAACCCTTCTCTGGGACATGCTTCCCATTTATATGAAGCAGAACCCTTGCTGACCCTTTTCAAGCACAACCTGGATCAATGTATGGGTAATCATAAATTCAATATTGGGGTGGCACCCATGCCAGTATTAATTACCATAATACTGGCTCATACTTCTGTGAACTTAATTCACCTAACATTTGTTAATTGGGATCTTGGGTTAATATGGCTAGTCTTGTAACGGCTCGTGCTATTACCCTAGTAACCTCATATGAACCTATAAAAATAAAGAGAAAAAGATGCTACTTTTTATGTTCTAGAAAGGCTTAAAATTATTTCTCCTAGCTGAATTTTTTTTGACTAAATGCAGCACAATGTTTTTTTTTTTTATTCTAATTAGGAGAGAATCACAAAGTCTTTTGGAGGAATCTGATGCTCCAAAGAGCATTTGTGAGTAATTTTCTCTCAGAATATCATTAGATTGGTATAAAACTGTATTACAATATCTATATCAATAAAATATAAGGAAAACTTGTACTTATTGTTGTCAAAAACTGATTCTTATGAACTGACAAATTACTGGTGCAAAAAGGAAACAGTCTACTGTGTGTGATAAAAAAACAGATTAGGATAGGCAGCGCACTCTCCTTTCCTGCTACACCTTGCCCAATAGCTACTGCTTGAAATTACATTTGTGCAGCCCTAGGAATAACAGACTACTGAAAAAGATCAGGATGGGCAACTGACATATGTGTCTACATGTACCACTCTGTATCATAATTCCAAGTGCAATTATAACCCCTTTGTTTTTTGCTGGCAAGCTACAACCTCCTCCTCCACAATGCCAGTTCAGGACTTTGCCCCACACCCTCCACTTCTATAAATATTAACACTGAGGTCTCTGCTTCTCAATGAAAAGGGCAAAAACATCTATTTAAAAAATGTCAATTTTTTTGCAATTGCAGGTACTCAATTATTTTGCCCAAATGTAAGCCTGTAACTAGAGGCATTAACTCAACAGGAACAAAACCAAGTACCTCAAATCTATACAAATCACACTCCTAATGCTGTTTCAGATAATTCTGGTGTGAAGTAAACAACATCTCTGGGAAGCACCTCAAAAGGAACTTTCCTCATAAAGGCACATATTAGTCATGCTGTCATCCTCACACCTTTTAATTTCCTAAAATAATTTTCCATCCTTGCCGCTACAGACAACATTCCTTCCTTTTCCTCCCAAATACAGCACAATCCTTCTGAGTACTTTCCCCTATACTACTTTACTAAAATCACTGACAAGCAAATTACAGCACTACCTGAACATATTCCACGACTCTCCAGATGGATGGGACAACTTGTGCCCTTGGTTTCTTTATCACTAAAGAGACTACACTGTCATCCCCCTAACACATATCTTTAATGTTAGCCTCACAACTAACACCATGCCACAAACTGGAAGTCAGCCTTCATCAAACCTCTTACTAAGGATCCCAAAACTCTCTTTCACCAGCCACTACTAGCCCATCTCCATACTTTGTACCTTCAGAAAAATATCTGAAAAACTAATATCTTAAAAAAATAAATAAATAATTTGCTCTGTGACAAACACCACAGGGTTCTGGACAAGTAGGATTACACTGACTGCACTATGGGCTCTAACCAACAACATCTTCACTAACCTAGATAAAGGAAATCCTAGGAGTGCCATTTTCAGTGGCCAGACCTGAGCCTCTGACACGATGGACCACTCAATATCACTAGCTCATCTCGTAAACATCGTCATCAAGTTGCATAGTGGTTCAAAGATTTCCTGACTGACAGATCATTTACTGGGAAGACTGACTCCTCTGTAATACATACTACATTCATGTGTACCACAGTGATAAACATTTGCCCCAATGCTCTTTTCCCATTGTTTACAAACAAGTTACCCCAAGGCCTCCCACAGTTATAACTCTTCTTATATGCTGATGACATGGTTACCTACAGATCCAATGCAACACAACAGGTACTCAAAACACAACTATGAACTAATTTTGTGGAATTAAACTACTAGCTCACCTCCAAAAAGCTTCTCGCTTCCAACAAAAAACAAGGCTATGCTCTTTTGTACTAAGAAAAGCCTTCTCAAAGGTCCTAGCTCCCTCAAGCTTTTTGACCAGCAAAACAACCTTAACTGCAGCAGAACCTTATTCAGGTACCTAGGCGTCTGGCATGACCAATTTCTCAACTTTCAGTACATTCAAAAATTTAGTTCTAAAATCAATTAACTCCTTTTCTAGACTCAGAAAACATTTCAGTTCCTTTCTTCACCAGCTAGTGCATCCACTGGGAAAGGTGCCCACCCTGCTCACACAACTTGAGTATGGCTCTTACACTTGTCTGCCACCTCCTTTAACAAAAATATATGATCACTACTGACCTTATCAAATAAAATAATTCACTTCAACAATTCTTCTTGCCTTGAAAACTGCAGCCTTACTTTAGCCTAAGGCAAACTGGCTAACAGTACAAGCCAGGTCCATCCTACTTCTAGGCACCCAACTCTTCAAATTAGTTTACTAAGATGCCTCTTCTCCACTTGCAATGAAGCTTATCTCCAACAACTCAACCAACAACCTCAGATGGCAGAGTACACTAGATCCTATTCTTCAAACTCCACCTGCTAAACTACACAGCTCTAACTCTAGTTCCTCTGTACTTGCTTCAAAATGGTGGCAGTCCTTCTTCCCTATCTCAGTGACCATATAAACAACACTAATTTCAGGCACCAACTCAAACATTATCTGTTTGAGCAATACAAATGAAAATGTCAAAACATAGAATATATTACTTTATTATTCTGCACTATGTTAACGTCCTCACACATCAGCCCATTTATATTATTTTTCGGTTACCACTATGTGTCAGCTTCCTGTAAATATGGACATAGCTTATCTTTCTCCTTGATGACTGTCACCTTACAACATTTACTTTTCTCAGTTCCTCTGGTCCTTCTGTCTCCTTGGACTGTGTCTTCACCCTCACGTATCTATTGCTTTATCCTCTAAACAAGTTACCCCTACAACTTCCAGGGCTAATCCTGCTTTTCACTCTTTTCCTGCAACTCCATTGATTCCACTTTTCCACCTGTAAAATGTACACCCTCAATATGATGTAAAATTGCATACAGTAGCTCTCTTTTTTGTGATTATTTTTATTACCTTTGTATTCTACCACTGGATGTATTTGTTACATTTTTGTTGCTATATTTTTGAATTCAACCTTGGCTGAGCCTGAAGTTGGCCAAGCTGTGATCAGTGGTTTATCCCAGACACCAAAATGTAAATAAACAAAAATAATCCATATACCGAATTCCTGCAACAATGATCATTTTGCTGCATATGTGAAGATGAAAGGAGCAGTCAACGGTATTAATATCTGTAGGCAAAATCAAAGTTGGTCATGCCTGGTCTGAAACTGACATGAAATACATCATGTTATTGCTGGGAAAATCACAAAAATAAGGATTCAGGGAAAGTAAGCAAACCCTAACTTTGTGAATAAGAGATCAAATAGTTCCACTTGCAAACATACACAATCAATTATGTCATACTGCTGGGGTACCAACCCACTACTTTACATATTAACACGCCCATATGCAATCCACTTCTTGTCCTATCAACCTGGTGGGGATAAAATTATGTCATATGCCTTCAGTATCCATGAGTAACTTCTGCACTTACAATCATGGTTCCTTCCACACCTCTCAACCACTTTGCTCAAGAATTCTGGACAAAGCCAAAAATAACTGGAGACAAAGGCTCAAAATCAGAGTCAATTTTAAATATTACTCCGAGTCAATACAGCACCAGGTTTTTCATCAACATGCATTTTCTGAACAATAAAGTATAAACAATAACATCTAGAATTATTGACAGATTGCAATCTTCAGTGATTTACCAGAAAAAATTTAAAATTTTACATGGGGCAGGGCAAAAATATGAGGCACAGTCAGTAACACTTGAGACATACGGTTCCTTCCCTGACACTTTCTGTCATCTCAGGTGCTCAGACATTAAGTTTGGTGTCTATGTACACCATATTTTAAGTATATAAACCACATTTCAAGTCATAGCCGGTTATAGATCGCCCACCATGTCCCAAGATGCTCACTCTGCATTCCTTGAGAAATTGGAAAATATAAAGGTCCTACCCAACACCATAATCTTGGGTGATTTCAACTACCCTGGTATAGACTGGGCGAACTACCAATGTTCCATCTCCTATGCTCAGTGATTCATAGAATTTATAAATTCAAATGCCCTTGAACAACTAGTATGTTCCCCACTAGAGGAGGCAACACATTGGATTTAATCATCACAAATATGGGCGCCCATGTACCACACCCATTATCACTCCCTCCTTGGTCAGATCCGACCACAAACATAACCCAGGACATCCTCACCCCTCCACCTCCCCCAGTCATAGAAACCATAGTCAAAAACCTTTCCAAAGCAAACTTCAAACTACTTGCATCTGAAGTGAAAAGCTTCACTATTCCCTTGCAGAAGGATAATGATATCCAGGATGTGGAATCCTACACCAAGGCACTCTATATGCATCTTCAGGATTGCATGGACCGTGCTATCCCAAATAAAACCAAGACTCCTTCCTCAAGCAAGAAGAAACCAGTTTGGTGGACCCCGGCCATAAGCAAACTTTACAATAAAAGGAGGAGACTTATACAAAAAAAGGCCAAATCTCAACTAGAAAAATCATCCCTGATCAGTATTAGTAAGAAATTGACGGCCCTCATCAAGTCAACTAAAGCTAATTTTGAAAAGAAAGTTGCCAAGGATGCCAAGGATAAACATAAGGCCTTCTATGGCTACGTCAAAAACCTAAATGGCAACACTCAGGTCTGTTCTGAGCTAGTACAAAATGGAACAAAATACACTGACCCTTCTGACATTGCCAACATCTTGGCTGACAGGTTCAGTGCAAATTCCTCCCCCCACCTCACCACCTACAGGTCCTATTACCATTCCAGGGGATTGTGTAAGTCCAATTATTACTGATACGTTGGTTAACAAGGCTCTATCTAAAGCTAAAAACACTGCCTCCATGAGACCAGATGGTGTCCCAGGCTGTGTCATACGCAAGCTCCAAAAGGAATTAACCCTGCATCTTAATACCCTGTTCAGTCTCAGCCTCTCCACAGGATATATGCCCATAGAATGGCGCATGGCAACGGTGGTCCCGCTACATAAGGGTGGGGCCACAACTGACCCTGGGAACTAACGACCAATAAGCCTGACCAGTCTGATCTGTAAGGCTATGCAGCGAATCATTATGGAACTCATAAATGGAGAGATTGGGAACCTCCAGTCGCCGGACCCCACACAGTTCGGCTTCGTGAAGGGCAGATCATGCCTCCTGAACCTGGTGGATTTCTTTGAGACAGTTACTCAGGCTATAGATAAGGGAAAGGAGGTACACATGGCTTACCTTGACCTTGCTAAAGCATTTGACACCATTCCCCATTCAGGTATTATTGATAAGCTCATCAGCCTGGGCATAAACCCTTACGTCACAAGATGGATCGCAAACTGGCTCTCAGACAGATCCCATAAAGTAAGAGTAGCGGGATCTATGTCCAAATCCAGACCAGTAATGAGTGGTGTGCCTCAGGGCTCTGTCCTGGGGCCCCTCTTGTTTGGCATATACTTCTCAGAAGTACAGGCAAGCACGGAAGGGCTGTGGCTGACTAAGTTTGCGGACGACTGCAAACTGAGTGCTATAACAGAGTCTCCTGCCGACATGGAGATCCTCCAGAAGGGCCTAAATGAGACTGATGCATGGTGTCAAAGCCATGGTCTCAAGCTAAATGCAAAAGAATGCGTAGTAATCCCCTTTGGAAAAAACAGAGTACCCGCAAACTACAACATAGGAGGTAATCCCCTGAAATCTGAAGAAGAAATAAGGAATCTAGGGACCCAAGTAGATAGTCAGCTTTCCTTTGATAACCATGTTGCCAAAGTGGTTAGAAAATCCTTCTATGTGACCCATCTGATCACGAAAGGGTTCGCATCAACATCTAAGGATGTAATGGTGCCCCTCTACTCTTCCCTCATCAGACCCATTATTGAGTACAATGCACCAATTGGAGTGTACCTGGCTAGACATCTCCAGCAGCTGGAGAGACCACAAAGGTACCTAACCAAGAGGATTACTGGACTTAAACAGTTGCCCTATGCAGCACGATTGAAAAAGCTAAGACTGTTCTCTGTTGCATACTGCTTTCTCAGAGGCGATCTCTGTCTAACGTATAGAGCCATGCCCAACCCAGAACTGTTGAACATGCTCCATCTTAGCAAAACCAAATCTACTCGAGCTACACGCTCTAGGGATATAAACCTCAACACAACAATGAATAGAACATGCTGGAGGGATAGATTCCCTTCGCAGAGACTTCCCTTACTATGGAACAGGGTCCCGATCTACATAAAACAGAGCCCCTCACTATTACTCTTCAAGAGGAACCTTGATGAGTGGATGGGTAACAAAGCTCACACCGGGGATCACACCAACAGCACTACTAGATAGGGGTCAAGGGTACTAGCTGCTAGTACAAGGATCTAGGGAACTACTAAAGGGGCGCTGAATACCGCACAACGTGGCTGGACTAATATATTCCATCGGGCAGATAGCCCAGTACCAACCTATGAACCTATATAATCTGCTGTCACTATTATGCTCTGCAACTACACTCACTGATGTACTGGTGATCAGGTTCTGCAAAGGTTTCTGTAATGACCACTCCATTGTTAGGCCTGTCACAGCAGATAGTACAGTTGTGTAAAATCTTACCATAACTTGAGATGTCCTTCTCTTCTATATGCTGCTGTATCCATAACATAAGGGAGTCTCTGTCTCTGGTCAACTCATACGTCTGTCCATTTTACAAAAGATAGTTGCTACTGCGAAGATACGTGTAACGTCCCACGTCTCTCAGTGAATGTCAGCCATAGACAGACATCGGGTATAAAACGGACGTCAGCACGCACCTACCTCAGAAACGAATGCCACCGGAATGAGCGTACATGGAGTGGCTAGTCAGGAGTCAGGCAAGAGTCAGGGTGAAAGCAGGGTGGGGAAACTATACAGCAAGATACAGAAGAGAAGGGCATCTAAAGTTATAGTAAGATTTTACACAACTATACTATGTCCTTCTATTCATATGCTGCTGTATCCATAACATGAGGAAGAGTGCAAAAGCTCATGCTGTTAAGAACTGGGTGGAGGAATAGAGGCATTTTCTACAAAGCCATGAAGGATGGCTCTGGCAAATCCTGCCATGGACCTAGAAATGATGTCCAACTTATAGTGTTTGGTGAAGGCATGGACAGATGACCATGTGGCTGCTTCTAAAATGGCAGCTGTATCCAATCCCTTACACAAGGCACCAGAGGAGGACACTGCCTTTGTGGAATGTGCCTTTACTGGGAAGGGAAGTCTTTTGCCATGGGCTGTGTAGCAAAAGGAAATAGTCTTAGAAATCCATTAGGAGATGTTTTGCCTGGAAACAGGAAGACCCACGGCTCTTGGATGGTAGGAGACAAAGAGCCTGTCTGATTTATGGATGGATTTGGTCTTAGTCAAATAGTATCTGAGTTGTCTATGTACATCCAAGGGGTGAAGGATCCTTTCAGCAGGGTTTTGAGGTGAAAAGAAGATGGTAGGAAGGTTGATGGCCTGATTCAGGGAAAGTTCATTCACCACCTTGGCCATGAAGGATGGGTTAGTACGTAAACAGACCTGTCCTTGTGGAAGACTGTAAAAGGGTAAGAGGCCATGAGGGCTTGTAGTTCAGAAACCCTTCTGGCTGAAGTAATTGCCACCAAGAGGATAGCTTTCAATGTGCAGTGTTGGAGAGAACAGTCCTTGGCTGGCTTAAAAGGTGGTAGGGTTAACTTTTCCAGAACTAAAGTTAGATCCCAATGGGGTGGAACGGGCTTCCTTGGAGGCCTAAGGTGTTTTACCACCTTCAGAAATAGCTTAACCTCCAGTCTAGAAGCTAAAAGGGGGATGAGAGGAAGGCATGCTGAGATGGCAGACAAGTGTGTCTTGATGGAAGAATAAAACAATCAGGAGTTCATCAGATCACACAGGTAAGAAAAAAACACTGGGGGTTCTACCGTCATTGGTTGGATATTTTGTTTTAGACACCAGACAGAAAACCTCTTCCACTTGGATAGATAGGATTTTCTGGTATTTAGTTTTCTGGCCTTCCTGCAGAACCTGAAGCACGTCCTCTGTGTACAGGTGTCTGAAGGGAATTAACGCCCTATCACCCACAATGCAAGGTTCAGGGTGTACAGCTGGGAGTGTATGAGAGTTCCCTTCTCCTGTGTGAGTAGGTCCATTTGGTGGGGTAACTTCTGGTGATTGCCCTTGGCTAGATGATGTGCTAGGGGGAACCAACGTTGCCTTGGCCAATAGGGGGTCACCAACAAGATTTGTGGTTGTTCTCTCTGAATCTGCAGCAGAACTTTTGTATGAGTGGGAAGGGGGGAATGCATAGCGAACATCCCCTTCCAAGGAAATGAAAGAGCAACCACCCTACATGCTTCGGGAGAAGATATCCCGGAGCAGAAGATTGGGAGTTGTCTGTTCATGGGGGAGGCAAACAGATCCAGTTGTGGTATACCCCATCGATGGACCAGGTCCAAGAACACATCCCTGTTTAGCAACCATTTGTGAGATTGAGTCATGATCCTGCTTAGAGTATCTGCCATTACATTTTCTGCAGAAGGTATGTAGACAGCTAGAAGGTTTACTTGTCTCTCTAGGGGAATGCCCATGCCTACAGAGTGTATCTGCACAGGAGATAGGACCTTGTTCCCCCTGTTTGTTGATGTACCACAGCACAGTGGTATTGTCTGTGTACCACCTCAGCACTCCTGGCAGGATTCGATCCTTGAAGATCTGGAGGGACAATATCAAGGCTCTCATCTCCTTCAAACTGAAGTGCTCCCTCGGTTGGCTCAGGGTCTAAGAGTTTCTCACTCTCCATACTCCTAAGGTTGCTCCCCATCCTGTGTCTGAAGTGTCTGTGTACAGGTCCTGATTGGGGGGCAGGCCTGGGTTGGCCAACATCTAGGCTATCCACCAATTCAGTTCCCTGGAAAGGCATGGTAACAGGGGAACGATGAACTCTAGGGGGTGCAGGTGTTGCTTCCAGACAGTGGAATTTCCTTATGTGTAGCTTTGCTAGGAGTACCATGGGGAATAGTGGAGGCCATCAATCCTAGGAGCCTGAGAAACTCCCTGGCCAACAGGGCTTGGAGAGGGAGTATCGCCTTGAAATAAGAAGTGAGGGACATGATCGTGTCTAGAGCAAGACAGGCCATCATTTGTCCTGTTAAAAATCCTGCATCCTAGGAACACATGATCCTGTGAGGGTGTCAGGGATGATTTTGAAAGGTTTATCGTTAACCCTAGACCTCTCAAGAGTGAGATGGTGAAGTCTAGGTGATGTAAGGCTAACTGAATGGATGGGGCCTGGATCAGGATCAGGATATTGTCCACATAGGGGAAGAAATGGATCCCCCGCATTCTGGCAAAGGCAATGACTGGAGCTAGGCACTTTGTGAACACTCTTGGGGCTGTAGAGAGACCAAATGGCAAAGCACAGAACTGAAAGTGTGCAGAACCCACTGAAAAGCGGAAGAATTTTCTGAAAAAGGGATGGACTGGGATGAGCATGTAATGCATCTTTTATATCTAAGGATACCAAGAAGGCCTGAGGGAGGATTAGAAGAAGGAGAGATGGAAGTGTAACTATCCGAAAGGAGGGGATCTGGAGAAAGGTGTTGAGGTAGGACAAATCTATGACTGATCTCTAAGGACCTTCTTTCCTGGGGACCAGGAACATCCTGGAGTAGAAACCTTTTCCTCTTAATTGAGGAGGAACCTCTTGAATTGTGCGTTAAGAGAGAATTTCCTGCAGAAGTGGGGGAAAGAAAGCCATTTGGTCTCGAGGGGGTTGAGAAATGTCTTTTTTGGTCTCGAGGGGATTGAGGAATGCCTTTGAAAGTGAGTCTGTACTCCCACACCATGAAATATCCCATTTGTATAATACAGAGGACCCAAGAGTCCTGTTCCACCCTGCTGTGCTGTCTGGGAGAGAGATAGGAGAGAGAGGAGAGTGAGGATGGGGTGGTTGGATGGTAGTCAGACTACCAGGCTTGGCCTGAAAAGACTGTTTTGGAGCACGGGTAGAGGGAGCAGACCTAGATGGTGACTGTTTCCTGGTAATCTTTTTCCCTTTGGGTGGCATCTGTCTGGAAGGCTTTCTCACAAATGTTATTTTAGCTGGATAGTTCCTCTGAAAGCAGAGAACCAGGGAGACAAAAATGTGTCTGAGCTCCAGCAGCTCCTTACCCTTCTCCTGAAGGGCCTTAAAGAGTTCAGCAGCTGCTGAACCAAACAAAGCTTTGTTATTCAAGGCAGCATCCATTAATTTTAATTTAATGCCATCAGGGAGAAGCTGCAGCCTAAGCCAGGAATACCTCCTGATGACAGAACCTGAGGCTCCAGCTCTAGAGGAAGCCTCTACAGCATCACAACTACACTTAAATGGAGTGTTTAGTTACTTAACCACAGGAATTTAGGAGACTGGATATTTTGGCCTTGATAGGGGAATCAGGGAGGTCACTCAATTGCTTAATAGCATCAGAAAGAAGGGACAAAGAGTATTTGGCCATGTGCATCTGGTAGTTTATAGCTCTCACTGCTAAGGTGGCAGACGTGTAAACTTTTTTGCCTCGGTGTTCCATTACCTGCTCTCCTTATCAGGAGGAAGGAAGGAGGTGGAGGGGAGAAGTTTGGAGGTGTTATCTGCAGACACACAATTGGTGGCAGGGTCTGCAGAAGGGGCCTTGTAGAGAAATTTTTGATCTTCAGGGACTTTGTAAAACTTGTCTGGATGCTTAGGTGCAGGGTGTTGTGAATCTGGATTTTTGCAGGCAGCCAAGTAGTCATCCAAAAAGGCAAGATGTACTGGAGGGACTGCAGATGGATTAGGGGACTCCATATGTAAGAGGCAATAATATCTCTTTTGAGTCTCAGTAACCTGGCTACAGTCCCACTTCTTCTTCTTCTTCTTCTTTTGGCTTTTCCAGCAGATCACCTGTCCGCTCATGATTGGCAGTGGAGTTTTACAGTGTTGAGTTGCCAGCCCAGCGCTCAACCTTCCACAGAAGGCACACACACACGCACTCACTCCTAGGGCCAATTTAGAGTGTCCAATCCACCTACAGCATGTCTTTGGGATGTGGGAAGAAACCGGAGCACCCGGAGGAAACCCACGTGACCACAGGGAGGACATGCAGACTCCATACAGAAGGCACCCCAGCCGAGGATCGAACCGGAGAACCTCTTGCTGTGAGGCGGCAACGCTAACCGCTGCACCACCATGGCTGCCCTGGCTACGGTCCCACTTAATGTCTTTTATCTGTACAATAGTTTTCCCAAAGATAATGTCTTGCCCTGGGGAGTCTGTACCATTTGACTCCTCCTCTGGTGAAGCATACCCCAGTGAGGAGGCAATCTGGGAAGCGTAAGTAAGGGATTCATCCCCTGAAGAATCCTCTTCTTCAGAGGATAAGTCAGTAACTAGCTTACCCTAAGGAGTAGAAACTGAGGGGGCCTGGGCAGGAGCAGAGGTCTGGCATAATGCAAGGAAGGCATTAAGTAGACCTTGAGTGAAGGCCTGCCAGTCAGCCAGCTGGTCAGAAGGTATGAATGTCGGGGAAGAAGCAATATACTTTGTCTTTTGCTTCTTCTTTTTGTGGGCCTCAGACACAGGCATGTCAGTGATGCGATGCAGGGAAAGAGGGCTGGATGCCGGACGGCACTCCACAGCATCCAAGATAACATCTTCGCAGAGAATAATTTGGGAAATCCCACGCAGTCCCTCACAAATAATAAGCCTAGGTTCCCCCTGGCACAGAGTCAGACGCTTGCGACTCCCTCTGGTATGTGCCTGCAGCTTCTTTGATGGCTTCTGCCTGGGTACCTGTCAGTGGAAGATCCATGGATTCTGACTCAGACTCCGGACCTCCACCGGCCTTGAAAGGTATGGACGGAATAAACGGCACAGCATTTGGATCAGGCCGTGATTTCTTTGGCCTTTTTTGTGGGTGGCTCTTCAGAGGATCCCAACATTGGGTCCATGTCTTTAGTAAGACGTTTCAAGCACTGGTTCTCCAGATAAAACTTTAATGTGGCAAGATGACTGCTGAGTGTTTTGGCGACAAGGGCCTGACAGATTTCACAAGTGGTGTGGTCATGGTCTTGGTCTAGAGAGAATAGCAGAGCTCATGTGAGTATTAATGTGGAATCTGCCTTCCACACCGACACTTGTCCTTTCTACCTGACATGAACCCAAAACACAGTAGCAAAATCTGAATACTGACAGCACATAGTCACTTCAGCAAGCGAGCGACGGCCGTAGCTGGCAGTCACATAGGTGGCAGAAAAGTCCTGAGGTAGGTGCACGCTGACGTCCATTTTATACCCGATGTCTGTTTATGGTCAACGTTCACTGACAGACGCGGGACATCACATGTACCTTCGCAGTAGCAACTATCTTTTGTAAAATGGCAGTATGTACAAGTCGACCAGAGGCAGACTCCCTCATGTTATGGATACAGCAGCATATGAATAGAAGGACATTTTACAGTTGCTGGCTGCAAAACAGGATCAAAATCATACCTCCAAATCACTGCTGCTAATAATAACACAGCCTCACTATATTATATTATTATTGTGTCATTGGCAACAGGTACATTTACTTCAGAAACAAACCTGTTTTTCAGAAACTGCGTCATGTATTTCAGAATTATAAGTCAGGAACTCAATGGGTGCTGTCAAGCACTAAGTAAAAGCTGATGAACCAATATATGAAACATATTGGAATACTAACTCCAATTAAAGAACAATTTATTTCTTATTGTATGTAAAATGGTGAACACTAGAAAATGTACTTCTGGAAAATGAGACTACATTAAAATATAAACAAGCAAGACTAATACAATCTACATAACCTTGACAGATTTCATTTAACTGTGTTTACCTTTCTGTAAGTCCTCTTCTTTTTCAGCTTCTGTTGATAATTCTTCAGGACTGGGAATCCCAAGTGAGGACTCTGCTTTTTCAATTACATGAGAAATACCATGACCTGCAATATGATACAGATGGTAGCCATTAAGATCTTCTAATGGAAGTTAGATATTCTGCTTTGTGAAGCATCTTGGAGATCATTAAAGAAAAATCTTCCACTTTTCCATTTTGCATTAAAATTCAAGGAGAGATCATTCAGACAAACAAAGCTGTAGGTTTTATCTTATTTAGACTGCAAATCCCAGTGCAGCAGCAGCAGTGACCCACACATGAAAAATTAATTTTTGCCAAGAACAGGCTAAATCAAAAGCACCACTCTTGTAATAACAATGTGCACACATATAGCAGTGACCTCAGTTTATTCATTCATTCTCCATAGCTTAACCCAATTCATGGTTATGGGGGAGCATGAGCCTATCCTGGCACTTAATGGGTGCAGGCAAAGAAACGAATTAAGGACAGAGCACCAGCCCAAGGAAGAATGCACATACAAATTCAATCACATCTGACATGCCCGCTTAAGGACTATATGGAGGATCAACATTTTACCTATTGCATGCCTCTGTAATGCAGGAATATACAGAAACATGAGGTAAAAGAAGTTATTGTTATGAATTGTAGTTGCCCTGAATATGTTCTAATGTCTTAAATTTCTGTATGTGGAAAATGTTAATGCAATTTCTGTATATGCCGTATTTTTTTTTTTGTAATGTTTTAAACATCTGTATGTAGAGCTTTTCTCCATGGGCCTCCACTGAAAACTGGTTCTGTTGACCCAGCCGGACTATCCTGGTAAACAAACGTCAAATAAAAAATAAAAATAAAATACCAAAAGGAGATAAGGAGGATGAACAGGCTTTATCTTATTTTAGCATAAGGTGAAGCCTAATGATCTGCATCTCAAATACATGAAATAAAATTCTTACTGGGAATAGCAGCCACAATCCCTCATGGACATGGGCAATCATCACTAAATGCAATCCTGGGTATTGACTAGTACTGCTACAGTATTACATTGGGTTGAAATGGCTAGGCTTAAAATGACCTCTGGGACAATAGCCTAGTAAACTTCTATGATCCTATGAAAGCTTTGAAAAGTCTTAGAAAGTGAACAATAAGCAGGCAGTTAGAGTTCAATGTAAGCAAATGTGAAGTACTGCACTTATACCACAACAATCCTTATATGTCATAACAAACTGGTTGTCAGGATATGAAGGGAACATAGCAGGAAGAGAATTTGGACATCTTGATCACATCTTGACTGGACAACCAGGAAGAGAGTGAGATGACAGTGACAGCAGAAAAATAATTCTGGGGTATATATTCACAGGAAAAGATTCTGGTACCAAAGACGCAAGGCTTCTCCTCTAAAGGGCTCTGGTCAGATAATGCATTGGAGTTCTGGATACCTCACAACAAGGCAGACATCAGGCTGCTAGAAGGAATCCAAATGAAAGCTACCAGTAAGATCCTCAGGATGGTGGGGAAAGGAAATGCCCAAGGGCTAGAGACCCTAGAGCTTTTCTAACCAGAGACCAGTACGACAGATGGAACATGATATTGGTGCACAAGTTCATGTTACAAAGATAGGAATATCTCTTCTGGAGCAGTGCAAACAAAGTGGGGAAGAAGGGAGCACAGGCAGCAGACTGTAGAGACCAACTCCTCCCAGGATACCTGAAAACACTCTTTCAGAAAGACAGTTGTAGAGCCATAAAATGGACTATAATGCAAAAGGTGGTGGAAAAAGAATTCACAGCATAGTTCTCAACCTCTTAGCACAAGAAATCTGGACAAAGACAAAAATAATAGGTGAACAAAAGCCCAAAAATAAAGACAAATTTTAAATATTACTCTTAAAATCTTTTATTTTAACAGATTTCTAAGTTTTTGTGTTAGCATCCATTTTCTGTAGTGCTGTTTTCTGTAGGTTATGAAGCCTGAAACTCAAATGACTGTCACTATTTAGTGACTTCAGTCATCAGTGATTGGTCAGAAAACCACAGATTTTATGATTAACAGAGCAAACATGAGCCGAAAATCTGGACGCTTGAGAGGTATGATTCACAGAGGCATTCAACAGGACATGGAATGTGGAAAAAGGATAATGGAGAAAGCAGAAATGGAGGAGAGGAAGAATAAATGAATTTAAGGGACACAGCCCTATTGCTTCCTTCTTTTGTCAAGCAAATATAATGTAATGTACATATAAAAAAGCTTAACAGGGTACAAGCTAAGATGAAAGTCTTGTAGTTGTTACCTGCAGAATTGCATTTTAATTAATCCTAAAGTGAGTGAGACTGCACGGTTGTACCTTGTTGGTCTCCATTTTATTTACTTCTGCCTGTCTGGTACTTCTACATTGCTAAATTTTGACTTTTAACTTGCCTCCTTGTAATGCCTTATAGACATGCAGCTGCTTAATGCTCAGTTATTGTCTCTCTGCCTGAAAGAGTCCATTTGTTGATATTCACTGCACATTTTTTTTTTCGGTTTCACTGTATGGCTATAGTTTTTCAACACTGCTGATTCAAGTTTTTAACATGAGCATCTTCCTCTTTCTACTTATACTGATCAGCATTGCAGGAGAAGATGAATATTTGCAGAATAATCTTTAGTACTAATGTTCCAGTGCTAGGCAGACATCTACTGGAATATCCCTAATGCATAAGGAAGTATAGTTATTTTAGTTAAATTATTGTTACGGTATACAATGGCATACGTTGTCACCTCACAGCAAGATGTTCTCCGGTTCAATTTTCGGCTGGGGTGCCTTCTGTGCGGAGTCTGCATGTCCTCCCTGCAGTCGCGTGGGTTTCTACAGGGTGCTCCAGTTTCCTTCCACATTCCAAAGACATGCAGTAGGTGGATTGGACACTCTAAATTGGCCATAGGTATGAGTGTGTGTACGAGTGACAGATAAGGATGAACTACCATGGCAGGGCTAGCCACCCAGTAGTGTAAACCTTGGCTCAAGATGATTGTCACTGTTGAAGTGACACCCTGACCCCATGTGCAAAATGGGAAAAAGAAGTTGAGGATGGATGGATCGTTATAATGGCTTCCATATCAAGCTTTCATAAACTGGGCTATAGCCCCTTTAAGAGGGCTGTTCCTTCAGCAGCAGCAGCATTCTGCTAAGCAGGAGATTCTGGTTCCACTCATGCTGGCTAAGCTACCGCTGACAGCTAAGCAAACAGTTTGATTGGAAAGTTCTCAAACATAAAAGTGCAAGAAAAAAACAGAGGTTAAGCAAGAAGCATATAATATTTTGACATCCAACTCTGGTCTATCAAATGTCTTTCTTTAAGACCAATCTCTGCCAACAACTATAGCAAAAGTGTAAAACAGAACAGTTGCCTCTTGCAGGAACACTTTGCCTTGTAAACACTATTATAATATCAGAACATCACAGAGGCATAGCTAGGGAGTGGTGAAGGGAGCAGTCACCTTGGGAAATGAGTGTTAAAGGGCATGCCTGGGAGATGTTGATCACTCAGTAGTGCAGTGCAGATATTCATTTCCATATCGGCGTTTACTGAAATGAGTAGTAATAGCTGTTTTTATGGT
This sequence comes from Protopterus annectens, assembly GCF_019279795.1. Lineage (NCBI taxonomy): Eukaryota > Metazoa > Chordata > Ceratodontiformes > Protopteridae > Protopterus > Protopterus annectens. The sequence continues at coordinate 1,795,123,203 of NC_056733.1, read as the reverse complement.
CAGGACTGAAGCATTTGCTGTAAGTTACAGCCTGAATAGGAAATGGATATTTCTGTTTGCATTTTTGATTCTCATCGTAAAAAGTGCTGAGGTTGCAGACTGCAGAACATGGACAAGGCTTGGAGGTCAAGATCAGGGAAAGGAACCTTTTTTGTTTTTGCTCTTCAACTCAAAGCTGAAGATTGCCAATTTGGGGAATGGCACCAAGCACTAGATAAGCAAGCAATCACTCTAATATACCACAATGCATCTCACCAGAAATGCTTAATTTAGCTAAAAGCACTACAGAAAGCTATTTGAACAGCATTCTATTACTACATTATAGTTGAGTGTAATACAGTTTAACCAAAACATCACATATTCACAATATGTTCATTATGCAACAATGCACTAGGAGTATACCACAACTAAACGGACAGGAGGAGGGAGGGTGCTAATATCACAACAATAATGGTTTTAGCCATCTAATGTTATGGTGCACCCAACTGTACTATAACATTTTATGCTAATTACATCTCTAAAGTAAGCCTTATAAATTGAGTAAAATACAAAGATAACAATCCAGACTGTATATGGAAGATTCAACCTGCATAACTTGAATGATTGCTGTGGCAAAACTACCACTACCCTTGAAAACAAATTCTAATTTTAATACGAAATGAACAATTATATGAAAGATCAGGTCACTGTTTTACAAATAATGTACCCCCTTGGAAGAAACCTGCAGAGGATGCCACACCTCTGGTGGAATGAGCTACAATGGACCCTGAGGCACAAAAACACAGAGTCATACTAGCATCTGCAGACAGAAATCCAGCTGAAAATGGCTAACTTGCACATAAGGATGCCAAACTAAGGTTGCGTTATTCTATGTCTATTAACAGTGTGTTGAAAACAAGACAACTGATTAGTTAATGACTTAATTTGTTATAAATATGGGTTGTTTGGTTGAACCTTTACAGCTGATGTAGAGTGGCTTCCCCATATGTTTCTGACTTGCAGTGTTTCTTTTAATAAATTGTGTTCAATTTATTTCTGGACATCCTGTACCTTACTACGAAGGGAACAGAACACACATACACATCAGAGTGCTGCTCTAACTGCAAATCCTGGAAGGAGCAACAGCCTCAGGAGGCAGGTTTCAGTACTACACCATCACGCACACATTGCATGTGCGAGGGAGAAAAAAAACAGATACACAGTCTACTATGAAAATTAAAATATACTCCACATAATTCAAAAATGTGGAGCGGCTGCAAAGATGCAGCGGTTAGAGTTGCCATGTCACAGCAAGAGGTTCTCTGGTTCGATCCTCGGCTGGGGTGCCTTCTGTGTGGAGTCTGCATGTCCTCCCTGTGGTCGCGTGGGTTTCCTCCGGGTGCTCTGGTTTCCTCCCACATCCCAAAGACATGCTGTAGGTGGATTGGACAAACTAAATTGGCCCTAGGCATGAGTGTGTGCATGTCTGTGCCTTCTGTGGAAGGATGGGTGCTGGGCTGGCAACTCGACACAGTAAAACTCCACTGCCAATCATAAAGCAGACAGTTGGTCCACTGTGGTGACCCCTAACCGGTAAAAGCTGAAAGAAGAAGACAATTCAAAAATAACAACCCAGCATTATCTATAACCAGAACTTAATGAACTATGAAACTATACCCCAGGGGTCACATCTGTGTCACTGCTACACAGGGGCACAGCAAACTAATTCTATTATACAAGGGGGCCTTCATTGTGTCACTACTAGACAGAGGCACAGTATTCTAAATCTATCCTGTGCATTTTTGTGCATTTTTGTACCATTTCATGGGGTGGCGAAAGCCACATCACTATGGCTAGGCTTACAAATGCCCCAGGGCAGATAGCCTATTACTAAACTATGAAACTATGAAACTATAAAAATGGTAGCATAATGTGCTAAAGCAATACATTACTACAGAACACAGAACTATAAACCAAATTCAGTTAATGTTACACTACTAATTTTGACAACTGTTGGAATGCAAGATAAACTTCTGTATCTGAAGCAAACAGTTTATTTACAATTAAATATTAAAACAGTGCCATCACGAAATTAAACATAAATAAAAAAAATGATTTAAATGTTAATGCTAAGGAAAACTTGTTTTAAACATTTTTATGTTTGGATTTGTTAGAGGACATTTTATTTAGTTCAACATCCAACTGGCAAGTGACTCGGTAAATGTAGAAAACAAAATCAGTTTAATAGCAATACTACCAATAAATTACTGGTTCTGTAGGTTTACCTGCATAGTTAGATCCCCCTTCCACAGCAAGAGTCAAAAACAGGCAGAACTGTCATGTTTTCTTTACTTATTAATGTAAGACCAGCATTTTCAGGGACAGCACAATGGTGCAGCAGTAGCGTTGTCGTCTCACAACAAGAGATTCTCCAGTTCGATTCTCGGCTAGGGTGCCTTCTGTGTGGAGTCTGCATGTCCTCCCTGCATTCGTGTAGGTTTCCTCAGCTTTTCTCCCATGTCATAAAGACATGCATCTGGAGCGTTTCTCTGGGCCGCCACTGAAAATTGGCTTCATTCCAAATCGGACTTTCCCAGTAAACAAATGTTAAATAAAATAAATAAATACATTTTCCATACATTGACTTGGCTATTTAAGGCACTGTTAATTCAACTATGCATAAAGTACAGTTGTGTACACTTACCATAAATGTAGATGTTCGAGTGTATGCACTGTTGCAGTCATCACACTTGGGTTATCCTGCCAGGGGTAGCCGTCAGTTGGCCCGAATACCAGAAGCTTAGTATTTCTGCATCGGTTGCTGTCGCTCCAGGACTGATGTCAGGTCATCAGTGGTATAAAAACAGGCGGCCGACGCCATTACATCAGTTGTTCTTGCCCAAATGTCAGGAGCCTCCAAATAAGGAGCTAGGTTATGGTGGAATAACACCACCAGTAGAAAGTAAATACCAACAGCCCTGTGAAGAGTGAGGAAGAGAGAGAGAGACAAGGGGGCTGGAGGGTGGGAAACCAGGACTGAAACAGTGAATACACTCGAACATCTACATTTATGGTAAGTGCACACAACTGTACTATGTTCTTCGTGTTTCAGTGTTGCAGTCATCACACTTGGGTTGATTCCCAAAGCTGAAGATCGGGTGGAGGCAGTCAAGAAGAGTTGGGGGCTGGCTAGTATGTTGTGCAGGACTGCAGCTGCAAAGCCTGCCCTGGATTTGGAAAAGATAGGCAGGTGGTAATGCTTGGTGATGTATGAACATAACTCCATGTTGCAGCTTCCAGGATGTCCCTGGTAGGGACCCCTCTGAGAAAGGCTGCAGAGGTTGAAGTTGCCTTAGTGGAATGTGTTCTGACCCCCAGTGGGGGTGGTTTCCAGTGGTGTTTGTAACAGAAATGGATACAGTGTGCTATCCATTTGGAAATGGTTTGTTTTGATATGGCCTTGCCCTCTGCACCTTGTGCAAAGCTGACTAGTAACGGGTCAGATTTCCTAATGGGCTTAGTCCTATCCAGGTTGAATCTGAGCTGTCTGTGCACATCTAGAGAGTGCAGGATCCTTTACCCCTTATTTTGAGGTTTATGGAAAAAGGTGGGCAAATGAATAGATTGGTTGAGAGCCACACTGGACACCACTTTAGGCATGAAAGTTGTGTTAGTCCTGAAGGAGACCCTGTCAGCATGAAAAATGATGAAGGGTTCCACAGCTATAAGTTGCTCAGACACTCTTCTAGCTGAAGTGATGGCCAGAAGCAATGCTGTTTTCCAAGAGAGGAATTTTATCTTTGCTGAAGCCGCAGGCTCAAAGGGGGGGGGGGGGTAGTGTGAGCTTTTCCAACACAAAGTTAAGGTCCCAAGTAGGGGTAGGGGCTCTTCTTGGCGGCCTTAAGTTGTTCGCCCCTCTAAGGAACTGATTGATGAGAGGGTGTAAAAAGAGAGATGGCTCAGTGCTGTAATGTGCAGAGATGGCAGAGGCATGTATTTTAATGGAAGAGAAGGACAGGCCCCTGTGGAGTAGGTCTGCTAGGTAATCCAGGATGAGAGGTAAGGAGGGCTGTGCTGGGTCAGCTCCTTTAGTCTGGATCCAGGAACAATACTTTTTCCACTTGTCAGCATAGGATTTTCTAGTGCTGGGTTGTCTGGCTTCACGTATGATGTCCAGGACCTGCTTGCCTAGGCTGGCCACTGGAGGAGAAGTCAAGGAATAAGCCAGGCTGCCAGGTTCAGGGTCTGCAATTGTGGATGCAAGAACTCTTCCTCCTGCTGAGTCAGGAGAGTTGGATTCTGAGGGAGGTGCCATGGAGGCAACGGTGACAGACTGCGCAGTAGTAGGTACCAATGTTGGTGTGGCCAGTCTGGGGCAATCAGGATTGCCCTTGGTCTTTCCTCCCTTATTTTGAGTAATACTCTTGTAAGAAGAGGTAGAGGTTAAATGCATAGACTGAGAGGTTTACCCATTGGAAGGATATGGCATCCACTTTCCAGGCCTTGCTGTGAGGTTCCCTGGTGCAGAATTTGCTGAGCTGGTGGTTGTTGGGGAAGGTAAATAGGTCCACCTTTGTGGGTACCCCATTTCTGGGTCACAAGGTTGAAGGTGTTGTGGTTTAATTGCCACTCGTGTGGGTCTAGGAGATTTCTGCTTAAGTTGTCTGCCAGAGAGTTTTGGTTGCCTGGCAGGAATTGTGCTAGCAGGTGAATATGCATGGCTGAGGCTGTGTTCCAAAGGGTCATGGCTAGCCTGCAGAGTGGGTAAGAATGGGTTTCCCCCTGCTTGTTGATGTACCACATCACTGTGGTGTTGTTAGTTTTGATTAATAGAAGCCCTGGAGAGAGTAGGGATCTGAAAGCTGTCAGAGCATGCTGAACAGCTAGTATATTGTTTTGGTTGATGTGCAGATGAATTTGATTTGGACTCCATTGGCCCTGAATGCACCTGCCATCCACGTGTGCACCCCAGGCATAGTCTGATGCATCTGTGGTTAGGATCTGGGTGGGGTGGGGTTGTGAAAAGGGAAGTCCCTTGTTGTGGTTGCATGCTGCTGCCCACCAAAGAAAAATTTTCCTTTGACAAGGAGGTATCATGGGTATAATAGTTTCCAGGTCCTGAGAGTGTTGACACCAAAGGCTTTTTAAGTACCAATGAAGTTTCCTCATATGCAGTCTGGCATATGGAATTAGTAGAATGCAGGAGGCCATGAACCCTAGAGCTTGCAGGATTTTCCTTGTGGATAACTGGGTTCTGGTGGCCAGCTGAGAGAAGTAGCCTGTCAGATAGGCTTGTTTTTCTGGAGTAAGGAATGCCATCTAGGATGCTGTATCCAGAATTGCTCCCAGGAATACAATTTTTCACTGGGGACTAGTTTGGATTTCTTTTCATTTATAGTGTACCCCAGTGAGGTTAGCAGATCCTTTACAAATATCAGGTGCTGCAACAGCTTTTCCTGACTGTCTGCCTGAATCAGGCAGTCGTCCAAGTAGGGGTAAATTTGAATATTTCTTTGTCTGCAAAAAGCAATGGCTGGAGCCAGGCATTTTGTGAAAACTCTGGGAACTGTGGATAAGCCAAAGGGAAGTGCAGAGAACTGATAATGCATAGATCCTGCCCTGAAACGTAGATATTTCCTGCAAGAGTCTCTGACTGGGATGTGCAGATAGGCCTCTTTTAGGTCTAGGGTGGCAAACCAGGCATCTTTGGACAGCATAGAGTAAAGCTGCTGTATGGTGAGCATTTTGAATTTTGGTACCACCAGGAAGGTGTTTAGAATGGATAGATCTAAGATTGGGCGCCAGGTGCCCTCTTTTCTGGGTACCAGGAAAAGTCTGGAATAGAAACCTTGGCCTATCTGTTCTGCAGGAACAGGCTGAATTGCCCTCATGGAGAGCAGGGAATGAACTTGGTTTTGTGCCTCTGCCCATTGGTTTGAAGGAAGATCTGGGAACCATTTTGGGGTTGGCAGCATGTGGAAATAAAATTTGTACCCCTGGGGACACTATGTTGAGGACCCATCGATCGTTGGTGATGGAGGCCCAGTTTTTTGCATGGGAGGCAAGTTTTCCTCTTAGGGGCACAAGCAGATGGGCAGAGGTGAGGGGTGGAGTTGAGAAGTCATTGTGAATTCTTTCCATAAAGGGGTGGCTTAGCACTCCCTGTTTTAGACGTGGAGGTACTCCATTGCTTAGATCTCTGCATACCCTGTGACTGCTGTCTGGGGGGGTCTGCTTCCCCTAGGTCTAGTCTGAGGTGGCTTTGGGGGGGCTGGAAAGGACTAATATTTTGAGGGCAATGCCTACTGAATCTAGGAGGCTGGACTTGCAAAACGTCTTTAACTGTCTGCATAGACTTGGCTTTTTCTTCCATCTTTTTTAAAACCTCTTCTGCTTTGGTGCCAAACAGATTGTCTTTGTTCAGTGGTGCGTCCAATAATTTTGATTTGACATGGTCTGGCAAGGTTTGTTCCTTAAGCCAAGCATGCCTTCTAAGTACAGAACCTGTGACTGCTGCCCTGCAGGATGTTTCTAGGGCATCAAAACCACACTGCAGGGAATGCTTACTAACTTGGCTTGCAGACTGCATAAGCTCCTGTAATTCTTTATTTTCTGCACAGTCAGGGAAGGTAGATAACTTCTGTTTAATAAGTTCCATAGTATGCTGCTAGTATTTCAGCATGTGGAACTGACAATTTAAAGCTCAAATGGCAAGAGTTGCAGGTGTGTATACTTTTTTACCCCATCTGTCTAAAGCTTGGGAATCCCTGTCTGAAGCGGTGGGATTCTTAGCTGTGGCTGCTTTTACTCCTTTAGGTCCTTGGGAGATGACCTCTGTGTCAGTAGTAGGATATTTTAAATGAAATTTGTGTGAGTCAGGGACTCTGTAGTACCTGTCATGTTTCCTGGGAGCAGGAGGTAGAGTATCAGGAGTTAGACTGGATTCCATAAAAACATCATCCACAACATCCAGAACAGGAGGAATAGCTAAGGCTCTGTGCTGTGGTAAATCTAAAAATTCCCTGAGTCTCTTTTTGGACTGAGGATAATCCTGGTATTCCCAATGGAAATGCTCTCTCAAAGTTTGTAGGGTTTCACCAAAAGAAAAATCCTCTGGAGGAGAGGCAGAAGGAATGGATTCCCACCTAATACAAAAACACCAAACAACTGCTGAAACACACCAGACTACAAAGCCAGCAAAAAAATGGCCCAATATTAAATTAAATAGTTTATTCACACTGAATAACACTCTGGAGCCTCGGTACAGCCTTCCTGGAGTTACAAAATATGCCACACCGTGTGTATATATATATATATATATATATATATATATATATATATATATATATATATATATATATATATATGGTTCTACCTCACTTCAACGACCACCGGAACATCGACAGGAAATCGCGACCCCAGAAGAATCGACAGCGCAGAAGACCGACGCGACGGGACCTAGAAGATCGACAAGCAGAAGACCGGCGGTAAGTGCTGAAAAGTGATTGTGACCCGGTTTGGGAAAAGGGGGACCGCGGTGAATGGTATGGGAAAGGTGTGTAAGTATGACGGACGTTAGGGTGGTAAGTGTGGGGGTGGGTGGGGTAAGTGAGTTAGGTTAGGGGGCCGGGTCAGGTAAGTGTGTGCGGTAGTGATTGTGTTGGGGTTAGGGGCGGATAAGTGAGTTAGGGGGTTGAGGGGGTCAGGGTTAGGAGGTCAGGTAGTGATTGTGTTAGTGATTGTGGGTTTAAGTTAGGGGTTAGGGTTAGGGGAGTAGGGTCAGGGTCAGGTAAGTGTAGTGTGTGTGTGTGTAGGGGGCGGGATAAGTGAGTTAGGGGGTTAGGGGCCAGGGGTCAGGTAAGTGGTATGGTGGGTGACGGACCTTAGGGTAGGGGGGTTAGGGTAGGGTGTAGGTAGTTGTGTATGTGAGGTTTAGTGAAGTGTATGAGGCTGGCGGTTTTCGTGTTGTCGGGTTGTGTGCGGTTCGTTGTTTTTGTACTTTCGGTCGGTTGGTTTGTTTTATGTGGTTCGTAATTAGTCGGTGTTGGTTGTTCGTTTTTATTGAGTGAGGAACCATATATATATATATATATATATATATATATATATACACTCACACACACACACACACACACACACACACACACACACACACACACACACACACACACACATACATACACACACACACACACACACATATATTCACTTAAACGCAATTAAATAAACAATCATCTAGTCAACTATCAATTAAAATAATCATGTATACATTTTAAAGAAACACACTCCAGTTACATTCACTATTTAGACCTGCTGGAGATAGTGTATTAAATTTTAAAATATATAGTTTCTTTGTACAATAATTTCTTTTTCATTAACACTTCATCCTTTTCTGAAATATGTAAGAAGGAATGGATTCCTCTGCATCTGAATCCTCATAAGCAGATAACGGCATGTCTTCATAATCAGAAACCTCAGTCTCGTAGGAGTCTTGGTCAGATAAAGCTGCTGGGGACAAGTCTCTTTTCCTTTTAGCAGAGGTAGGCTGGCTTCCCCTAATCAGCATGATGAGGTTTTCCACCATTTTAAGCATCTCAGATTGAGGCATGGAAGCAGGCGCTTGAGGTTGGGTTGTCGTTTTTTTAGGTGTAGTTTGTACTCTGGGCCTTAGAAACTTGGTAGTTTTAGAAAGAACTGAAGACGCAAAAGAAGTCATCGGTTTGTGTCAGATATCAGTAGTGTAAAGAACTTCCTTAGAAGCCAGTACCTGCACAGTGGCTCCGGACCCATCCAAGGTAGAGACATCCGCAGGTTCTGTAGTCAAAGAAGAGTCTCGAGGCAAACCGGACTCTGAACAGATCTCGGTAGTGACCTGCGAATCCATAGAAGCTGGCATCAGGGGCTGTGAAAGCCCCCCACTGAGTCCCGGTGAACTGGCGACTAGCTTAACGGAAGCATCGTAGGCAGTTTTGGACCTGTGTGGTCGGTCTCTGTCTTTATCCTTACGTTTTTTCACAAAATCAGTAGTCAGATGGCTTACCGAAGCCATTTTGGAATACGGAGATCGAGAGCGAAAGCATTTTGCTAAGGTAAGGGCCCAACAACGTATAGTTCTGACGTTGAACAAAGCACAAAACCGACAGCGAGGGACGTCGTAGTTTGGGCCTAAACAGGTGACGCAGTAAAAATGGAAATCTCGGTGTGGTATTTGCTTTCCACAGGCGAAACAATTGTTAACTTTTTCTGACATCGGTTAGAGCAAGAAAAAAGGATACCCAATGGGGTACTTAGCTTTAGAAGACTTCAACTTCAATTTCGGAAATGAAAATTCAGGTAGCGGCAAACCAGCACTCATGCGAACTGCTTCTGCTTCAGGCTCCTCGGCAAGAAAGACTGATGTAATGGCGTCAGCTGCCTGTTTTTATACCACTGATGACCTGACGTCAGTCCTGGAGCGACAGCAACCGACGCAGAAATAGTAAGCCTTTGGTATTCCAGCCAACTGAGGGCTACCACTGGCAGGATAACCCAAGTGTGATGACTGCAACAGTAAAACACGAAGAACATCTGCAAAACTTTATACTCACAAAATTATGAAATGTCTGCTAGACTCAAAAAGACTTACCTACAGATGCAACCGTTGCACTGGCTGTTGTTAACAAAGACTTGCCCCAGCTTCCCCAGTAACCCCAGCCTCCCTGGGACTGGTTAGAAGTACATTCCTTGGGAAAAAAAGGAAAGTGCAACTATAATTATCTTTATTTATATGAGAAAAAATTTTAATAATGCCAATAATTATTTCCAATATGTACAGCTGTGTGAGGTATTCAATAAAAACATTAAACCAAAATATTTTTATCTTCACAGTCTGGATGGATCTTCCATTCAGTCTAATGTACTGCATGACTCAAACTCTGAATGCCTGAGATCTGCATCAGGCATCAGGCATCAGTGTATCACAATCACAACCAGATACAACAACAGGTATGCAGGCAAAGCAATGGCCCCACAAACCCAACCACCATTACTGCTGGTCAGATTTGGAAGTCAAACTTAGCATAACTATTAAAATATGGTCCAGAATGTAAGCATCAATAAAAGGGAGAATACACTGTGATACTTAACTTGCCAGATGTTGTGATGCACATATGAGTGCTGGCAAATCACTTTAAAAGGGGATAACAGCAACACTTACTGTCTCCTTGTGCTATTAGGCAAATGCAATGTAATGTAAAGCTTATTGTCTACCACTATTGTAGTTGTCATAAACATAAAAAATTGCCTTTCTTTGGAGGCTAAATACCATAGTTTCAAGGCAGTTAACAATAGGCTTCATTCCATCAGAAGGTTGTACCCCTGATCTTAATCAAGAAAATACAGAAAGGAAATATCTCTGAACTGATCAGTATCACTATGCACATGGACTGCCTTGTAAGTACAAACAGCTTCTGAATAACACTTCAGCTGTTTTTACCTCAGAAAAGAGCTATAAAAACACAGAAGGAAATATGACATTCTTGCTGAGTCAATGAACAGTAATAAGATAGTATCAACATATAAAATATGATTTGCAGTCTAAATGTGTATATATAAATATATATATATATATATATATATATATATATATATATACACACACACACACACACACACACACATTTATATACACACTTTTTTATTACATCTGTTGATTGGCGATGCCTAACTGGACCTAATTCTGGCTGAGCTGATAAAGTTCATACCTACTTGCTTGTAGAACAATAGCAGCTGCACATTAAATGATAATAAAACATCTTACATTCTGCCCCATAATTTATTAGCCTAGCCTAAATTTTTTTGTGGCTTACGCCACCCCTTATATGAAAAATACAACAGAGTCAGGTGCTCTGCCTCACATGGACGGGATTTTATTTCCACAGCATAGCAGTCTCTGGTGATAAATCTATCCCTCCAGCAACCGTCCTATTTATATCCGTATCTAAGGGTTTAAGTAAGCTTGCTCTAGTGGTTTTTCAGGTTTTGATGTGGCCTTGTATCATCAGGCACACACACCCTCTGAGCACCGGGTATGCGACTGAATAGATGTCGGTGAGAGATACATCCCAATGGGGCATGTACTCGATCATTGGTCTGATAGTCAAAGAAAGGCCACTGTCAACTGTTTCGTGAGTCCCCTTCTGAAGGATATCCGTGTCCAATGCACTTTCCACTATGCCCAGTTTTGCAGTCGCCTGCAAACTTTGTCAGCCAAAGTCCTCCCATGCTGGCCTGTACTTCTGAGAAGTAGATGCCAAACAATAGGGGCCAAGGGATCGAGCCCTGTGGGACACCACTTTTGTGAGCGTGGAGTCTGACACAAGCGCCAGCAACTCTAACCCTGTGGGTTCTGTCCTTAAGCCAGTTTGCAACCCATCTACATTTCGCTGGTTTTTTTAATACACCCGAGTGGGGGTATGTTGTAAGCCTTTGCAAGGTCAATGTTTGAAGAAGTTCGACCAAGTTCAAAGGCATGATCTTCCCTGACAAAGCCAAACTGGGTCGGGTCCAATGTCTGCAAGTCCCGTTAAGTGGTGGCAATTTCAGGGGTCCGTGGCGCCGGGAGTGGGGGTGGGGACCAGTGCCGACGCAGCTCCTTGAGCCGCGTATCCTTTAGCTGTGTAGCACACAGCCGGGGACACCATCCGTCCCATCACTCGGCTGGGATAGTTATCTCTCTTAGGGGAGAGAGGGTGAAGTTTGCACTGCTATTTTTTTTTACTATAAATGATCAGGGTGACTTCCTTTGGCTGTGGGGGGTTCCTGTTGAGAGAGAGGGCCTGTAGCATGCTACAATTTGTAGAGCAGTTTTGCCTATGGTTAGTTGCACCTGGATGGTTTCCGAAAGCCGTGCGTTGCCACCAGTGGTGCTCCGGGTTGGGGGCCGAACGGAACTGCCAAATTTAACACTGGATTAACTAGGTTAAGCACATATACAAACAACACTGTAAATATTTTAAGTTACAACACAGATGCATATTCAGTGTGGGGTGTAATGCTCCTTCCATGCATACATAGATGCATACCTCTGAGATAGATCTTTGACTTAAGGGAAGACTACACAAACATTTTGTCTACATTGTTTTATTTATTATTTACTCATTTATTATACTTGTTAGTCAGGGTGGTAGATATAAGCCTTTTTCAGCCAAAGCCAGGTCACAATGTGACAAGACAGTTACAAGTAAAGCATAGATGTATAAGTATTTATAATGTATTACTAATATTTACAGTGGCAGCTGGTGACTTCAAATCAGAGGGGGGCTGCAGGAGACAGCTGAATGGGTGGGGTCAATTGGAATGGGTGTGGCCAACTATAAAGGGGCGGGGCTATGCTCAAAACCACAAAAACTGTAACTTTAATTAAATACACTGCCCTGGGTGCCAAACCATCATTATGAGAGTTCAATCAAGACAAAATGAAGTGTAGAAGAAAAAACATATTTCAATCCATTGGCTGCATGACAGCTTAACTAATATCTAGATGGAAACAAAAAGGTTGTGAGGCATGAAAAAATAAATTACTTTTTAAATACATTACTGGAATGCTAGTCAAAATCAAGTACAAGAAAAACAAGAAGCACTCAACTCAATCCACTTCTCCTTGTACTCCAGTTCTAATTATAATTTATATTCAGCTTTATTAAACTACCAAGTAACATGCTGAAAGTAGCAATCTCTGTGATACCCCCACTTGTAAAAATGTTTCTTATCCAAAAAAGACCTGCTGCCCGACAACTATCTACTTGTTTCATGGGGAAAACATGATCAAAGTAAAAAATGAAAAGCAAACAGGAAACAAGCTCAACATACATTGCTTAAAGGATTACTGCACAGGATATGGACCACACATGATAGAATGGCATTCTGTTTAGTTTGCAGGTAAACCTGTAATGAGCTCTTAAAATAATGTAATCCTGTCCTTTATTACAAATACTGTCATATGCATTTCAATACCCAAGGCTTATATGTTATCTAGTTATGTAAGTATTCTCTGCATGGCAACAACAGAAAGGCTTTCAATGTTGGCAATTCTTTAACAGTGTGCTTATTAAAACTTACTTGCATCTTACAATCTCAGACAAGCTTACCAGATGGTCACTACAGCACTGCTACTTAAACACAGAGCAACAGGCACTTTCTGAATAATAATAAGCATTAATCAACAGTATAAAAATATGACAGAAACCAGAACAATATGCAAAATCAAGGACAGATGAAAAGCCAATGTCGTACTTGTGTCTACCTTGGATGGAGGGATACTCTGCACACTTACACTGCATAACTGCTCCTTGCCTTGCTTGGACACATCCAGAGTCATTACATGGGGGAGTGGTGTGCAACAAGTATGTCACAATGTGAAATGTCTCTGGCTGACTGCGATGGCCCTGACACATTTGTCATACCTCTCAACCTCAGAGCAAGAAATCTGGACAAAGCCATACATAGAAGTGGGACAAAGGCCCAAAAATAAGGACAATTTTTAAATATTGCTCTTATAAACTTAGAAAGATAATAGAATAGTACGTCTTGCATTAGTATGAATTTTCTGAAGGGTATGCAATCTGAAACTGAAATGTCTGTCATTATTTTCTAACTTCCGTCTTTAATGATTTGCCACTATTTTGCCAAAAAGAAACAGACTTTTATGAAAAATGGACTAAAAATGTGATTCAAAAATATAAAATAGCCACACAATACAGCTGGGAACCTGTCAAAGAAGGGACACTTTTTAATATTAGTACTGCTAACTTGAGCAGCTGACAAAATAAAATAATCTACATGCATTTCTGAAATAAAAGTAATCTATAACTGATTATTACACAGTTATTTATCAACTGTAAACCCTCCATGTTTTCTTCCAAAATTGCCATTTTGCGAAGGGATTATTAGGGGAAGAGCAACATTTTGAGCCAAAATCGGGGACATTTGAAAGGTTTGGATATGCCTAATTCTATAAAGCAATTTATTTGCATGTACCTCTCAACCTGTTAATGCAGGAAATCTGGACAAGGCCAAATATATGGGGGGGGGACATATAAACAGTACTAAAAATTGCTCTTGTATAAACTGAGACAGTTGATCGAATAACAGGACTTGCTTTAGCATGCATTTTTCTGAAAGTTATGAAGTCTGAAACTCAGTGTCTGTCATTATTTAGTGACTTCATTCCTAAATGATTTGACAGAAAACCACAAATTTTATGAGGAACAAACCAAAAATAAGAAGCAAAAATCTATTCATTCTGCAAAAATCTGGACAGTTGAGAGGTATACTTCAGCCGGGGCTGTCTGAGTTTGCTGCCCCCCCCCTCACAAAATCATGGTCGAATGGAGCTTCCCCCCTACAGCCATTCCAATGAACCATTACTTGGCTATTTCACCCCATTTACCATAAACACTAATGTGCATACTGTTTTACTTCTACAATGATTTGGACTTCATTTGAAAGTTTTATTTTGCATTTTACAGCTCAAACACTAATAGATATCATATCTGCTAAACAAAGCAATGCAGTCTCACAATGAGAACAGACTTAGCATTAAAACTTCTCTGCCCTTGAAAACTCACATTCACTGAAACAGCATTGAAACCCACATTCAAAGAAAATGCATTTTGCCAGTGGCAGATTAACTTTGGGTTTGGGCTGTTTTCAAATCACAGGCCCCTTGCACATGAAACATACACATGCTCTTTCATACACCTTCCTGACTGTATTAAATATTCCTTGTACAATACAGTACAGTTTTAGAGGGCGTTTTAAATTTATTGTTTTGAAATTTTTCCAGTAAACAATGAAACAAAATGCATGCACCAGTAATGACAAAACTGCCCAATTCAGAACATTTCCATCATAAAAGTCTACTCAAACTTCTACAGTCGACCAGTATCAGTACATGTGCACAATTTCTGAAGAAGTAAAAGTCATCTAAATAATTCCACATTAAAGAGATCTGTAACTAATGAAGAGGTTGCTGCTAGCAAACAACTTTGTATTTCATTGTTTTATCTACAAATAAAGTGCCTGTTACCCTTGAGGAATAAATTGCCTATCTTACACTAAAAAATGATAAGCTAGCAATATTGCAATAGGGAATGGATGGCAAACTGATAACAGGTTCATAGTTGCTAGGTATCTTCGCCAAAAAGGAGTGCGGCATCCAACCCTTTTGCAACACAGTACGGTATCAGCAATGCATCTATCTACTTCAGGAGTAGAACCCACAGCCTTCTGCATCAAAAGCAAGTATACTACCTGTTGTGCTATTAACAATGCAAGCAGACTCAGCATAAGCACACTAAACTTTTGCTCCCCTGAAGCTCTCAGCTCCTTGTAAAATCTACTCACTCAGCTGTATCTCTGAACTTTGCAGCACAAAGAAATCTGGAAAAAGCCAAAGTTTATTGGGGGGGGGACAAAAGCCCAAAAACCAGGGACACATTTTAAACATTGCTTGTATAATGTTGGAAAGTTGCTAAAATAAAATGATGTGTTACCACCATACATTTCACTGACAAGCCTTAAACCCAGGACCCTGTGCAAAACAGTCAGAGCAACATACCACTATGCCAAATCAGCTGTTTTGTGAAAGAGGAAGATGGAAACTTAAATGGCTACCATTTAGTGAATTTAGTTCTCGCCATAGCACAGCTGTCAACCTCTTAGCACAAAACACTTGAACAAAGCTAATAATGGGAGAATACAGCCCCCAAACATTCAGTGAATTCAGTTCTCACTATAGCTCTCAACCTCTTAGCAAAAAATACCCTGACAAAGCCAGTAATGGGGGAATATAGCCCCCAAACATATTCAGTGAATTCAGTTCTTACCATAGCTCTCAACCTTAGCACAAAAAACCTGGATGAAGCCAATAATGGGGGAATACAGTCCCAAAAATAGGGACAAATTTCAAATATCCATCTTATACACTTAGAAAAATTGCTAGAATAAAAGCTTTTGTGTCATCATGCACTTTCTGAAGAATATGAAGTCTGATATTCAAATGCGTGTCATTTTTAACATTTGTTAACCAGGAAAGTCGGACTTGGAACAAAAGCTAATTTTTAGCAGAGGCCCAGGGAGAAACACTCCAGACAGACACATGTTTTATGGGGATGGGAGGACACTAGAGGAAACAAACACAGGGAGGGCATACAGACTCCACACAGAAGGTAAGGCACCCCAGCCAAGAATCAAACCAGAAAACCTGTAGCTGTCAGACAACAATGCTACCAGTGCACCAGTGAACTACTGGCTTTGCAAGGACACAAAAATACAGAAACCACAGATTTTATGAGGAATAGAACAAGTATGAGGGAAAAATCTGCAACATTTTTACAAATGGTGGTGGGTAGGGAATTCAGTCTCTTGCCACCTGGGCCCAAGGTACAGGGTTCAAGCCTTATTCTCTACCCTCCACCATGTAGCACCTGGGGCATTTTACACACAGACACACAGACACACACACACACACACACACACACACACACACACACACACACACACACACACACACACACACACACACACAACTTGTCTTCCATAATAATGGCGATCCTGCTGTTAAGGCTTCTACTGGCCGATCCACTCTGCAGCCCAGCTAAGTTCTGTAACGGGCACACACACATCCTACCTGTCCTCCATAATGGTGGCGATCTTGCTGTTAAGGCTTCTACCGGCCAATCCACTCTGCAGCTAAATTCTGTAACAGCCGAGCCCAGCTAAATCCTCCTGTCTGTAACGGCCCGTGAGAGCACCAGCTAAATCCTCCTCTCTGTAACGGCCAGTGCATGGGTCTCCCACGAGATGGCTGGAGCATCCTGCCTAGCGAAACGTGAGGAGGCTGGAGCCTCCTGCCTGCAGGCGATGCAGTCCGGTGACCTTACGGTCTGTGCAGTTGTCACTGCACAGACCTCTGGGCTGGAAGGGTGGAGTTTCCTGCCTTCCCTGTCTGGACTGCCTAAGAGAGCAGTCTGGAGCTCAGGAATGAGCACGCATGCGTGCATGGAGTTCTGGTCTGCCTAACACAGCAGTCAGGAACCATGCACAGAGTCCGTGAAATTGTTTTATTTTTTTAATTTTATTTTTTAATTTCTTTTATTCATTTTTACGGGTGGGGGGACTGCAGTCCTATTGCACGAGCCGCTCCTGAATATTTACACTTTTGCAGTCATATACCAAGGTATTTATACTTCAGAAAACTTGTCCAGTCCAAACTCTTGCTTTTCATACCTTCACTTACACCACCTTTATTCAAAATGACTATTAATATTGTAAATAATGTATAATCACACCATTTTTTTAAATTAACACTATAGAACTATTGTAATTTTCTCTCAAGTTACATATTTAAAATGACATGCAGTTTTACTTAATTTTGGATCTCTAACCTCACTTATACATATTGTACTACTGTTTTTTTCTTCCTGTTGTACTACCTCTCAACCTGTTAATGCAAAAAATCTGGACAAAGCTTGACAAAATGGGGGTACAAATAGGGACATATTTTAAATATTGCTCTTATAAACTTAGAAAGTTGCTAGAGTAACAGGATGTGTTTTAATATACATTTTCTGAAGGATTTGAAGTCTGAAACTCAAATGTATGCCATTATTTAGTGACTTCAATCCAGAGATCATTCCAATGATTTGCCAGGAAAAAAGAGGAACAGGCCAAAAATATGGGCCAAAAATCTGGACATTCTGCGAAAATCTGTACAGTTGAGAGGTGGAACCTGAAAACAGCCCACCTGAATCAGCTTTCTATCTTAACAAATAAAAATTAAATTAAATTAAATAAAATAAATGGACTAACCATTGTAATTGGTATAACAAGTAGTATTTACAAATACATCACTAATTTAGACTGCTCACTGAGGTTAAGATAACCTGCATCTCCATACCCATCTGTAGAGGATTAGAGCACCTGTTTAGGCTTATATTAGGTTAGTATGTTGCCAGTACAGGACACCTGGATCTAAACTTGGATCTATACTCTAATCTACTGGCCAAAGTCAGCTGGATACAGAACAGTAAATGTTTAAAGGTAGTTTAGGCTACACAGGGAATGACAAACATGTACTTTCTCTGAAGAGCTGCAGCAAAGAAATTCTGCTGTATCATAATTCAAAACTTGGGGTGACTGTAGATCAATGAGCAGGTGTGCTTAGTGGAAAGAGCAAAGAAAGTTAAGTACAATGCTGCAATAAGCAGTCATCACTGGGAAGAAGGAATGGTTTAACTTTGTAAAGAATCCTTTGTTTTGTTTACCTTGTTCAAGATGAAATTAACATGGAATTCAGACCTAAGCTGATTATGAGCAGTGCCTCCTATCAATTTAATGGAAACTACTACCCAAATTCCTGAACTACTGAAAAAGAGGAGAAATTTTAGTAACAGCATTGCCGGCTTTAGGCACCAGCAAACCCTGTGGTCGCTGGGGACCCCCTGTTCCCCGGGGGCCCCCAACCACAGCAAGTTATCTTATCCTGATATTTTGTTACATGTCTGTCAAACCAACAAAAGCTAGTACAGCATTCTTCTATACTTAATAAACGGCATGGATAATAACTCTTATTTATACCTCCTTTAAAATTCAAAGATATTTCTGGTTGTAGAAACTTTTTTTTTTGTCAAGTAACAGGCATCAGAATTCTATTAAATATTTTACCACTGACATAGTGCCCCTGGCTTAATTAAATCCTGCTGTTGGACATTTTCTCCACTTGCTATACCCGTGGCTGCAGGAGGCCCCCTTAATCATCCTTGACAGTGTGGGGGCCTCAAAAATGCTGCTGCAAGTTGGGGGAAAAAGAGGAAGAAAACATTTATTAATTTACTATTTATCCTCTTTAACTTGAACAGGGCTGTGATAATGACCCTGTTAAGATGAAGTTGATAATGAACAGGAGCAAGGTAAGCACTAGAGAGATCAGCATCCCAGAGTGACTTATCTCTGTGCAAATTTTGGATTTTAAGAGATGATACTTCTGATCATCAGGGATGGTTTTCTCTTTCAGGGAGTTTTATAAATACAAACATAACACCAGATAGTATAACTCTCAATTCCTTTGCTTAAGAATTCAGTGCAATCCCAAAAATAATAGAATAAAAGCTCAGAATCAGGGCTACATTTTAAATATTACTCTAATGCACTTAAAAAGTTGGTAGAATAATACCTTTTGCATCAACACGTATTTTTGGACAACAGGTATAAAACTCGGATGTCTGGATTGATTGACTGTAATCCTGAATGATTTACCAGCAAATCAAACTTTTTTCAAAGGAGAAAGCGAATGTATGAACAAAATCAGGGAAGGCCTGTGAAATCAGGGAGAGTGACAGGTATGTATTACTGTCAGCACAACAGGACCCGAAAAGCAACAATTAAGTACAATGCTGTAAATCCCTTTGCGTGGCCAATACCAACACAAACGCAGCTTATTCAAAAGCTTTTATTAGATCTCCAAATTAAAACCAAGCGCTTTCTCCCAGTCACTACCGGGCTTTCTCAAGGTAAAACAATTTGGTAACTCATGCCATTTCATTTATACTCTAGACAAGGTCACATGTCTCAGTTAATTAATGCCTATTGATATTTTAAAGTAAAATACAAAGAAATGTAAAAATATAAAATTGTAAAAATGTAAAGTTTTATATAAAGTTTTGTATAAAACAATCTTATATCCAAACAATAAAGCAGCACTATTGTGTTAGTTAACCATATTCTCAGGACAAGTAAACATACCCCAATAAAACCCCAAACTTCATCCTGTTTTTCTTTTATGCTTTTACTTTTAAAGCCTTGTCATTAAAGTCCAAGTACAACCAAGCAGAACCCTGTAAGACAAATAATTTTCTCCTTTACAGTCTAGCTTGTCTCATTTTAAAACACTATTAATGTTGATGTTCTCATTCATACCGGAAACCTACTAGCATCCAATTTAAGTTGCCAAAGTAGTTCACGGTATTCTAGTTGTTTCCCAGTTGCCACCTCTAACTTCAGGGCAACTTGCTCAAGACAATAAACCTTAAGCATATTTTCACATGTCAACAGATGTTTGTAAAAGCATTGCTTTCCTTGTGGTTACTGATGTCGTTCAGGTGTTCATACACCCTTCTTCTTAAAACCCGCTCTGTTTTTCCAACATAAAACCCTTTACATTCTTCACAAAACCCTAGATAAACCACACCTTTCACCCCACAATTATAATGTTTTTGGGGTCTGTAATAAAATTTCCTAGAAGGCAAATATAAAGTCCCCCCATTTAACATGGCATAACATTGTCTACAGTTCCCACAAGGAAAAGTTCCCAGTTTCTTCTTGGTGTTATCATATTTAATGTCTTGTTTAGCCTCCAGTAATTCTTTAAGGTTTTTGTTCCTCTTTCTAATAAAATGAGGGCAAAGTGTGGTATAAGGCTTTGTGTCATCATGTGAAGTGAGCACAGGCCAGTACCTTTGAATAACCTCTTCAAATTCATCCAAATTAACTGCATAAGTGTAAATAAAACTGTTTCTAAGGTTAGAACTGTCTTTTGTTGTTTTTGGATGAACCATGCTCGAAGCAGTTCCTAACAAGGTTGGGTATAATCTATCCCTCCCCTTACTAACTTCTTGGCTCATTTTATTTATAAGGTATGTTGGGTAACCCTTTTCAAGAAAAAAGCCTTTTAAAATCTCAATCTCTTCACAAGAGGCCTCCAAAGTACTAGACATCCTTGATCCCCTTATTAACTGCCCTTTTACTATGCCTTTCTCTTGGCTGTAAGGGTGATTACTTTGAAAGTGCAGAAATGAGTTTGAGTAAGTAGGGGGGAAGCTGTAATTATGTACACGAAGTTAGTAAGGGGAGGGATAGATTATACCCACCCTTGTTAGGAACTGCTTCGAGCATGGGTCATCCAAAAACAACAAAAGACAGTTCTAACCTTAGAAACAGTTTTATTTACACTTATGCAGTTAATTCGGATGAATTTGAAGAGGTTATTCAAAGGTACTGGCCTGTACTCATTTCACATGATGACACAAAGCCTTATACCATACCTTGCCCTCATTTTATTAGAAAGAGGAACAAAAACCTTAAGGAATTACTGGAGGCTAAACAAGACATTAAATATGATAACACCACGAAGAAACTGGGAACTTTTCCTTGTGGGAACTGTAGACAATGTTATGCCATGTTAAATGGGGGGACTTTATATTTGCCTTCTAGGAAATTTTATTACAGACCCCAAAAACATTATAATTGTGGGGTGAAAGGTGTGATTTATCTAGGGTTTTGTGAAGAATGTAAAGGGTTTTATGTTGGAAAAACAGAGCGGGTTTTAAGAAGAAGGGTGTATGAACACCTGAACAACATCAGTAACCACAAGGAAAGCAATGCTTTTTACAAACATCTGTTGACATGTGAAAATATGTGTTTAAGGTTTATTGTCCTTGAGCAAGTTGCCCCTGAAGTTAGAGGTGGCAACTGGGAAACAAAACTAGAATACCATGAACTACTTTGGCAACTTAAATTGGATGCTAGTAGGTTTCCGTATGAATGAGAACATCAACATTAATAGTGTTTTAAAATGAGACAAGCTAGACTGTAAAGGAGGAAATTATTTGTCTTACAGGGTTCTGCTTGGGTTGTACTAGGACCTTAATGACAAGGCTTTAAAAGTAAACGATAAAAGAAAAACAGGAGGAAGTTTGGGGTTTTATTGGGGTATGTTTACTTGTCCTGAGAATATGGTTAACTAACACAATAGTGCTGCTTTATTGTTTGATATAAGATTGTTTTATACAAAACTTTATATAAAACTTTACATTTTTGCATTTTACAATTTTATATTTTACATTTCTTTGTATTTTACTTTAAAATATCAATAGGCATTAATTAACTGAGACATGTGACCTTGTCTAGAGTATAAATGAAATGGCATGAGTTACCAAATTGTTTTACCTTGAGAAAGCCCGGTAGTGACTGGGAGAAAGCGCTTGGTTTTAATTTGGAGATCTAATAAAAGCTTTTGAATAAGCTGCGTTTGTGTTGGTATTGGCCACGCAAAGGGATTTACAGCATTGTACTTAATTGTTGCTTTTCGGGTCCTGTTGTGCTGACTTTATTCTTTTGACTTGGGCTACATTCATTTCTGACTTTACTAGGTATGTATTACTGCCCAATGAGGTAAATAAGTGACTTACCCTTGCTGCTACTTGACAACTGCTAAACAGCAGTCACTGATCTGGTGTGGCAGTACCAGTGTTGCACAATATATTGGTATTTGCTGAAATAACTACAAAAGAAGGACTGCTATGGCTTATGCTTGGTGTGTGTGTGTGTGTGTGTGTGTGTGTGTGTGTGTGTGTGTGTGTGTGTGTGTGTGTGTGCGTGCGCATAAAAAATATCACTGATTTTTGTCTGTGCATGCACCTAATAATGCTATGACACAGAATTATTATTCTGGGTATCAGTAAAAAATGTACTCAACAAGTAATTATATTTCAAAAGTAAGACACAAGATATATCACAGAACATTCAGACAATTAGATCTTCTTGGAGTCTAGTGGCCCCCACTCAGCAGATTGTATAACTGGATACTGGGGGCTCCCTTAATCACTCTTGACTCTGTGGAACCCCCACAAAAGCTATTGCTGGCTGAAAAACAATGAGGACAAAAATGTTTCAATTTTCTGACTGAGCTGTTTAACCTGAACAATGCTGAGATATGAACCTTTTAGGATAAAGCTAATAGCCTCTGGTTTCAACCACACCCATTCTAAAACCAGCCCTGCTCAAATTTGTGTGTACAGAAAGCTGCTGGGGACCTGGGGATTGTGTGGTTATTACAACTTTAATTTTCATCACGGTCAATCCTTAGAGGTGTGCACATGAAGTCATTATAGCTTGTGATTGAGCTGAGGACAGTGTGGTCATTGTTTACTTACTTTTCTCACAGACCTCAGAGGTGTAAAAAGAAGGTTACTATAGCTTGTGTAGGGGTGGTGTACTGTCTAAGAGCAACAAATTAGAATATATTACTGAAATCATTCTCACAATCACACATCAGGCACATACACATGGGGCTGACTTTGAGGGTTAGGGGTGAGGAACCATGCTATGTATACATATATCAGAAGTCGCTTGAAATATATGACTAAGGCAATTTAAACCTCTACTTTCATCCTAGCCTAACACCAGAGGGATGTATAGGCAGTGGCTGTCTTTTGTGGGGGGGCTTAGGGAAGGATTCAGTATTCCCAGATATGACCTATGCATTTCCACAACTGGCTTGTTAGTTTATTGTGAGCTACTATTTTGTCAGCTTTGAACACTAAGCCTTGGGCACAACTTATGTCTTCCTTGAAAGAAAAAAAATAAAGACTGAAAGTCTTTTCTTTTTCATGATTTTTGTTTAGGCCACCAAGGGAGTAAAATGCTGAGAAAATGCATCCCAGGGCACATATATAATGCCTGTGGCTTTGGGGGAACCAGCTTAACTGAGTTATTTCCTAAATGGTTATTACTGTGCTGTCTTCGTCAGGAAAGGAGTGCTGAAAGGATGCAAAGAAAACTAAAGCTGAACAACAACAGTGAATTTCTTTCCTTAATATTTTTGTTCAAGCCATTACTGGATGAAAAGGTTGTGTAAAAAGAAAGAAAATGTTAAAATGCACTTCAGAGCATGTAGAAAGTTATGGCTTCTTGTAAAAGCTGAGAGTAAGGCAAAATGTGAGAAAAGGAAGAAAAAAGTAATGTGCATGGTATGGAGAGCCCAAAAATGGGGTGGGGATCAGAGGAGAGGACTGGAAGGTGTGGGGGGTGGTGTTGAAACAGTAGGCCTAGTCATCACTTCATTTAAGTCCAGACCTGCACATATAGTTGTTGTAATGTATCACTGTTACAACTAAATTCCAGTAACTATGTGTCCCTTTGTTAGACAGGTCAACAAAGTATGGTATATAGGCCTGTTGTGATGTAACACCTTGTAGCTAAGGTCTGTCTGTATGTACTACTCCTAAAAGTTTGCAGCAGAAACTAAAAGGTTTCTTAAGAGGTGTGGCATTGATAGGATGATAGTTATACTGGAAGAGCCTAGGGGGTCCCCAACTTGACATTTGCTGGGGCCCCCCAAAACGCTAACACCGGCCCTGTGAAACGGCACTGGATAATGCAGCGACTACAGTGTAACATTAGCTTACAAAGGGCACAGCCTCTATTTCCAGCATTACAGTGCAGTTCTAAAGCCATAAGCCATGAATGCACAAAGTTGAAGCTACACTGCAGCTTAGTATTAAATACACAAAGTAGCATCATTTAATTAAATTTAAACTTGGTTTTCCACAAGCACTATTTTTAAGACGCCAAAAATCAGCAAACAGGATGGCTGCATTATATGCATATGGTACCTCTCAATCTCTTAGAACAACAAATTTAGACAAAGCCTAAAATAATGGGGGTACAAAGGCCCAAAAGTTTGTTTGTATCTTTCGGCTTTTCCCAGTTAGGGGTTGCCACAGCGGAACTCTGGTCCGCTAGTGATTGGTAGTTGATTTTTACGAGCCGAGTTACCAGCCCTGACGCACAACCTTCAACGAAGGTACGCCCATTCATGCATGTCGCCATGCAGAAGACGCTCTAGCTGAGAATCGAACCGTACAGCGTCTTACTGTGAGGCGACAATGCTACCGCAGCACCACCACCACAAAGGCCCAAAAGTATGGACAGATTTTAAATACTGCTCTTATAAACTTAGAAAGCTGTTAGAAAATCAGGTTTTGTGTTCGCATGCATTTGCTGAAGGATATGAAGTCTGAAACTCAAATGCATGTCTTTATTTAGTGACTGCGATCCTCAGTGATTTGCCAGAAAACCACAACTTTGGAATAGACCAAAAATATGAGGCAAAAATCTGGACAGTTGATAGGTATAGTAGTATGCTACTTCTACAAGGATTACCCATATCATTGATAAAGGCTGTGAAAAACAAAAGTCCTACAACACTGAGAACCAAGGAGCCCCTTGTATCAGTGAGTGCAGGTGGACGTTATTACTTTACTGCAGAGTACCTACTTTCTTCTAAGCAAATAACAAACCAACTGGTGGCACTAAATAATTTAAACTCATGGAGAATATTTAGAAATGTACTGTGATCAACCACATTAGAAACCCCTGAAACTTCTTAAAAATAAAGAAATAACTACATCAATAAGTATCATAAAAACTTTACTGTCATTTAGAAAAGCATGTTTGAAATCAATGGTGTCCAGCAAGACATGTCTGTACACCTGCTGGTTTGAAACCACTATGTATCTCTGAAATTAACTTAGGACTGTCTATGTAGTACAAGACTTGTAAGTGCGCACCTTTTCTAGTATTTCTGACAGATTTTTAGTGCCAGTGATGCGCCACCTCTATTCAAGGACACAATAACAGCCCTTTTGTAGAGACGCATGCAGCAAGGCCTTCCTTTAAAGAATGACCAGTTACGAAAACAGCACAATATCTGTAACAGATGAATAAACTAAATAGAGGGCTGAAAAAGTAATGCAACACCAGAGGAAGCTGCGCTTAAAGACAGAAACTATGAAAAAGCTGCATCAATAAACTTATTTCAGCTTCCAAGATTACTGCACACTGAATAACAGCTTAATTCTAGCTCTCCCAGTGTGAAAACAGAAACTTAGCAGGGAAAGCCAGTAAACCTAAATGTCTGGGTAAATTTCAGCAACTGGCTAGTAAGTGCACTGCCTGGATACCAGGAAAAAAGAAATACAGAGGACCTGAAGGAAAATCATCTCCAAAATGTGACAAGGAAAAGTACTGCAGTTGTAAAGCAAAAAGCAGTGCAATCTCCAGACATGACTTCCAGTAACCTAGAGAAAAATATAAGGCAACTGCACACCGACCTGATTTAAGTAAGCAAAACACTTATGGAGTATATCAATTCAAACAATAAAAAGGCTGGAAAAAATGGAAGAAGCTTTGAACAGTTATTCAGATAAGGTGATAAAACTGCAAAACTCAAAGGTCAAAATTAAGAAAAGACTGGCTGAATATGAGAATGCACAAGAAGAGATGTTTCAAATGATAACAGAATTAGAAGACAGAAGTTGTAGGGAAACCTGAGATTTTCTGCTGTACCACAGAAGCTGGAAGGAACAAACTGTTAATTTTAAGAAAGCACAAATAAGCAACTGGACTAGTATTGCACTGTTTTGCACAACAGGAATTGTTAGCTGAAAGAGCACATCATGTGTATGCTCCAAACCTGGCAATGAGAAAGCAACCTAGACCTTTAATAGTAAAGATGCAATCTTACCAGCAGCAGCAGGAGTTGAAACTGACAAAACTGTGGCAGACGAACAAAGTACTAAAAGTGGGAGACAGCAGAGTGTTTGTGGAGAATGACTACTCATACACCAGGCAGAAGAGGAGTACATTTATTCCATTATTCAGGAATGTAGGCAAGCAGATGTGAGATTCCAACTGCTGTACCCAGCTGTCTTCAAAACATTTTTCAAAGGAGGGACAAAATAATTTTTTTGATAAAGTACATGCTAAGGAAGAAATACAAATATTTGTCAAACAAAAATTGAGCTGTGAAACACAAGAATATTCTGTTTCTTGTTCCTCTGGTAATACAGACCAAAGAGAGAGAGTGCCAGTGAAATTGTTTCTGATGTTTCAATGGAAAATGCTTGAGAGAAGGAAAAAAGCACAAAAGTCAACTGGAAGAATCAAGAGAATGTTGGAAATGAAGCAGATACAGGATTTGGGAGATGGAAATGAACAGGAATAAAACCAGTAAATTGGAAATTGACAAATGTAGGATAACAAAGCAATAATTATATTTGTGAAACATGACAAAACAAGAACATCTGGAAATCTTGGACTTTGTTAAATTTGTAGGAAACTCTAATGCATATGCCTTACTTCATTTCATTAATGTTCAGAAAAATACTCAGGAGATGGGAAGAGGAGGGAGAAAGTTAACTGTAAGTAAAATTTATTTTTCTTAATGGTACTATTTTAATAGTGCATGATTTTCTTTGTATGCTATAATGTATTTGAAGTTATTTTTAAGTGTAGTGGGGATACTAATGTAAATGGGTGCTCCTGTTTTTTTTTTTTCCTTTCTCTTTTTCTCCTTGTTCAGTTTTAAGAAATGTAGGCACAGCAATGTAAAAAAAAAAGTAGTAGAAAAATCTGGTTAAAAGAGCTTAACAAAAGAAAAAATAATGTGCTTTTTATCGTTCTTGCATAGAGGTGTGACTGGGTTAGGGCCCTTAGCTTAATCTAGTAACAAGTTTTAAGAGAAATGAAGTAAATGAAAAAGAATATTTAATATTATAAGGCTTTTTCTAGTAAGCAAATGCATGCTTGGCAGTTTTGTGTCTGGTTGTCATGTCTCTAGGGGAACAATCTGATAAAGAGAAATGGCTTCAAAAAATGTTTCCTGAAAACATTCAAGTGTTTCCCAGCTGAGAGTGCTATAAAGATAAGACACAGACAGAAAGAATAGAAGCACAGGCTATAGCATGCATCTTAGCATGTACAACCTTTCTTTTAGGTTATCTCAAGTGTGTGTGTGTGTCAGTTTGGAACATTTGTTCGTATTAGGAGGGGGAAAACTTCAATATTTGAAGATGTACATAGTTTTGTGTATTATTATTAAGTTAATAGGTTTTAGTGGGTGTTAGGGGTGTCTTTTTTTGTTTGAGGGCTTTTAATAAAACAAAGTTTTGTAAGATGTGACATAACCTCAAATGGATATGACAAGAAAAAATGGTATACAAGATCAATGTGCCAAACACTATATGCATGTAACACAAAAGCTGGAAATAGAAGTTATGTCCTTACCATAACGTTCCATGTGGAGTGTTCATCTCGCCTTTGTTCTATCCTCTCCGCCGGTTGGCCGCTTGCAAGCTCTGCATCGAGAAGAAGCTCGAGACAACCTAATACCCACAATCCCCCTCTGCCTTTACCTCAGATCTAGTTTGCAAGCAAACCAGTAGTCAGAGAGAGCACACTCATGCCAATATCCCATATGCACAGAAACTAAGAGTCTATATATATATATATATATACATATACACATATATATACATGTCAACTATATACACAACAACTGCAATGCAGAAGCAGAATGCCCCAGACCAGGCACCAAACTGAACGTTCTTCAGATGAACACTCCACATGGAACGTTATAGTAAGGACATAACTTCTATAATGTGATAGTGTTCAATCTCGCTTGTTCTACACATGGAAGGCCCCTAGCTCCTTGTTCCTGAGGAACTCACGGAAGGACGTTCTTGAGCACAGTGGAACCAAAGGTTGCCCTGTCCCTAGAAACCTTGTCTACCTTATAATGAGAAATGAATGTATGTGGTTTAGACCAAGTAGCAGCCGCACAAATAGCGTCTAGTGGTAGGCGGGCTGCATGAGCCAGGGATGTAGACACTGACCTTGTGGAATGTCCTTTGGGTTTGTGCAAAAGAGTTTGATCTGAAGAATCATAGACATAGATGATACAATCAGTTAACCACTTAGAAAGAGTTCTTTGGTAACCGCTACTCCTTTCCTGTTATCAGCAAAGGCTACAAAAGTTGATCAGATTTTCTGTGATCTTTTGTTCTATCCAAGTAAAACCTTAGCTGTCTGTGAACATCTAATTTGTGCAACATATACTCCATTTTATTGGAGTGATTCTTGAAGAAAGTGGGTAATTCAATGGACTGATTAATATTGTTAATAGAACAAACTTTAGGAAGGAAGGATGAATTAGTGCGAAGAGAAACTCTGTCAGAGTGAAAGATCAAATAAGGGTGCTTAATGGAGAGAGCTTGAAGTTCAGATCGGATGTAATGGCTACCAAAAAGAGAGTCTTCCATGATAAAAATTTCAATGGGCAAGAGGAGGCTGGTTCAAAGGGGGGCAGCATTAACTTAGATAACAATAAGTTTAGACTCCAAGGTGACGTAGGAGATCTAATTGGTGGTCTAATATGAAAAACCCCTTTTAAAAAGGCTTTACAAAGTCTGTGGGCCATAACAGGAGCCCCACATTCTTCCACATGGAAATCAGAAATGGCAGCCAATTGAACTCTTAATGTGGCAGGAGAAGCACCCTGATGGAACAAGTCTGTTAAAAACTCTAATATTTTATTCAAAGGAGCTATGACAGGGTCCACTTGCTGTGTATTCACCCAGAATTCAAAGCGCTTCCATTTACTAGTATATGTTTTAGTAGTGGAAGCTTTATGAGAAGCCACTAATATATTCTGAACTGCAGGCGAAGAAGATCAGACCTGGCTAAGAAATTGAGCAGCCAAGCTGCTAGATGGAGGGACAAGGCGAGGGGTGGGGAGCCCCTGACGAGTGAGTCAATAGATCTGGCTCTGGGTCCAGGATCCAGGGTCCCAATGCAGTGTGTCATGAGGAAGGGGAACCAAATTTGACGAGTCCAGAATGGGGCAATGAGGATTATTGTCCTGTGTAGGTTTTGGCTTTCTGGAGAAACTTTGATATCAGGGGAAGGGGGAGAATGCGCACAGGAGTCCGGGGCCAATCGTGAATCAGTGCATCCCTGGGGACTTCCCCGAGGGGTAATAGGGCAAAGTAGCTCCTGCATTTGGCGTTCATTGGAGAAACAGATCGCAAGAAGGCTGGCCCCACGCGAAAAATCTTTTCAGCAACTGACTGTTTTAGGGACCACTAACAGTATTGCTCTGCTCAGCCTGTCGGCTATGACGTTGGATGACCCGGATAGCGCTGCTGTATCAGAAGCGACCGCGTGGACTCCGCCCATTGCCAGATTCTCATGGCCTCTCTGCATAGCTGATAGGACTTGGTTCCCTGCCTGTTTATGTACCAGACTACCGACATGTTGTCCGCCTGAACTGCAATAGTTCCCAGAGGAAGAAGGGGAGCAAAGTGTTGCAACGCTAGAAACACTGCCCTCAACTCTAGAACATTGATGTGCAGATTGTACTCTAAATTGGTCCATTCGCCTTGGACTGTCTGTCCCTGAAAGATGCCCCCACCCTATCAGGGAAGCGTCCGTGGTCACCGTAACTGTAGGCGGGTAGCACAAATGGTCTCCCCTTGGAAAGGTTGCTGAAGCCACCAGTTTAGGTGTGTTTTGCATGTGTTGTTATAAGAATCTCGTGTGTTAGAGGTAGTTGTTGGAACGACCATTGTGCAAACAGTAGTTATGTAGGACTCATGTGCAGTCTTCCCAAGGGTATTGCAATAAGAGAAGCTGACATGAGTCCCAAAACCTTCAGTACCAGTTTTGCTGGGGATTTCCTGGACAAGAGAAGAAGACGTATGTGAGTCTGAAGTGAAAGTATCCTTTCTGGAGGAAGTCTTAGAATTAACTGATGTGTATCTAATTCCGCTCCTATGAATAAGATACTCTGTGATGGCTGTAGTAAGGATTTAAAGTTTACGGAAATTCCTAGGTGAATACAAAGTTGAAGAGTGTAGTCTCTGGCCTGTACTAGTTGATGCTGGGTGGTGGCAGAAAGGAGCCAGTCGTCCAGATACGGAAACACCTGGAATCCTACGTCTCAAGTGAGACGCTACCACTGCCATGCATTTGGTGAAGACCCTGGGGCTGAGGTCAGACCAAAGGGCAGGGCTCGAAACTGAAAGTGACTGGCACCCAGCCGGGCGCCAAATGATCTCTGGATGCCCTGGCCATTTTGATGTGGTAGTATGCATCCTTCAGATCTATTGAGCACATCCAGTCGCCCTTCTGTAAGAATGGAAGGATCGATTGAAGCGTGACCATTCGAACTTTTCTTTCTTGTGAAGGTATTGAGGTTGCTTAGGTCCAGAATGGGCCTCCAGTCCCCTGTTTTCTTTGGAACTAAAAGAACCTTGAGTAAGTCCCGAATCCTTTCTGGTCCGCTGGGACTGGTTGGATGACTCTTTTTCTAGCAGCTTTGAAATTTCTATAGCTGCTGGCTCGAGGGGCGGTACATCTGGGAGTCTTTTCTTTGGAATGGGATGGGATAAAAAGGTATATTGTAACCTCTGGTAACCACGCTTTTACCCACTTGTCTGTAGTTATGTTTTGCCAGGCCTGAGGGTATAAAGCTACTGCCTCCAGAGCAGGACAGTCGGGCCTCCTCTCAGGAGTGCTGGAAAGGTTTACCAGGGAGTGTATCCCTGTCACCTTGATTCTCGGACCCCCTCTGCCGCCAGGGCGTCTTCCAACTCTGCCCCTCCTCTGCCTCTAGAAGGGCATCACCCTGTGTGCCTCGGAAAGATCCTTGGGGTTTTGAAACCACATTTTTCCACCACGCTTCTTTGGGGCACTTTGAAGTGCGGTCTGGTTGGGGTGGAAAACGAACTCCGACAGCAGACAGAGTCTTTCCCTCCTGCTCACACGGTAAGGGTCTCCTTTACTTTGGGGCCAAAAAGTGGCACCGTCAAATTAGTAAAGGAAGACTTGAAGGCTTCCGAAATGAACATAAGCGCATCCAGGATTGTAAGAGCAATCGCTGAAGCTGCTGACCTACTCAACCTTCGCCGCGTAAGAGATCAGCCTCATGGACGAGTTCACAATGGATGTAAGGGTATTAAGTTGCGCTGTCACTTTCTCTGACACAGCAGCATCTGTAGTACCCTGAGGGTATCTCCCAACTCTTTGACTAGATCCCTCTGTAGTCGCGGTAAAGTGGGTCAAATAGTTCAGGGATCGCATGGAAAAAGCCGCTGAACTAAAACGCTCCCATACCTGTCCATAGTCCTAGAATCTTTATTAGGGGATGGACAGATGAGGAAGATTCCGACATCTCTTTTTTTGTGGGCGCTGCCACCCCATAGCGTCCACTGGAACTCCTTTTGTCAAGTAAGTCTTGTCCTGGGGTGCAGTGATATACTTATTGGGTTTCCTAGGGACTGGTTCCACTGTGCAATAAGTTCCATTAATTCATCCCGGACCCAGGAGGAAAGACTGACTCATCCTCAGAAGGGGAAGGGACTGCCAGTCACCTCTCTGTTTCAGGATCTCCAATATGTCAGAAAAGAGACATCTTCTGAAGGTGACTTAGGGGACCCTTCTGACTCATCCAAGTCAGTATCGGATGTCAAAGATTCTTGTGGAGAATCCAAGTGTCTCCTCTTACACAACCTTTTCCTAGGGACTTCTTCGCGGGGAGCATCCGAAGAAGCCTCCGAGGACCAGGGGTGGCTGAGACACCCCTTTATGGGGAGGAGAGGTTGCTTCTACTGATGTGGTTGTCTGGGTAGACAACACCTTCCTCATGAAGAAATGGGAAGAATCCCGAGACAGGCACTCCACAATCAGAAGATCAACCTCTTCCTGCTCCACAGACTGGCCTGCTCTCGGATGAGGTATGGATGGAGACAATGGAAGGCCTTCAAGTTTCGCTACCAACTGGGTGGAAACGAAATAAGTTTGGATAGGGCGAATGCTCCAATAACTTCTGCACCACGATCCACATCGACATCGGAGAGCTTAGAAGAAGAAGCGGGTCGAAGGAACCCAAAGACGAGCCGACCTCAATAGAGTCGGGAGGGAGCTCCATCACCGGTTCCAAGACTCGAGGCTCAGGAACTGACACCAGTTGAACACTGGCCCGAAGTCTGTGGAACCGGTGATCTAACTTTACTCGAAGAGCTGACTTGGGCTCCTTTGGATGCCTGGTCTGAAGCATCCAGAGCCTCCTGAAAGGAAGGTTTAATAACCCCTGTCCATGAGTTTCCTGCCTATCTGTCATGACCCTCCCACTAAAGAGTGACAAATTGAACAGTCCTCTTGTAAGTGGAGAGGACACAGGAACTATGGTTGTCAGTAACTGACATTTTTGGCCACACTGGCAACGTTTAAAGCCTGATTTAATTTTCTCAGACATCTTACAGGTAAGAGAAAAAGTCAAGTCCAGTAGAGAGACAAATCCAGTAGAAAAAAGTCGAATCCGATATAAAAGTCAGTCCGGTTGTCAAATTTTAAGTAAGGGGTGGAAGGCGAAAACCCTAACCAGTTTAAGTAAACTTAGAATTTCTACCTTACCACACACACATAGACTATGTCTACCAAAAAGTATTTTTAGAACAATTTTTCTACAAATATAACAAAAATAAAGTTATATCTTATCTGCTAGATCCCAGTGATGCGAACGCAGCAGCGGCAAACTAGATCTGAGGTAAAGGCAGAGGGGGATTGTGGGTATTAGGTTGTCTCGAGCTTCTTCTCGATGCAGAGCTTGCAAGCGGCCGACACGGAGCCGAGGATCGGCTCCAAACCCATGTGTAAGAACAAACGGCGAGATTGAACACTATCACATCTAAACGTTTAACAAAAAAAGCTGTTATACATGAAAGGTGGAAATAATAATCAGCAACACAATAATGCTTTCTATAATGTCTTTAAACATCAATGGTCTCGCAGATAAATACAACAAAGAAAGAGTAGTGAACTATATAACAAATGTAGAGTGCAAATAGCTACGCTACAGCAGAAACACTTGGAAAGAGCTGAACGTCTGGATTTGATTAAGAAAGGTTTTCAGGATGTTTTTTTTTGCATAATACCTGCGGCAAAGGAAAACAGGAATATGTTTATTAATTGCAAGAAGGGCTATAACAGTGATAGAAGAGGAGAAAAAAAGATAATAATGGTAAGTAATAAGGGGCTACTGGCAAGGGAGGAGGATTACACTGGTGGCATGTATTTATACTCCAGCAACAACTACTATACTGGAGGTTAAGAAAATTCTAAGAGAAATAATCAGCCTTCAGCAAGGAATATTACTTATAAGTGGGGACTGGAATTTGATCTGCAACAGCAAAGATGTGTCTGAGGGGGCAGAATGGAAAATATAATTAAGGAGGGTACATTTTTGAAGAAATTTATAAAGATATTTGGCAAGGAAGATGTGAATTCAGTAATAGGAGTCTGAAGTGAATTTAGATATTATTCCCCAGGATATAAAAAACTGGGCTAGGCTAGAACGAATTTACATTTCACAGGAACATGTAAATTTAATTGAAGGTCTTGATATGCACCCAATAAATATTTCAGATCATGCACAAGTAATAACTAAAATAAAACCACAGAGTAATGAAATAAAAACAAGACACTGGTGCTTTACCACACATCTGTTGAAAAGAGAGGCATTTAAGGAATGGGTAGTGAAAATTATTGAGGAGCTATTAAAGAAGATAGAAATTTCTTCTGAAAATATGGCTAGGGAATGGGATAAAATTAAAGTGGAGTTCAAAAATAGGGTGGAAATAAAAGAAAGGGCGATATGGTTAGGAAGTAATAAGAATTATTTATAGGGACTGACAAATGTTAAATTACTGCAAACGGGAGTAATCCCATGGATCAAGAAGAGGAGAAACTGCAGAATGCTAAACAGAAAATACGGGATTACCTCAATAATATGCATGAGTTTAGAAAGACTGCTGTTACATAACTGTTTTTGATAATAACTCTAAAGCACAAAAACTTTTAGCACAACTAAACTAGAAAGGGCCGTCACCAAGCTAAGGAAACGTATAACAAGGAAGATAACAATAGATCCTGTAGAAGTATTAGAAATATTGTGGAAATTCTATGAAAGTCTGTATAAAGCAGAGAAATATGGAAATCAAGAAAAGGTGCAAATTGGAAATGTTTATGGAAGAATTAAATAAGAGAAGGTTAGATGTAGATGAGGCTTGATCACTAACAGTAAGGATAGGAGAAGATGAGATAAAAAAGGTGACGTATAACCAACCTACAGGAAAGTCCCCAGAACAAATGGTATTCCTGTGGAAGTTTGGAAGGTAAGATGGAAAAAAATTATAAAGATCTGGAAGGTTTTGCTTAACAGTATTTTAAGAGGATGAGAAGTACCAACATCCTGGAAAAAAGCGGTGGTAGCTGTAATTCCTAAAGAGGGTAAAGATCCATTACATCCAGCTTCATACAGGCCCATTTCAACACTAAACTATGATTATAAAGTGGTTATGTCTATAAAGGCAAAACGAATGGCA
Source organism: Protopterus annectens (assembly GCF_019279795.1). Taxonomy (NCBI): domain Eukaryota; kingdom Metazoa; phylum Chordata; order Ceratodontiformes; family Protopteridae; genus Protopterus; species Protopterus annectens. The sequence goes on along the minus strand of NC_056733.1, from coordinate 1,795,088,182 downwards.
ATAGAGATGCCAAAATTGATAGATATGGGTCAATGTGATTTTGTGGAGGGGAGACAAACATCTGACAACATTAACAGAACACTGATGATCTAGAGGGAAGCAGAATGTAAGAAAATACCACTGCTGTTGCTGGATCTTGATGCAGAGAAAGCATTTGGCAGAGTAAGCTGGGCCTTTACGAGTATGACAATGGAAGCATTTGTATTCCCTGATAAAATTATAAGGTTGATTAGGAAGATATATGAGGGATCGGAGGCAAAAATTAAAGTGGGTGGGTTCCTCTCTGATCATTTCTGCTTTAGCAGAGGAACCAGGCAGGGGTGTCCTCTCTTCTCTTCGTTATTTGCATTATATTTAGTACCACTGTCAAAGAAAACAAGGGACTCAGAAATCCAAGCATATAGTTGGCAAGGTAGTCAAGAAAAGCTGACTATTTGCAGGTGATATTATTTTATACATGACAAAAACAGAAAGGGACATTACAAAGTTGTGGAACATTTTCAGATAGTTTCACATCTTTTTGGGATACAAAATTAATGAAGCTAAAACAAAGGCAATAGCAGTAAATTATATATCCACACAAATTGGTTCGGTTGTTGTTGTTTGTCTTTCGGCTTTTTCCCGGTAAGGGGTCGCCACAGCGGAACTCTGGTCCGCTAATGATTGGCAGTAGATTTTTACGAAACGCCAAGGTGCCAGCTCGACGCCCAACCTTCAACGAAGTCACGCCATTTACGCACGCATGTCTTTCGAATGCTACCCAACTGTGGGGAGGACATGCAGACTCCACAAATTGGTTCGGTAATATTCAAATTTAATGGGAAATGGTAAAATGAAGTAATTAGAAGTATGTATTAAAAATTATTCCGATAAGGCAGCTGAGGTTATGTAGGAAGAGACTAACAAAAGATAATGCAAAAACTGAGAAAATGGAAGGCCTGTTATATGGATATCGATAGTAAGATCCAAGCAGTTCATAGGTAGGTACTAGGCTATAGGCCCTAGGGCCTATATAGGCCTAGCCAAAAAGGTACCCTGGCTTTTGCCACCCAAGAAAATTATTTTCCTGTGCCACTGTCAAGCAGAGCCACAGAAGTGATCCCCGGGGTGAATTTCCTATTTCCCATCCAATCAAGATTTTTCTTGAAGAGTGCTAATGAGGAGCTCTGTTTGACATAGATAGGTAGTCTGTTCCAGAGTATGGGAAATCTCTGGGACAGGAATCTATCCCTCCAGCATGTTCTGTTTATTGTGGTGCCAAGGTTTAGGTCCCTAGAGAGTGAAGCTTGGAGGGATTGGGATTTCTTTAAGTGGAGCATGTCCAACAGCTCTGGGTTTGACATAGCTTTGTATGTTAGGCAGAGATCGCCTCTGAGTAGGCAATATGCGACAAAGTTAAAATGTTTTTAGTCCCTTTAGTCTTATACACAGGTCAAGCATATTTTTATCAACCAGAGGAGAAGCTGTGGATAGCAATTAATAAAGAGCTGAAGGATTTTATCTGGGAGGGGAAGATGACAAGAGTCAAGTGGGATAAGTTGATTCTGCCAATAGAACAAGGCAGACTGGGATTACCCAATTTTAAGGGGTATTTCAGAGCAACACAGTTAAGGCTCCTATTTATGTTCATGAGTTCAGAGTGTAATTATTAGAATGAACACTAGTTAATTTTCTATATTTATATGTAATATTTTAAAAGTTTTAAAGTATATGATTTTTATATTAATTTAGGAAGGGTTTAATATAGAATATCAATTTTTAGGCAGAGGTACTTAGTATGGTTTTTAATAAGCAAAATAGTGCTATGTTCATTTTTCACTTTGAAAAACGTATATGCACACAGTCACTTTATATTCTCAATACCCTGTATAAATTAATAATTAATCTTTTAACTTCATTGGTTAATCAATTAATTCATTGAGTAGAGGAAGTATAAAGGGAATGCTTCATAGGTCAGTCTGCATCTGATGAAGTAATTTTTAAATGAAAACGTATTAGGAGACGTTAATGACAGTAGTGTATGTGTTTTATTCTTTTTTATTAAAGCTGTGTTTTCAAATTATATTAGCTGGTCTTCGATCCTTGGTGGTACCTGTGGATACTTTTCAACAGTAACTTTGTAAACTGTTGGACATTATATACACAATTTTTGGACTATCTTTATTTTATTGTATGACACTATAGAGAAACTTCAAGAATTTTCTCATGCACTAATAATACTATAGATTTTTTTGTCCTTCTCTTATCCCTTTGATTTGAATAAAATTGCATTTCTGGATGTTTTAATTAGTAAAGATATAAGGGATGGATGTTTTACTTCTAATATATTTCGCAAGTCTACTTTTTACATTTATCTTCATTATCCACAACATCAAAAGAAATCGGTAGTCAAGGGCCAGCTAGTTAGGCATGCAAGGATGATTTCAGATTATAATATTTTTATTTCTGAATGTGACAGTTTGGTGAATATGTTTATGACCAGGGTATACCCAGAAGGTTTTTAAATATTAGGACAGAAGTAACCACTAAAGGACATCTTGGTATGTAACCCCCATTTTAAATAATACAGATGAGTTGGTAAGGGTTAATAATGTAGGAGTTAATATCAATGAAGATATTATGAGAGCTTCCTTTATTACCACCTATACTTTGGATAGTTCAGCTATTATGAAGGTTGTTAATAGAAATTGGAGGCTAATTTCCAAGGACTCCACCCTTATGGAAAAACTTGTTAACTTTCCAACTATTACTTATAGGAAGGATAAATCTTTCAAATATATGTTGGAAAACAAGAGATCTGGTAATCTTTTTGTTGGGAGAGTAGGTACCTTTAAATGTGGTAGGTGCTCCCAATGTGGTTATATCAGTTTTGCCAGGTTTGAATGAAGGTTACTCTTTGGCACCAGTTTTAAAATTGAAACATTATATGGCATAAAAAGAAGTTATGTACCTACCATAACATTCCATGTTAGTTATCTTCTTCTCACGTTCATTCTTGCTGGTTGGTTCAGAGCCAACCCTCGGCTCCGACTCAGCCATCTTCAAAAGCTCGAGAGCTGCTTACTGGCTCGAGGCCCCCCTATATCCCATGATGCCTAGCACTAGATACCCAGATCTCGTTTGGTAAGTCTAACTGCAGACATAATAATAAATGAATGCTATCCTAGAATGCATAATTCCTACTGGGGAGGCTACTAAGCAGAAGAAAATAGTCAGAGAAGACTCAGCCAGTGCAAAAACAAGAGGAACTCTTCTCGGTCCACTAGGATAGGGGGATGGAGGTTGAGACGCAAGAAAGAAGGCGAGAAAAAGACAACAAACATGGAACGTTATGGTAGGTACATAACTTCTTTATGTTAAGTTGTCTATCTCGCCTTCATTCTTGCTGGTTGGGACAGCATCCCTAGCACCTAAAAACCTGGGTGGCTCATCGGAAAAGACTCTTCAGAACAGTGGAACCAAAATCAGCTCTGCTCCTGGAAACCAAATCCAACTTGTAATGCGAAATGAAAGTATGTGGGTTGGCCCATGTAGCCGCAGCACAAATAGAGTCCATGGGCAACCTAGCCTGAAAAGCCACTGAAGTGGCTAAAGCTCTGGTGGAGTGACCCTTTGGTTTGACCGGTAATTGATTTTAACTGTGTGGAAGGAATATTAACTGAACTGGAAGTTTTCACTCTGCTCTTCAGTTAGTCCCACCCATCCTCCCTGTTTTTGTTTTGGTGTTAATCTTAGTGGCCTTGCAACTGACCGCCCCTCTTGTAAATTTGTGTTTGGATACTCCTTCTGGGCCCATCTCATTTGCTCACTCAACTGAGTGCAGTGAGATCATATTCTGATTTCAGGCACTCCTACTGTGTACAAAGAGAGCATCTGGGAAACAGAAAAAAAAAAAAAAAAAATTTAAGCTTGTTTCCTGCCTTTCCTGTTAAGTGGTATAGACTATTTGTAGGCTTCTGAGCCCCCAAGCCCTTCTGTGTTGGAGGAAGCCTTCTAGCTTAGTTTTTTTTCTTATAACTAGCCAGTTTTCTAGTTTCAGCACTCAAATCTGTTTCTTTGATCTCAGCACTTGTTCAGAAAAAAAAAAAATTTCATCTGCTTTTACTGTACTTGTGTTTCTACCTACTTTTTTACTTTTGCATCATCTTAAAAGTACTCAATTGTATTTATTACTGCTTGGTGTAACTCATTCTAAGCCTTTTGGTTTAAACACTTGGGCTTCAGACCAGTTGTTTTGCACTGAGAGGGTTTGTGGTCTGCACTGTAGTGGCAGAACAGGTAGCTTACATCCTTCTAGGTTGGGAACTGCTGATTGAGGGCTCAGTGTCTGTTATTCTAAAAGTGTATTAATTCTGGTTTAAGCACTTGGGCTTTCAGGCCAGTTATTTTACATTAAGAGGGTTCGTGGTCTGCACTCTTGTGGGAGGAGAGGCTGGACTCTGTCCTTCTGAGCTGGGAATTTCTGGTTGAAGGCTTATAGTGCATGCATATCTGAACTGCTTCTTACTTAAGTTGGTTAGCCTTGTTTGCTGTGGCATAGACTGGATTCGGGCCTGCTGGATCTAGCTTTATTTGTGTAACTTGGGCACTAATCCAGGCATTCTCTAAAGTATTCAATTGTATTTATTACTGCTTGGTAGTAACTTGATTAAAGTGTAGCTATCATTCTAAGTCTTTTGGATTAAGCACTTGGGCTTCAGACCAGTTGTTTTACATTAGGAAGGTTTGTGGCATGCACTGTGGTGGCAGGACAGGTAGCTTTCATCCTTCTAAGTTGGGAACTGCTGATTGAGAGCCCAGTGTCTGTTATTCTTAAAGTGTATTAGTTCTGGTTTAAGCACTTGGGCTTCAGGCCAGTTATTTTACATTAAGAAGGTTTGTGGTCTGCACTCTTGTGGGAGAAGAGGCTGGACTCTGCCCTTCTGAGCTGGGAATTTCTGGTTAAAGGTTTATAGTGCCTGAATATTTGAACTGTATCTTACTGAAATTGGTACACCTTGTTTGCTGTAGCATAGACTAGATCCAGACCTGCTGAATCTAGCTTTGTTTATATGCTTGTTGTTTGTTTGCTTGTTATTTCCCTGGAATGCTAATTCCACCTAATACGTGGCTTCTCAGCACTTCTGTGGATCACTAGTGATATCTGCATTGCTTACTGTACTTATTTCCTTGTTTCACTTGAAAGAAAGTTACTGTTTGTCGTTTTGCATTTAAGTTACCTGTAACACATTGCACTTAAGTTACCTGGCACTTGCTCACTAAAGCAATTATATAAGTCAGCACTAAAAATTAAAAGCACTACACCCTCACTCCCCAGTGGCCCTGGTTTTCAATTAAGGAATTCCCAATATTATTCTAGCATGTCCAAAGGTCAGTTGTCAATCTCCTCTCCAGTCCAGCTGGTGAATCTGGGAATCTTGAGGCAATGTTACAACTGCCTCATGTACACAGACAACCCTTTTCTCCTCCCAACAAATTCCAACACATGTGAGAGATGCAACCATATAGCCAAACTGGAGGCTAAGCTCTCTCAACTCAGTACTGGCATAACCAGTCAGGAGGAGAAGGAAACCACACTCACTACAATTCCAGTCTCACACAGACCTATCACGACAGCAAACCAAACACATAATCACACAAAAACATACTCGGAGGCTCTAAATAAAGATCTGCCGAAGCAGCAGAGACCTCCAAAGCAGACACCCAAGCAGCCGCTACCCCAAAACAAAACACGTGCAACACATATCTCACAAAGCCAGTGTGCCAAACAGTCACAGCCCTTAAGACTAAACAACACACCTGATACACTTGTAATAGGTGACTCTATCGTAAGGCAGACTGACGTCCCGCTCACCAGGCTGAACAAGGAGAGGGTCACGGTGAGCAGCCTGTCGGGCGCTAGGATCTGCCACATAACACAAGCACTCAGGTCACTCCAAGGCAAGTACAAATATGATTCAGTCATTGTCCATGCTGGTGTGAATGACCTGAGACGTACCTCCCTGGACTACATGAAAAGAGACATAAAGGAGCTCTCTGAGCATGTAGCCCAGGCCGGTATGACCCTGACCTTGAGTAGCATCTTACCCTCACCAAGAATGATGCCACAATATGAAGACAAGATGATCAATTTCAACAATTGGCTTAAGTACTGGTGTCATTCAAAGGGGATCAATGCCTGTCAGCTTGGGATGATATGCTCGACAAGCCACGATGCTTCGCTAGGGACGGCTTGCACCTGTCACCCTGGGCTTTCGGATATTGGCAAAGGCTCTTGCTACCCCATAGTGCCTTTTAGGCAAGGCTCAAAAGACAAACCCACCTCCATAGGTATCACAAGGGATAAGAAACTAAGAGTAATGCTACTCAACGCCAGAAGTCTAAACCTCAAGATGCATGCACTCGAAACTCTCCTTAGCATGGAGAATATCGATATCTGTACAGTAACAGAAACCTGGTTCAGGGCTCCTGAGAGCACCCCAGCACTACCAGGTTATACCTCATACCATGCTTTTCGGCCCAAAACTTGGACCGAACCACAAAAGGAGGGGGAGTACCGATATTCATCAAAGATACCCACACCTCCAGGTTGGTGGCAAAGCACGAAGCATCAGAGACTATCCATGTGCAACTAGCAGTGGGTAAAACTGCCTTCCAGTTTATAGCCTGCTACAGACCACCCTCCCAAACCCAGGAACCCCACTCGGCCTTCCTGAGAACACTGGAAAATATGAAGGTCTCTCCAAACACCATTATATTGGGCGACTTCAACTACCCAAACATAGACTGGGAGCATTACTCTAGCTCCAACACCCTAGCCCAAAGGTTCCTAGAATTTATAAACTCAAATGCTATGGAACAACTTGTTACCACTCCCACAAGTGGGAAAACATACTGGACCTGATCATCACCAACATGGGGACTCTATGCTCCAGACCAGAAGTGTATCCCTCACTGGTAAGATCAGACCATAAACTAATCTCACTGGATATTCACATCCCGACCCCACCCCTGCCCAGAAAACCACAGTGAAAAACTTCTCTAAAGCAAATTTCACACTCCTCAAAACTGAGGTGGAATCCTTCAAAGCCCCGGCCTGTGGAAAATCTGGCCCAAACCAGAATCCTTTATAAATGCATTCTATGAACACCTTCAGGAATGCATGGATCATCGATCCCAAATAAAACCAAGACCCAATCCTCCAAAGGCAGGCGTCCTGTCTGATGGACCCCAACCATAAACAAACTATACAATAGAAGGAGGAAGCTACTAAATGATAGAGCAAAATCCCAAAAGGAAGGCATCACTGATCAGTATTAGCAAAAACTACGGGCACACATAAAATTGTCTAAGGCCAGCTTCGAGAGAAAAATTGCACAGGACACTAAGGATAATCACAAGGCTTTCTTTAGTTATGTTAGGAACCTGGGTGGTAATTCCCAGATATGCTCAGAATTAGTCCAAAATGACAAAAAATACACGAACCCACAGACATTGCCAACAATCCTAGCTGACAGGTTCAGCGCAAACTTCTCCCCCTCCCACCAAAGGGCAAATATCTATCCCAGCAGAGTGCTGCCCCTGACATCTCAGATGCTCAGGTAAGAGCCGCCTCTCCAAAGCAAAAACACAGCATCAATGGGACCAGATGGTGTCCCGGGCTGCGTCCTACATGAACTCCAAGAAGAGCTAAACCCAAACATAAAACTACTGTTCAATCTCAGCCTTACTACAGGATATGTGCCCAAAGAGTGGCGTACAGCAACAGTGGTCCCTCTCCATAAAGGTGGTGCCTCAACAGATCCTGGAAACTATCGCCCCATAAGCCTGACTAGCTTGGTCTGCAAAGCTATGGAAAGGATCATCATGGACCTCATAAATAAAGATATTGGGGACCTGCAAACACTAGATCCTACCCAGTTCGGCTTTGTTAAGGGCAGATCCTGCCTCTTAAACCTGGTTGATTTCTTTGAAACAGTCACCAAGGCCATTGGCGAGGGAAGGTGGTCCACACAGCCTACCTGGACCTCACAAAGCCTTCGATACAATACCCCACTCGGGCATTATAGATAAGCTCACCAGCTTAAATATAAACCCCTATGTCACTAGATGGATTGCAAACTGGCTCAAGGACAGAACCCACATGGTTAGAATTGCTGGAGCCATGTCAGACTCCAAACCAGTTACAAGTGGTGTCCCACAAGGCTCAGTCCTGGGACCTCTCTTGTTCGGTATATATTTCTCGGAGGTACAGGCCAACACGGAAGGACTGTGGCTGACCAAGTTCGCAGATGACTGCAAACTGGGCGCCATAATCGACTCTCCAGCCGACACAAGCATCCTCCAAAAGGGCCTCATAGAAACAGACAACTGGTGCCAGAGCCATGGCCTCAAGCTAAATGCCAAAAGTGTATAGTCATCCCTTTGGCAAAACAAAGTGCCCACAAATTACCACATAGGTGGTAATCCATTAAGTACAGAAGAAGTAATTAGGGACCTGGGGACCCAAGTTGATAGCAATCTCTCATTTGACAACCACGTGGCCAAAGTGGTTAGAAAAACATTTTATATAGCCCACCTAATCATGAAGGTATTCACATCTAGATCAGGGGAGGTCATTGTGCCGCTTTACTCATCCCTCATCAGGCCCATAATTGAGTACAATGCCCCTTTTGGGATGTACCTTACCAGACACCTGCAGCAACTGGAAAGACCCCAAAAGTACCTCACCAAGAGGATCAAAGGGCTCAAACAGATGCCATATGCTGCCCGGTTAAAGAAACTCCAGCTCTACTCAGTGGCATACCACCTGTTCAGAGGCGATCTGTGTCTGACATATAAAGCCATGCCCAACCCGGAATTAATGGACATGCTGCACCTCAGAAAATCCAAATCCCATCGAGCTACGCGCTCGAGAGACTTGAACCTCAGCACTGAAATAAATAGGACATGCTGGAGGGACAGATTCATAACCCAGAGGCTCCCTTCACTCTGGAATAAAATCCCAATCCAGGTTAGGCAGAGTCCCTCATTGACTCTCTTCAAGAGGAATCTTGATGAGTGGATGGGAGATCGTAGGTTTACCCCAGGTATCACTTCTGTGTCACTGTTAGACAGAGGCACAGTATACTAACCTCGAAAAAGGGCATAGCAAAATAAATTTAAAATGGGTGGCGAAAGCCAAACACATTCTGGCTAGGCTTATAAATGCCCTAGGGCAGATAGCCTAGTATGAACCTATGAACCTAATTCTTTGTTCCTGAGTTGATATATGAACGTGATGATAGAAGACAACCACCTGGATAAGGTCACCTTGGAGACCAGAAGCCCCTGTTTACCTACTGCATAAGACAGAAACAGTTGATCTGATTTTCTAATGTCCTTGGTTCTATGTAAATAAAAGCGTAGTTGCCTGTGAACATCTAAATGATGCAAGTTATTCTCCGCCCTGTTGGAGTGGTTAGGGAAAAACACAGGAAGGTCTATGGACTGATTCAAGTTACTCTCTGAAGAGACCTTAGAAAGGAAGGCAGGATTAGTCCTCAGAGAAACCCTGTCATTGTGGAACACAAGGTATGGGGGTCGGATAGAAAGGGCCTGTAGTTCCAAAACTCTTTTGGCTGAAGTAATAGCTACCAGAAAAAGGGTTTTCCAAGATAAGAACTTCAGTGAACAAGAAGCTGCAGGTTCAAAAGGGGGCAAAATTAGCGAAGCTAAAATCAAATTTAGATCCCACGGAGGTGGAGGATTTCTGACTGGGGGCCTGAGCAGAGAGGTTCCTTTGAGAAAGGCTTTACAGAGCTTATGGGACATGATATTGTTTTCCGATAGGCCAATGTGAAAATCTGAAATTGCCGCTAACTGAACTCTAATTGTAGTGGAAGCGGACCCCGCATGGAAGAGCTCCGCAAGAAATTCCAAAATGGAGTGTACGGGGGTTGAAATGGGGTCAATACTTTTTGCCTCTGCCCAGGAAGATAAATGTTTCCACTTACTAGCGTAAGTTTTTCTGGTCGTAGACTTGTGTGACGACACAAGGATTTCACGCACAGAGGGGGAGACATCTGGGAGCCTGGCTAAGGTTGGAAGTGGAGCAGCCACGCTGTGAACAGGAGAGAGTGCAGGGATTGGTGCAGCCCGCCCGATTGATGAATCAGGAGGTCTGGAACTAGGTCCAAGGCTGTTCGAGAAGATAGCAATGTAGGAATGGAAACCATATTTGTCGAGGCCAGTAAGGGGCAATGAGGATCATTTTGCAACCCAAAGCAGTAGCCTTCTGAATTAGTTTCAGTATGAGGGGGAAAGGAGGGAATGCATAAAGAAGTCCCTGGGGCCAATCGTGGACTAGAGCGTCTCTGGAGGAATGCCCAGGAAGTGGAAGGAGAGAGAAGAAATTGCTGCACTTGCTGTTGAAGGGAGTTGCAAAAAGGTTGCAGCAAGGTTGGCCCCATCTGCGAAAGATTTGGTCCGCAATTACCTGGTTCAGAGACCACTCGTGAGGCATGAGAATTGCTCTGCTCAGTCTGTCTGCTATGACGTTGGACCTCCCAGGGATGTGCGTTGCAATCAGAAACCGTTGGGAAGAGATCGCACACTGCCAGAGTCTGAGCGCTTCTCGACATAAGGGGTAGGACGTGGTTCTGCCCTGCTTGTTGATGTACCACACTACGGACATATTGTCCGTTTGAACTGCAATGGTCCTGGTAGGAAGAGAGTCCTGAAGAGCCTGCAACGCTAACAGCACGGCCCTCATCTCCAAGACATTTATGTGCAGATGATACTCGTGAGGTTGCCAGGTGCCTTGGACTGTTCTGCCCTGATAATGCCCCCCCCCACCCAATCAGAGAAGTGTCTGTGGTCACTGTAGCCACTGGAGGGGGGAGAACAAATGGTCTGCCGTGGAGCACTGATGTGGAGACCATCCACCACGCAAGATGCTTCTTGCATGTCTGAGTGATCATAATCATGTAAGACATGGGACGTTGCTGAAAGGACCATTGGGTGAAAAGAAGCCACTGGAGGATCCTCATATGAAAACGAGCTAGCATCTGAAGGACAAACCTGGCTTGAATCCTTTTGCATGCTAATAAAACCTTGACATGCTGATGAATCACTAACACCCTGAGTGGTGGGAGGCTCGCTAACATGTCTTTGGTATTTAAATTTGCGCCTATAAAGGTGATAGATTGATAGGGCGACAATGCAGACTTTTCAAAATTTATTGTGATACCTAGCCTGGAGCAAGTGTGGATGGTGCAGTCTCTGGCTCGCAGAAGGTGATGTCTGGTGGTAACAGTGAGGAGCCAATCATCGAGATACAGAAACACCTGGAATCCTTGCCGTCTCAGGTGAGCGGTAACTACTGCCATACATTTGGTAAACACCCTGGGGGGGTTGTGGTGAGACCGAAGGGCAGAGCTCTGAACTGATAATGGCTGACTCCCAGCTGGAAGCGAAGGAATCTTCGGGAGCGTCTGTCCATTTTGATGTGGTAGTATGCATCCTGAAGATCTATGAAGCACATCCAATTATCCTGACCCAGAAAGGGTAAAATGGACTGAAGCGTGACCATCCGGAACTTTGTTCTTTGTTCAGACTTGTTTAATCTGCTGAGATCCAAAATGGATCTCCAGTCCCGTGTCTTTTTTGGTACCAAAAAGAACCTTGAGTAAATTCCGGATTCTTGTTGGTCTGCTGGGACTTGCTGGATGGCCCTTTTTCTTAGCAGTTTTGAGACCTCTTGCACTGCTTGGTCCCTGAGATTGGGTGGAACATCTGGAAGGGACTTGTTTGACCTTAAGGGGGTGCGAACAAAAGGAATTCTTTAGCCTCCGGATATGACGGACTGTACCCATTTGTCTTGAGTTATGTCTTGCCAGGCTCTTGGGTACAGCGATAATCTTCCCCCGACTGCCTCCAGAGGTGAACAGCCAAGGCAACCCTTCATGGATGCTGGAAGGGCTTGTCAGAGAAAGATTCTCTGCTGCCCTGGTTTTGCGGACACCCTCTGCCACGAGGGCGGCGTCTGTTATTGTTCCCTCCTCTGCCCCTGGAGGGAAACTCACCACGTGCGTCCGGCAAGGCTCCTTGGGATTTCCGGAACCACATCTTTCCACTCTTCTGACCCTTACGATATGGTCTGGAAGGAGTGGAAAAATGGACTCCTATGGCAGAGAGAGTCTTGCCTTCCTGTTCACACCTGGTAAGTGTATCTTTCACCTGTGATCTGAAGAGAGAGGAACCATCAAACGGGGTGTTGGTGAAAGATGCTCTGAAAGGTTCCACAAAATTACATAGTCGCATCCAAGCATGCCTCCTTAGGGCTACGCCTGTGCCTGCAGCTCTACTCGCACCATCGGCTGCATACGAAATGAGCCGCATGGAGGAGTTTATCACTGAATTAAGAGTCGCTAGCTGGGAGGCTGCCTTAGCCTGGGCCCCCTCAGCTGATGGATCTTGGAGGGTATCTCCAAGCTCTTTTAGGAGATCCCTTTGAAGACGGGTAAAGTGGCACAGGTAATTCAGGGACCGCATGGAAAAGGTCACTGAAGAGAACATCCACTTCCCATATCTGTCCATCGTCTTGGACTCCTTGTTAGGGGGATGGACAGATGAAGAAGTTTCAGCCAACTCCTTCTTTGTGGCTGCTGCTACCACCATGGCATCAAGGGGACACCCTTGGTCAAGAACTGTTTATCCTGCGGGGCAGTAATGAACTTGGCAGGTCTTCTAGGGGTCGGTTCCACTGTGTCTGGAGCCACCCATGCCTTTCGAGCCACCACAGACATCAGTGGGTCAAAAGGCGGAGACACCCAGGAGGTGGAAGGTCGGGATCCAAATGCATCCAGGAATACCAACTCATCCTCGGAAGGGCTTAGGGTAGTCCAGTTCCCCTCTGCCTAAGCATCTCAAGGATGTCTAAGAAGGAGACATCTTCAGAGGGGGATATTGGGGACCCTTCCGACTCCTCTAAGTCGGTATCCGACGTGACAGACTCGGGGGAGTCAACATGCTTCCTCTTGCATTTTCTCTTGCGAGGAGGCTCCTCTGAAAGATCAGGGGAGGCCTCGGAAGAGGAGGATACACCCAAAGGGGTGTCCTGGAGCGCTGGATCCCCACGCTTGGGGTCTGGAAGAGGGGCAGAGGCTGACGCAGGCACCCTAGGGGGAGGAGCAGATGGGGTTGATCGTGGGACTGACTCAGGGGCCAGTACACTCCATCACCTCGAAGGCGTCCCTACCCGGACACAGAGAAGGCTCAGGCTCCAAAGAAACCAGAAGCCCTCCCCGCACTGAGGGAGATGGCTCCGAGGCAGATATGGGAGCCGAGCTCACCTGTGCCAAAGCACCGAGAGGGAGAGCGGGGTCAGACAAGGGTCCGATGCCACTCGCCCCCTCGGAGCCGACGAGGGAGTCTCGGCACCCAGATCCCTCCAGGGAAGGTACCATGGAAGGGATCGAAGACGATGACGGAACCGAAAGAGAGGGTATCGGCGCCGACGGTTCCACGACTCGAACCCCAACAAACTCCGGCTCCGAGCTCATAGGAAGAGTTGGAGGAGGAATATCTACAGCCGTGGACGGAGCCAACTCCTGATGAGGAGGGCTGGACAACATTTTGGCTAGGGCCTGCAATTTTATGAGCCTACTGACCACTCTTTCCAAGTCATGGTCCGAAAGTCTAGAGGACCGAGAAGAGTGGGATGATCGGTGACTACGCTCCGATTGGAGCAGGGGCGACTTCGGAGCCAAACGTATAGACTCCAAAGAAAGAGACCTGGATCTCTTTCGACTCTCAGCCAGCTCCGAAGACCATGTCGGAGCTGACTGGGAGGGAGGGACATTGGTTCCAGCCGGAGCTGAAATGGCTTGTGTGGCTTCACCCAATGACGGCTCCGAACTGGGAGCCGATGGTTTAGGTGGCCTGGAAGATTTTGCCGGCTGAGCCTTCGCCGGAGAATTTTGGGGTTTAAGCATACCCCTCAGAATCGATTTATTTTTGCGCTCCTGCAGGACTCTGGGACTGAAGGCATGACAGATTGAGCAAGAGTTCTGCAAGTGCACAGTTCCCAGACAATAAACACAAGAAGTGTGACCATCTGTCAGAGACATCTTCTGACAGCATGAATCACACTTCTTGAATCCGGACGGTTTTGGATCCTTGGACATCCCGGGGAGGAAAATCAAGGACAAATTTCCACACAGATGGTTAAGGTAACCAACAGCAAAAAAGTTAACAATTAGAGTTACCACAAACCACTACACATACCAATACAACCAAAGAAAAATATCTACAACTATCACTAAACACTAACAGTGATTAATTACAAGAAAAGGGAACCTTTTTTTTTTTTTTTTTTTTTTTTAATAAGGGAGATTGAAAGAAAGGCCAACCTCTAACTTAAATGGAAAGAACCTTTCTGTGGAAAAGGGAGAGAAGGGGGCAAGGGGAAACTCTCTAACTAAAACGAGTTTCTTAAGGAATGAGCTTATCTAAAAGAAAACTTAGCTACAATACTAAAGTCTAACTAACGACTAATTCTATACTACCAATATAGATTTTTAACAAGAAAAATTACAATAAAAATAGTAAAACTTACACGACCTGAGCCAGAAGAACAACCTCGTAGCAGAATCGGCAAATGAGATCTGGGTATCTAGCGCCAGGCATCATGGGATATAGGGGGGCCTTGAGCCAGAAAGCAGCTCTCGAGCTTTTGAAGATGGCCGAGTCGAAGCAGAGGATCGGCTCCGAACCAACCAGCAAGAATGAAGGCGAGAAAGACAACTTAACATCAATTGTTTATTGTTATTTCAGAGTGAAAGCTTCATATGATTTTACTTCACTTTTATTCATATGGTTTTAATTTTGGACATGTGATTTTGATTGGTGTTTTTGGTATTTAAATAAGATGACTGGGTTAACTGAAGGAACAAAAGTGTTTAACTGAAGGTCTGGATTAATAAAGATTTTGACATGTAATTTGGTTTCTGCAGTGGTTTGCCCTTTTACATGTGTCCTTTATTCAGAGTTTTCAGCAGAATCTAGAACAGAGGCTGACATTAAAAAGGAACAATTAGTAGAACATACAAAATATTGCTTAACTGTAAGAATCAATCACTGGAGTTTAGAAATGATTGGGAAGAGAAATAGGATAAGCAGTTCACAAAGAAACAATGGGGGGGATATATGTATGTCTCTCAAATATGCAACAAAATCTAGAAGATTTAGGTATCTTTGCTTGGAAGTGTTTACATAGACATTTTATACCTCAAGTAGACTCCAAAAAATTTTTCCTCAAGTAGACAGCAAATTTTGGAGATGTGATGGGAAAGAAAGATGTGACTGGGAACATATTTTCTAGGAGTGTAATGAGTTGGCAGACTTTAAATATCCCCTGCAGACTGCTTGTCAAAGATACTGGGTTAGCAAATTGGTGTAACTAAGGAAATGATTTTTCAGCTATGATACAGAATCAGAATTGCCTAGACATATTACAGCCTTGCTGAGTCTAATTAATGTGGCTGCCAAAAAGCAGTTACTAGAAAATGGAATTAAAACCTAAACCAACTTTACTAGAAGTAGTGAATATAGTATCAGAGATAAAACAACTGGAGCTGAGATCTTTAGAACATGTAGGAGCAAATGACAGGAAAAAATGGGAATTGTGGGAACATTACATGCAGAGAAGCAATGAGGTTTAAAAAAGGCAAGATTTGATTGAGCTATGTAATGTTTGAGTGACAATGACTGGAGAGACTAAAAGTGATGTATAATGTTTGCAACTACAATTGTGTCAATGTGGTTTGGAATGTATAATGTTTGCAACTAGAGTTGTATCAGTATGGTTTGTTTTCATTTATATAAATGCAAGATTGTCTATGTCATATGTGATAATTTAATAAAGATGTTTATTGTTTAAAAAATAAAATTATTTCAATACAGAAAGACAGGAGTTTCTCATAGGTTTTCTAGTTTCTTGAAGGACATGTTGACAAGAAAGTAAAAAACTATTATATATCAAAATTTCAACTCCCAAAGCAAACACAATCACTCAACAGCTGGGCAGAACATCTCACCATGTCACTGAATCGAGAGGCCCTCCCTGACAGAAAGATAGGGGCACTGAATTGCCAACTCCTCAATGAGGGAAAACCAGTCTGAACAAAAAAAAGTCAACCAGCATTACAAAAGGCCAGGCTCCTCTCTTGTTTTCACCCTCATGCTTTTAGTTTCATAAAAATGACAATGTATACAGCAGTTTAGACCCCCAAATCTTTGAAAGTACATCCTACAATCTAGTCCAAAATTTGCGAATCTGGCCATGCAAACAGATTATTACTCTGGGATCCTCTGAGCAACACTGAGATTTAAACATCTGAGAGTGCAGTTGTTGCTAGTCATTCACAAAAACTATTCTGCTGAGACTGCCAATTAAAATACTCCATGCATCCATGAGATATATTGCTAATAAAGACTCATGGACAGAACTATTTACCACCATAAGTAAACTATGTAAATCAGTGCAATAGTGTCACGAAATTAGTTTACTTATCGTAGCATTTTGGAACAGTCCTTGTGTTTGAACTGAGTCATTTCTTAACATCAGTACAGCTATGTGAACTGCCAACATTTCTTTCAGGTTTTTGTGCATTTTCTGTTGTGTTGAGGACCAGCTACCTTAACTTGTCCCTGTTTGAATATATGCACCATTACATTATTATTATTATTATATACATCTAAAGCAGTCATTGATATGAAGTGGGAAGAGTGCCAAAGAAAGACTTCTGTTGATTTTGGGAGTGAGCAATTTCCTTATCCAAAACACTAAATACACAATGTGCAGACTAGCTGCTGAAATATCACTATGTTGTCAAACAAATGAACTAACAGTTTAAGAACACTGACTATAAAAGAATGAAGTTTGTGAGAGTGCCCAACAAAAAGATCAGTTTTCACTCTTTTTTTCTAAGACAAGTATACTTGATTGTACAGCATCGAGGAATATAACTTAAAAAACTTTATCCTGGAAGAAAACCCAACTTATTCTCAATGCTTGCCAGTTCTACAGAATCTAAACATGGAATGGCTACCTGAAAACCTTCTTTCAATTACTACCAGGACAAGGCAATGAAAAATATGCATTCCTTTAAGTGCAGAAATCTGAATGGCTGAAGACAAAGTAAACACCCTGAAAAAGGTGGGAATTCTGAAATGTAGCACGCTGAACTGAAAATGGTGACTCCAACTTGCTACCAAATGCATTTCCAATGAGGTGGGAAAAGGGGTTTGAGTTCTACAGCAGCTAGACAACTACCTAGAACAAAACAGGAAGAAAAAAACGGCGGTGTAACCATTCTGAAATGTGTTTACTTTGAGATGCTTTGCCATAAATGAGAATCAACAATGTCTCAGCGAAATATACACCAGGATCTTTATTAAATAAAGCTTTCGGATCTACACCCTTCATCAGTATAACTTAACATATAAAAAATCACCATTTAAATAGGAGAACATAAAGTCACATGCTTCAACCCAACCCACCTAACAATAAAAATTTAAAGCTACAATGAATCAATAAACATATGCAAAGTAGCACATAAAAAATCACATCCATAAAGCATATATATTTTTATAAATAAACAATTTTATACTGTTTCATATGGGATCACATGCACCATACTTAAAAATTAATAATTAAAATTTAAACTTATAAAACTTCTCTCTGTCTTTTAGCCAGAACGGGCTTTAGACTAACTGAATTATTTAGGCCTGGGGCTACATCAGCTTGAAGTCTAATAATCCATTCTAGTTCTTTCAATTCCAATAAATTATTAATGTCACCCTTCCTCAGACCTACCTCTACCTTACAAAGGACCCTAAATCTAAAAGTATGTCCCACACCTTCATCCAATATAAGTTTACTTAAGGCATTGGTGGGTAACTTCCTCCTGATTTCAGACCGGTGTTCCACCATTCTCTCCCTCAATTTTCTTATAGTTTTGCTTACATAGAATGAGGTGCAACACACACAAGTAGCCAAATATACTACTATCTCCTCATTACAAGCAGTAATTGTTCTCATGGTAAATGTCTCATTAGTTATAGGATGTGTAAATGTAGCATCACCTGTATAAATGTCATTGCAACAAGTACAATTATAGCATTTCACTGTTTTAGCCACCCTTCTATCATCTCCATTTTTATTCTGAAAATCCTTGTAGCACAATTTCTGCTTCAAAGCTTCAGAGCTCCTATAGGCGAACCTAGGTTTATCACCTACTATAGACCTAATCTCAGGCATAGCCATTAAAATCAACAATGTCTCCCAGTCTCTTTGTCCTTCATCAAAACTAAAAAGAAGCTTTGGTAAAGTCCTACTGACTTGGAAAGAAATGAGGCCTTCTCTGGTAACCCTTTTTAAATTACCTTGTAGAAAATAGTCTCTGGTTGTTTACAACCACTCTCAAAACAAGCAAGAAGTTCTGTCAAAGTTCATCAGGTACCAGTCGAAGGATTTTTTTTTCATTCCAAGATACTTACAAAACATCAACCCAAACTGCCGTTGAGAGGGTTTCTGAGAGAACATGAAAAGAAAAACTGCAATAAAGGGACTCCATCAGAGAAACAAGCCCCCCCCCCACAGATATTTTACAAGTACTGTCTTACTGAAAAGTGGTTAAAAACTAAAATGACCTCTGTGTTTCCAACTATATCATTCTCAAACTATTTTTCCCATAATAGCACAAAGATCTTGATCAGTGGAACTGGTACCTAAAAGCAAAGGACTTTTTACCAGCTTCTCTTCCTGTAAAAGTTTTCAACCCACTTAGTTTACCCCCACCAATACTCTGGCTCTTTCCACTTCCCACCCTTACCCCCAATACCTACCCAACCCTCTTACTATACACATTTATACTTCCTTAGCACTACCGACATGCTCCTCAAACAAATGCCTTCAGTTCCCTCCAGAAGAAAATCAAGCAACAGAATTACTTCCAATAGTAACAATCACTCGAGTTTACTAAAAGAGACCAGATGGCTTAGTGGTTAAGGTCTTCGCCTCCAATGCACAAGGTACAAGGTTCGATCCTGACCTCTGACTAATGTCTGTTTGGAGTTTGCATGTTCTCTCTGTGTCTCTGTGGGGTTTCTCCCATGTTCGAAAAACATGCTGAGTGTTTCCATCTCAAACTCAGCAATGAATGGAGCTGTGGGCAGCAGCACAGACTCTACATGGTGCCCAATAGGGGGAAGAGTTTGTAAAAAGACCAACCACTTTGGGCATCTATTGTGGTGTGCAGTATCCTCAAGATAGGAGAACACGGATCACAAACTGCGCGCCGTGGCAGGGCTAGCCACTCAACAGTGTAAAATATGGCTCTAGGTGATTCGGTCATGTTGACTGTCGCCAAAAAAAAAAAAAAAAAAAAAAAAATGGGCATAGGTAGTTACCGGTGATAAGTGGGTTGAGGACCCGGCCTACTCTCTGACCCATGCCAGGGACCCATGCTAATGGTGGGAGGGGTATATGTGCCCCTATTGGCCAGTGTGTGCCCACCATAAAAGCCCAGCAGCCCTGGGTCAATAGGCTACTGGCTGGCCGGTGTCTAGTTGCCCAGCCTGGGTTACCTGGGATAGCTCTGTTGAGTGAAAGCTGGACATAAAACCTAAAACATAAAACCTAAAACCAACCTGCCAAACATGAACTGAGAATTGCTACGCTTAATGTAGGTTCACTGACAGGATGCAGCTTAGAAGTGGATGACATGATGATACGGAGAAGGCTGGACATCCTATGTATCCAAGAGATGAGATGGAAGGGCAGTGCAACAAAGCCACTTGGCTTGGGATCCAGACTCTACTACTCAGGTGGTGGACACGCTAGAAATGGTGTAGGAATTGTGGTGAGACAGAGGCTTCAGAAGTCAGTGAGGGATATCATCAGAATTAATGATGGCAATCAGACTCCAGTGTAATGATAGGACAGTATTCATAATCTCAGCCTATGCCCCACAGCAGGGTTGTGATAGTGAGGAAAAGAGTGCATTCAGACAGCAGTTGCAGGACCTACTAGATAAAGCAGGACAACATGAATTGGTGTTGATAATGGATGACTTAAATGCATATATCGGGACAGACAGAACAGGATATGACGACTGCCTGGGTCCACATGGGTGGAGCAATAGGAATAAAGAAGGAGAAGCCATTCTAGACTTCTGTCTGGCAAATGGCTTGATAGTAGCCAACACATGGTTCAGAAAGAGAGACAGTCACAAGATCACATACAAGAGCAGCCAACATGCAACTCAGGTAGACTTCCTCCTAGTAAGGAAAAGGCACTGGGGTAGAATCCATGATTGCAAAGTCATCCCCAGTGAAACAGTCAATTCACAGCATAAACCAGTAGTTGCCACAATCAGCTGCAAGCAGTGGTCAGAGAAGGCTCTAAGGTCAACAGAGACCAGGCTGAAGACCTGGAAGTTGACTGGAGAGAAAGTACAGCAGTTCGAGGAATTACTCAGGGCTCTAGCACCCCAAGAAGAGGAGGAAATTGGTGGAGTTGAAGAGTGGCAGCGCCTAAAAACAGCATGTGTTACGACCACAGAAAAGATATGTGGCCGAGCCAGGTATGGAAATAAGGTACATAAGGAAAGCTGGTGGTGGAATGCAGAAGTGCAGGAAGTAATCAAAAGAAAGAAGGAGTGCAGGAAGAAGTGGGAAATTGAAAAGACTGACCAAGTTAGGAAGGACTACTGGTTGGCTAACAAAGAAACTAAGAAAGAAGTTGCAATAGCAAAGAATAGGGCATCAGAGGCACTCTATCAGCTTCTGGAAAGTGACTCAGTAAGGGGCACAAAGAAACTATACCAGGTTGCAAGGCAAAGACAGAAAGATAAAGAAGATAGTCAGACACCCTTCATAAGGGATTCCAGCAACAACCTGCTTACCAGCCCACAGGACATCAAAGGCAGATGGAAGGAGTATTTCCAGCAGCTTCTGAATGAAGAAAACCCCACAGAAGCGGTACTGCCCCAGAAACAGCCTACAATGAGAGTAGAAGAGGAGCCCAGCTTAGAAGAAGTAAGAGCAGCACTAAGGAAAATGAAGTCAGGGAAAGCAGCAGGCTCAAATGAGGACACAGCAGATATGATAAAGATGCTGGGTGAGCTAGGGGAGAAATGGCTCCTGAGGGTACTAATTGCAGTGTGGAGAGAAAGGCGTATTCCAGATGACTGGAGAATAAGCATACTCGTGCCAGTGTACAAGAACAAAGGGACATCCACAACTGTGGACAGTACAGAGGCATCAAACTCCTACCACACTGCATGAAAGTTCTGGAGAGGGTGATTGATAAACGGATACGCAGAATAGTAGAATGTAAGATGGGAGATGAACAGTTTGGATTCAGATCAGGATGCAGCACAATTGACCCGATGTTTGCATTGAGACAGATACTTGAGAAGAAACTAGAGAAGAGGAGAGTCAAACTGGGCTTTCCTAGACTTGGAGAAAGCATATGACAAGGTCCCAAGAAAGCTGATCTGGGCAGTACTGCGGTGGTTTGAAGTCCCAGAAACATTGGTAGAATTAGTACAGGCTATGTACAAGGACCCAGTGACTCAAGTACGAACAGTGTTTGGCCTCACTGAGGGGTTCCCAGTGGGAGTGGGTGTACACCAGGGTTCAGCTCTGAGCCCACTGCTGTTCATACTGGTAATGGACTACATCAGCAAACAGGTTGGAGGGGACAGATCAACAAAGCTGCTGTATGCAGACGATGTGGCAGTACAGGCAGACTCTGAGCTAGAACTTCAGCAAAGGATAGGAGAATGGAATGCAAATCTGAAGGCACATGGGATGAAACTAAGCACAGGTAAGACAGGGATAATGGCAGCAGATTGGGGAAATCAGAAGAAGCTGAAAATAGAGATAGATGGGAAGACAGTGGAACAGGTAAACAGCTTCAAGTATCTGGGAGGGGTGGTTGAGGAGAAGGGTAGTCTGAATGAAGAGGTCAAAGCTAGAATCAGAGGGGCTGCAGCCAACTGGCATAGAGTATCAGGTGTAGTCTATGACAGAAAAATGCCAAAGAAGCTGAAAGGTAAGGTGTACAAGACAGTGGTGCGACCAGTACTACTGTATGGTACAGAAACCTGGGCAGTAAAAGTAGAACAGTTGAAGAAGCTAGAGGTGATGGAAATGAAGTGCCTGAGAAAGGTGGTAGGATGCACACTGCAGGACAGGCGAAGAAATGAGGACATAAGAGCAGAAGCCAAAGTAGCTCCAATTGCAGAAAAGATCAAAGAAAACAGATTACGATGGTATGGGCACATGTGTAGAAAAGCAGAAGACAATCTGGTGAGGGAGATTTGGGACAGACAGGAAGAAGGTAAGAGGAAGCGAGGGCGTCCAGCAAAGAGGTGGATGGATTGTGTGAAAGAAGATCTGCAACAGTCAGGTATGAGTGTTGAAGAAGGCAGGAGAGTGGCACTGAATCGAGAGAGTTGGCAACAGTTAATACGATACCCCGACCCCATGTAAATGGGAAAAAGGGGATGATGATGATGACTCAAGTTTACTACCCAAGACTCAAACTGTCCAACTCCTTGCCCCCATAACTATCACATTACATCTCTACAACAACCCAGAACCCTCCCATCATTTTCTAATCCTTCCAGCTAATCCTTCCAGCAATTTAAACATCTTAGAAACCTTACAAAACTCCATGTCAAACAGGACAAGCAAACATACTGTACCAACCTACAAGACGAACATCGAAACAACCTAAAACATTTTGGTCATCACTAAATAACCTACTCCATCCTGGCAAGACAACCACTCCCTCTCCAAAAACAGACAATACACCAGATTCTATGCCCACACAGTTTAATTCCTACTTTATACAATCAATATTCTCTCTCTTAGACATGAACACATCTGCCCCCCCCCCTACCACTGTCCAACCAAAACCACCCACAACTCTTCAATTTTAGTGCAGCTTTCCCTGTGTCCATACTAATTAATAGGTCCATAGCAGAAAGATACATCCCATCATTGTGGGAAAAATCCTACATTACACCACTGCACAAAGGCAGCACATCTACAGAGTTTAATAACTGCAGACAAATACCAATTATCTTCCCCCTCTGCAAAATATTACAAAATGCATTCATGTGGAGCTGATGCAATACCTAACCTCAAATGACCTGTTCTTAGAAACACAGAATGGCTTCAGACCCCAGCACAGCATCACTATTGCTCCACTACATTTTACCAATATAATAAACCAACATACAAAGAATGGTCTGTGTCCACCACATTCCTAGACTTAGCAAATTTGACACTAACTCATGCCAGTAACTGCTCATTCAACTCTCCTCAATACGACTTTCATAATACTCCTTGTTGTGGTTTCATAGTTAACTAGCTGGAAGGCAACAGGCTGCTAAATGGCGAGAAACCTACTCATCCTTTCAACCAAACCAGTTACTACAGGTGTCCCTTAGGGCTCTATCCTGGGTCCGCTCCTATTTAATATATTTATTAATAACCTCCACACCTCCACTCACCATGCTAGTTTAGTTCAGTATGCAGATAACATTAATATGTGCGGCCTCAACAACAAATAAGCTAAAAGACATTAACCAAAAATATTTCTCCTCTGTAGAAACCTGGCTTAAAGAATCAAACCTCCTACTCAACCCCAAGAAAACTAAGTTAACATTTTTTTACCTCAAAAAGTTGCCAAAATCAAAAGCAATCTTTTACCATAAAGTCAAAAAATACTCTCATTGAAACTGTAACTCACACTAAACTTCTAAGCATTATAATAGATGACAATCTGAAAAAGACCGTCATATACTGCACACCATTAAATCTACACACCAGAAACTAGAATTCCTTTATAGGATCAATGAATTCCTTACAGATTCTGCATGGAAAACTCCAGCCACCACCTTCTTATTTCCAATTTACATTTATGCTGCTCCTATCCTAACAAACTTAAACAATACTCAAAGAAAGAAACTTGCCTCCTGCTACAATAAAATAGTGAATTTTGCCACCAATCTCCCTCTTAGGATCCACCGTTATCAAAGCTTAAACAATTAAACTGGTTTGACCTGCACAATTACCTAACATATTCAAAACCAACTACAGCACACTAACTCACTCATCATGCAGAAAAATGCCCTATACTACAAAAAGTATTACTGCAGTACTGTCCAGCAAGGGGCCTACATTCTAGTAACAAATTCTTACTACTCACAAATAAGTCAAATAATGTTGCAAAAGACTTGTTCAACTCCCAATACATTGCCAAACTCTAGTGTACTATTCCCACACAAATAAAACTCTCCAACAAACTCAATAGTGTTAAACCACATCTTAACCAATCCTGGTCCTGCATATGCTCATCACCAGGTTAAGACTTTATGCTCACAGTACAATACTCCCCAAACACTCTCCTTAAACAGAATATTCTCAATCTCTCACTTGTTCTTCTTTCGGCTTTTCCCGGTTTGGGGTTGCCACAGCGGAACTCCGGTCCGCTAATGATTGGCAGTAGATTTTTTTACGGGTGCCGAGGTGGCAGCTTGACGCCCAACCTTCAACGAAGGCACGCCCATTCTACGCATGTCTTTCGAACGCCACTCTACCACGGGGAGGACATGCAGACTCCACACAGAAGGTGCTCCCACCGAGAATTGAACGGGAGAACCTCTTGCTGTGAGGCAACAATGCTACCGCTGCACCACCGCGGCTGAAATGAGAACATTTTTATACATAACTGCTTACTGTACAATCCACTAAGTTGCACATGGGCTTCTTTAGTAACTTCTTCCACTGTAAAATCTTAGAATTATAAATGTAACTATTTTATGTGTATAAATGTAAACAGAACTGTAACTACACTGTATTTAACTGGAACTAACTACAATGCAATGTAAACAAATGGAGCTTTTCTCCTGGACCTATGCTAAAAATGGGTATTACCCAGCTGGACTTTCTTGGTAAACAAAGACAAATAAATAAATAAAAGAGAAACTTAAAAAAAAAAATAGTTACATAAGTGTCTTTTAATCATTTGTATATACAAACGTAAACATTCTTCTGCTTACATTTTTATTTTCCAATTCTTACATAAATGAAGTGAGTTTGGGAACTGATATGAACTCAATGAGAAATGTGAAGGGTCATAATCTTCACTATTACCTTTATAGAACAACCTGCCTTTTAAGATAAGCCCATGTGCACTCCATCGGATGTCATAAATGACTGCATGGAGAGAACAGGCAGCAAGACGATCACCTTTACACATGTTTTGATTAACTCCAATAGAAACTTTCTTTACTTTCAAAATTTTGGAATTTACATCATTAAAGCCAAACTCTTGAGCCACAGGAATTACCTGATGTGATGAGTTACATCAACCTGACAATTAATGCAGAACATTAAACAATTTAACATATTAATCGACACATTTCAAAGAACATTAACATTTGAACTATATACCTCTGACATAATTTTCAGCAAAGTTAAAAAGACCTAATTAAAAATAAAATCCTGTCCATCTCTTGGATGTCTTCAAATAATATGGTGTATATTAGAAAAAAAGTGAGAACTGGATCACAGTTAATATAATTCTTGCCAACAACATTTTTAACACTTTTAAAATCTTGTAGAATTGCTGCTGGAAAAATATAATATTCCTAAGAGCATCCTTACAGTCTCAAACTGTATGGCATCTTGTTTCTTTCTGTTTTTTAACATCTTTAATCAAAATACATAATTTTCTGCCATGTCACCTAACACAGCTCTACAGAACTAATAAAATAACTGCCATTCTTTGGATAATTTATTTTATCTACACTCAAAGTATTCAAAGATTAGATTAATACAAAATTAAAACAAATATTCATCATAAGGCACTCATTGATAACTCCCATAATTCCTAAACTGCAGAGATCTAGAATGAGATTTTGGTACCCTGTCTTCTTTGATATAAAAAAAATGGAATGGTAGTGGTTTGTTTGCAAAAGGTGAATCCATCAAATTGAACCTGACTGTGTCAGTTCCTCCTAAGATGTTCTCTACAGATAATGGCATTACACGCTACTGCACCCAGGAGAGTGCTTATGGTCGAGGATGTTTGGGATGCTGTCTGTCTTCTAAGTCCAGCAAAATTTCTACGATTTCAGCTACTGTATCTAAATACTCATGCTGAAAAGTACAGCATACGTGCTCAATGTTCAGAACATTTACTGGGGAACATGAACATTTGCTTCCAGATATAATCCAGAGCCTTGGACTCTCTAACCAGGTCAAACTTAATCAGTAACTTATGTATAGGGTTATTAATGAACACGGCCACAAGGACATCCGGTTTAGGGTGAATTATTTCTATTCAAGCACAATAGACATGGGTGAATGGAATAAAAAATCCTATCCAC
The DNA here is from genome assembly GCF_019279795.1 of Protopterus annectens. NCBI lineage: Eukaryota > Metazoa > Chordata > Ceratodontiformes > Protopteridae > Protopterus > Protopterus annectens. Next base: position 1,795,061,726 of record NC_056733.1, on the reverse strand, counting down.
ATTAAATGTCACCACAGCCACTATGTCTAGGTGGCTCCAATTTTGCAAAATAAGAATCATGAAGGTGTCAGTGGGAGGGAGGAGACATAGGGGCAATTTATACCCCATAATTTCTTTTTTTTTTGTCTTCTCTGCACCAAAACACTGGTCCACACAGTCTCCTGTCAGCCAGGCTGTTATAGTCCATTACAGCAGGATAGCACAACAGTTAAGTCATGGTGGACTTTCAGGCAGACTTGAATCTTCCGTATGTATTTTATCTTGCCCATGCATGTTACAGCTAGGCTCCAGAAGATGATGTGCACTGGCACACAGAAGGGGATGTCACACATTCAAAAGAATTAACTGGTTTGCTGGCAGCCCTTCTCCTATCCAAAAGCACCAGGTTCTTCTTGCTAAGTTAATCAAGTCTCCATCACAGGATGACAAAGCAAGACACTCCCCAGAGACATGCACCCCTTCTTCCCAACCCCCAAGATGGGCAAGCCAATAAAAGGCACTTCCTTCTCTCCTGCCCAACTGGCTCTTTCAAGTACCCACTCTGCTACCCCAACTCAATACAACTTGGCTATAGTTAGAGCTCCACAGCTCTATGCCAGGGACCCAGTTTAGACATTGTTGTGGGGAGGGGATATCCCTCCTGGATCAGCTTCATATTTCTTTCACAGCTAACAAAAGCACTAGTGCCCAGTTAGGCCTCATAGACAGTCAGGTGAGAGGCTGCTATTACTTCAGAGAACACATCCTAAGAACTTGTCTTTTGCCTATCTGGTCTAGTCCTGTGGAATTGGACATCTTCCTTGATAAGGACGTGTGATTCCAAGACCTGCAATGGAAGGTCCCCAATGTAATTTCTTTTTTGGAAAGTCTACTTAAATACATAGAGTCTGCTTTTAATTATCCTTTATGATAGTACAATGGAGAAACGGGTACTGTTGCTGCCTCACACAGTTTGTTACTCTAGTTTGGTTCTCAGCTGGGGGTGTCTTCTGTCTAGAGTTTACACATCCTCACTCAGTCCATACAAATTTTCACCAGCTACTCCAGCTTCCTCCCACATCACAAAGACATGAGTAAGCAACGTGGCAATCCTCTAAAACTGCCTGTAAGTATATAAGCAGTATGAATGCAAGTGTGTGTGTGTGCATCCTGAAGTGTGGTGGTATTCTGTTCAGGGTGAGCTTTAATAATTTGTACACACCGAGACCTGGGACAGATCTGGCTCCCCAATTATGTTGTACTGGATTAAGTGAGTAA